>NW_006399889.1:1130657-1134416 GCF_000299155.1 Elephantulus edwardii | reverse complement strand
ACAACAACAACAAAAACATTAAGAAAATACTCTTAAAACTTACTAAGGGAGGTGCTAAGAGATGTTGCTTAGAAATTATTATATTCACTAAAGACAAATTTTTAATACATTCAAGTATTTTTACCTCCACCTTGAAAGTTACAGAAAATTGTTACTATTCATTAAATGTCTGTATCTCTGAGCTCAAAGTTTGCTTGCTAATATCATCATCAGAAAGAAGATGAAAGTATGCATTAATAGTTAAAGTACCTTAAATATAAGTACAGCTAAGTTCTAGTGTTAGAGAGGGTACCACGACGGGCTGCTAACTAGTACAGCTAAGTTCTAGTGTTAGAGAGGGTACCATGACGGGCTGCTAACTAGTAGGACAGCAGATAGAACCACCAATTGCTGCATGGGTGAAAGATGTGCGCTTTCTTCTTGAAAAGACTTGCAGTCTCAGAGCCCAGTAGAGGACTGCATTACGTTGGAAATGGCTCAATGGCAGCTGATAGGGCTTGGAATCCGCACTTATCAACTATCTCGTAATCAAGACACTTGACACTGAAGACCACAGTAAAAACTCTGCTCTCTCTTTTGTGCATTAACAAGGTATACCTATTAGGAATGTCAAATGAAGGTCAGGAGTAATGCTGTGACGGTTAATGCTATGTAAACTTGGTCGACACATAAATGATTCTTGGCCCTTTGACAATTACATGAAGGTGTACTTATCTCCTCCATTTTATGATCTGATACAGTCACGCTCCATTTCATATTCCAATTTGCACATAGTGACATAGTCTTTAGAATCTAACCATGTCAGCAGAAGAAAAGGAGGTTTATAGAAATAGTGGACTTTTATCCTATCATGCTATAATCCTATTTGTTCTAATTCTTTTTCTGCTCTCAAAACTTACCTTTGTGAATCCAGTTTATGCAGAGCATGTACAACATTAAGAAAATAAATTACAAACACTTAAGCCCTATTCACTTAACTCACTCAGTCCCTCATTCATTGTCACTGCATCAGAAACAACTCCTAGCTGACCCTCAGGTATTCAGGGCTATAAAGAGCAGAAGA
Source organism: Elephantulus edwardii (assembly GCF_000299155.1). Lineage (NCBI taxonomy): Eukaryota > Metazoa > Chordata > Mammalia > Macroscelidea > Macroscelididae > Elephantulus > Elephantulus edwardii. The sequence continues at coordinate 1,133,353 of NW_006399889.1, read as the reverse complement.
CTGTCCATCTTTCTCCCACAGAGCAGTTGGTGGGTGCACTTATCTAATGAGGTGATAACAGCTGCAACTTAGAAAGCTTTATATTCACTAAAGACAAACTTTTCGGGAGTTCTGCTGGTCTACTAGATAGAGAGCAGTGCTGTCAACTCAAAGGTGGGTGGTTTGAATCCATCAGTTGCTATGAAAGAGAAAGATGGGCAATCTGCTCTTGTGTGATTTAAAGGCCTTGAAAACCTGCTGGAGGGTCAGCTATGAGTCAGTTCCTACTCACTAACAATGAATGAGGGAGTGAAAGACAAACTTTTAATACACCCTTCCCTTTTTTAGTTTAGTACATGTTACTTGAAAGTGAGAAAACTATCAGTATTCTTTAAATCTCTCTAAGCTCTATAAACTGCTCACCTGGATATATTTCCGCTGCGTTTCATCATTTAAAACATGTGCAACATGCTTGGAAAAGATCTTCTCTCTTCCAGCTCTGGCGTGGATCCCAACCATAGTGACACCAATGGGCCAAGGGGCATTCCCAATGGCCATCTGCAGATAAGCATCATTAGCCTAAAAAAAAAAAAAGTACAAGAAGAAATCAGAAAAGCAAAAATAGTGTATGGGTCCAGGTTTTTTACTTCAAGTATTTCACAGCCCTTTGTGACTTAATTTTCAGCCATCTTTTAGGTATGCTCAAAACATTAGCATTTCCACTATCCAGAGAAGAGAAATTAAAATATGGGGTGACTGCCCTGCCCAGGACCATAAGCATCCATGGAAAAAGAGAAACCAAAGTGAACTCTGTGAGTGAAAAATACAAACTCTCCCTTGTGGCTGTTGTTCAATGGGAATTATCTTTCAGCTGTGGAGTTACCAGGTAGGTAATTCGATGCTCTGCGAGGAACTCTAATTTGGCTTTCTTTTAGACCTAGGCTTCTCCATAGGTGGCCACATATAAGACAGAGCTAAGTAGTTTTTCACAATCCAACCTGAAACTGTATCTACTCCCTGCACAGCAGTGCAGACCTCTCAAAGCCGCAGGAGCTCTGTGTGCTGGGAATATCACCTTGGGTCCATAACAGATGTGTAAACAGAGATTAAATGCTGGCCTTCGAGTCAAATGCCTAAAGAATGAGATCGGTGCACTCTGGCCCCTCCAAACTTCCCACCTGCCAAGAACCTTGAAATAAAAGATACAAGAAGTAAAGACAGAGACCAGGGAAGACAAATGGTGCTTTTTTAAAGCAAGGCTAGATAACTGTGAGCCACAAGGACAGGAAGGAAGGGGAAAAGAAAGCCCAGAAAGCAAATAAATTTTAAAAAGACCCTGAGGGTTTCAGAGAAGTTTATATAGCTGAGCCTCGAAGAATTTTTAAGTTCAAAAATTAAACACCTATGTGACATATAGAGTTGGTTTTAAAAAAAATCACATGAGCTAACTGGAAAACCGTTTCCTAATCTAAAAATCATTTCGAACTTGTTCTGTTCTACAGATTTTATTGTTTAAGTGTATATGCCTATTTTGTATATCATTGATACACATGTATAAATTTTAACTAAAGGTATTATTTTTTTTTTTTTTAAAGGTATTATTAACTGACAAAAACCTAGTATTTATTTTCTCCAAATTTAAAAAGAAAAAATTGGTTTCTTTTCAGTAGTTTATATAAAATAAACCTTCACCTGATTCTCCATCTGAGAATGAAGAAAATGAACAAAAGGCAGAGCATTTACTTTGTTGTTGTTGTTGTGTACCGTGGAGCCAGGAATGACCCACAGCTGATCCTCTGGCAGGCATTCAGAGGCAGTTAATCCTCCCACAGTGCAGCTGGTGGCCTTGAACCACGAGCCTTCAGGATTGTAATGCAGCTTCTTGCCACTAATTTACATTTTTTTCACAGTGACAATAACCTTACCCATCCATTCCAATTAAAGCTTCCTTAGCTTAGAACACTAACTCACTGCCTTCAAGTTGGAACCGACTCACGGATAACCTGCCACTGATTCTGAGGCTGTAATCAAATGACAGGAGACTGGAGGTTCTGGAGGAGCCACTGGTAGATTTGAACTGTCAGAGAGGCATTGCCTTATAAAGTATATGAAAATGAAATTTTGAACACAAAGCAAAACAATTTCTCTGGAAAAAAAAATTGTCTCTTTAAGTGATTAAAATCACTACATTAGCCTCTTCAACTTGAAATTGTACCGAAGTGTATCATTCAGTCACCAGAAAAAAGGCAGTGTCTGGTGGCCTAGTGGTGAGGAGTTATGCTGTCAACCCAAAGGCATATGGTTCTAATCCACCAGATGCTCCCTGGGAGAAAGATGGGCAGTCTCTGAAAACTCTCTGGAGGGTCAGCCATGAGACGGTTCTGACTCCATGGCACACAACTGCTATGGAGCATAAATACCGAGAGCTCAGCAGCAGTCAATGTCATCCACTTTTCTACTAGAGTCTCAACTACTGCTCTGCAACAGGAACTGCAACTGTTTCATTGAGATTTTCAACTTCTATTCTCTTGCGCCACTTCTTGTCTACCAATGTTCTGTGTAAGTACTGTCAATCTATCAGCGGAACAGAATATCTGGGAGGCTGAGCTCTATGAGGAGGAATGCAGAATCAGGACTGGAGGGAGACTCATCAACAACCTGCATTATGCAGATGACACAACCCTGCTTGCTGAAACTGAGGAGGACCTGAAGCGCCT
>NW_006399889.1:1127819-1130557 GCF_000299155.1 Elephantulus edwardii | reverse complement strand
GTCAAGGACTGCAGCCTTCAATATGGATTAAAGCTCAACATCAAGAAGACCAAGATTCACACCACCAGGCCCACTGGCAGCATCATTATGGACCGTGAAGAGGTTGAGATTGTTAACAGTTTTAGTTTATTTGGCTCCACAATCAACACTCTAGGTACCAGCTGCCAGGAAATCAAATGATGAATTTCACTGGGAAAATCTGTTGTCAAGGAGCTCTACAAAGTACTGAGGAGCAATGATGTCAGTCTATAGACTAAGGTGTGCCCGATCCAAGCCATAGGCTTCACAATTACTTGCCATTCATCAGAGAGCTGGACAATGCATAAGGATGATAGAAGGATGATGTCTTTGAGTTTTGGTGCTGGAGAAGAGTATTTAATTTAACTAGAGTGCCAAGAGAATAAACAAGAGAGCATGAAACCAGGCTGCTCCTTTGAGGCAAGGATTTTGAAGCTCAGTCTGACATACTTTGGGCATCATTTTGTGAGGAGGGACCAGTCCTTGGAAAAGAACATCATGCTTGGAAGGGTGGAGGGACAGTGAAGGAGAGGAAGACCCCAGATGAGATGGATTGACACAGTAACTGGGGGGACAGGGGTAGATGTGACAAAGACAGTGAGATTGGCTCAGGATAGAGCAGAATTCAGCTCTACTGTACATAGGATCACTGAATCTCAAGAGACCCAGTGGCCCATGACCACCACCACAACATCGTCAATATCAAAATAGAAGGGAGACTAACAACCTGACATATGCAGATGACACAACTCTGCTTGTTGAAAGTGAAGAAGACTTGAAACACTTACTGATAAAAGAAAAAACTACAGCCTTCAGAATGGATTACACGTCAACATAAGGAAAACAAAAATCCTTTCAACTAGACCACTAAGTAAGTAAACTTATAATGTTGTTGTTGTGTACCACAGAGCCAGAACCAACTCATAGCTGACCCTCCAGTGGCTTTTCAGTGGTAGTGAATCACCCAGGAGGAGAGTGTAGAAAACACAGAAACTGACAAGGATTTCATTTACTTGGGTCCACAATCAGCACTCACGGAAGAAGCAGTCAAGAATCAAATGGCTTCATAGAAATTCCATATGACCCAGCTATTCCACTACTTGCACTATACCCTGAGAAAATGAGAACTGGGGTACAAATTGAGATTTCTATACCAATGTTCATAGCAGCATTATTCACCATCACAAGAAAATGAAAACAGCCCAAATGTCCAACCAAATATAAATGGATTGAGAAATTATGGTACATTCACACAATGGAATACTATGCAGCATGCAGGAGCAATGATTTTGTAAATTATTACCTAACTTGGGAGGGACTGGAGGGCATTATGCTGAGTGAACTAACTCAGTCCCCCAAAGATAAATACTGTATAAGACTGTTACTGTAGAATGAGTATAAGGATCCAGGAGGGGTGGGAGAGGCTGAAAGCAGAGATATGTGGATGTACAGGGGGGAAGAGGGAATTAATCATTGGGTTTACAATTTGATGGGTGGATGGGGGGTGAGGGAAATTGAAAGAATTTGTTCAAATTTGTATTAGAATTTTGTAAATAAACTAGTGGGGGGGGGAATCAAATGGCTTGCTTACGGGCAAATGTCTTGCAAAAGACCCTTTTAATATGTAAAAAATAAAGATGCCACTTTGAGGACTAAGGTGCTCCTGATCTAAGCCATGCTATTTTCAATAGCCTCATATGCATATGAAAGCTGGACAAAGAATGAAAAGTCAAAAAAAGAACTGATACCACAAGATAAAGGTAAATAATCCAATAGTAAAATGGGCACAGGATATGAACAGACACTTCACCAAAGAAGACATTCAGATGGCTAACAAGAACATGAAGAAATGCTCAAAATCCCTAGCTCTAAGAGAGATGCAAATCAAAACAGCTATGAGATATCATCTCACCCCAGTCAGAATACCAAAATTTAACAGAACAGCAAGCAACAAATGCTGGCATGGTTGTGGAGAAACTAGAACCCTTATTCACTGTTGGTGGGAGTGTAAAATGGTGCAACCACTGTGGAAGGCGGTATGCGCTTTCTCAAAAAGTTGCAAATAGAGATATCATTTGACCCAGTGATTCCACTACTGGGAATATATCCCAAAGAGACCATAACTGACATCCAAGCAGATATATGCACATCCATGTTTATCGCAGCTTTGTTCACAATAGCAAGGAGTTGGACACAACCTAAGTGCCCATCAACAAATGAATGGATAGAGAAGCTGTGGTATATCCACACAATGGAATACTACACTGCATTGAAAAACAAGGAGCTCATGCAATATTACTCAAAATGGGTGACCCTGGAGGACATTATGCTGAGTGAAGTATCTCAGTCACAAAAGGACAAATACCGCATGGGACACTATTGTAAAACAGGACCGACCTCGGTGTTGGGGGGAGACTGGGAGATATGGGTTCATTAATGTATACTGCATTGAAACAGATGAGGGAGAAAACTGTATAAAAGGGATATGTGATTAGGTATTTTTGTCATGACAGGAGTTCAGAGCAAAGGCTGCATAGTGGAGTGGACTTGGGGGAGGGATTGTAAAATAGTGAAAGAATTTTCTTTTACTTTTCCAAGAGGGCTGTGTACTAGGGGGAACAGCTGGGAGGGGAGAAAAGTGCAACAACGAATGGAAATCCAAAGTCAATGAATGGAAATCCAAAGTCTCTGTAAGTTTTCATTGAAATTAATAATAAAAA
>NW_006399889.1:1126196-1127719 GCF_000299155.1 Elephantulus edwardii | reverse complement strand
AACAATTCTACTCAGTTGTCTACTTAGAAAGGATTTGTCATGTAAAAGATTGCTAGTAGCAGCACTGTTCATAATAACAAGTACAATAACAAACACAAAACAATCCTTGGAAACCCAAATATCTGCACAGCTCAGAATTACTTTATCCTAAATTTGATCTCTGTTCTCAGGTTCTAGAGCTAGAAACTATTGAATTCTGTCCATAATTTGGAATAAATAGGGGCTATATCTAGTGTCAGTTACTCAAATGTTTGTTTAGTATATAATACCATTCTAGCACACTTTGAGAAACAATAAAACGTCTTTAACATAATAATGTAGTAATAATATGTACTTTCTTGTATCACACAGTGTCCAATGTCATCATGGTATGGACTGTATATGGTATGGACTGCATATCAGACTTTATATGGGTTTTAGATTTTTAATATAATGGGATTTAAAAGGGTTGATTCTTCATTATAGAATGTACTTAAGCTGGATGTCCATAACCCAGGAACTGCCCGTAATGAAAATGTGTCATAAAGATTCTGGACACAGAATTTGCAGTGAGCTTCTTGGTTGGTGATGGACATTTAATGGGAGGGTAACACATCCCTGCGGACACAGAAGTGCATCTGGAATGTTCTCAGACTTCTCAATGCAGATGTCTCTTCTTTCATCTATTTCCTATAATAAAACTGTTATTATAAGTACATGCTTTACTGAATCCTGGGAGTTGTGATCATATTATTTGCAACCAGTCCAAGTGTACTGAGCAGAAACATACACATGGAACTACTGACTTCTTTCCAAAACAATTTTTGGAAGAGTTTTCAAAGTGGCAATGAATCCTATTAGTGGTTTTCTCTACCAGACCACAGATTTTCTTGTTTAAGAGGAGAGACTTGGTCAAATGCCTTGATGAAACCCTTATCGATATTGTTAGGTGTCCCTGAGTCAGCTCTGGTGACCAGTCACGCACCACCTTCAGAATGAATGGTGTACGCAAGTCCACGCTAGTGCCTACCGGGTATTCCATATCTGACCTAAGGAGCTCATGTTCTAGCACCACCTCAGGCAATGTTGAGTTGTGATTTATACGGTTTTCACTGGCTGACTGTGAGAAGCAAATCACTAAACCTTTGTTCTTAGTCTTACTCTGGAAGTTCTCCTGAAATACCATCAGCAAGTATTCAGCATCATAATAGCATACAAGCCATCACGGTATGATAGACAGGCAAGTGGTAAAAATATGCATATCTCTGAAAACCCTATGCACAACACAACACATGCAGACTAACAGAAAGGGCAACCTAGGTAGAACTTTCACGTATGAAAATACAAAGGAGGAGGAACAGCTGTAAGCAGACCCTAGTGATTGGAACATGGAATGCGAGAACCATGAATGTAGGAAAATTAGAAATCGTTAAGAAAGAAATGAAAGGCATAAATATTGACATATTAGGCATTGGAGAGATGAGATGGACTGGCATGGGGCATTTTGAGTCAGATGACCATATGATATATTACTCTGGAGATGA
>NW_006399889.1:1103108-1114468 GCF_000299155.1 Elephantulus edwardii | reverse complement strand
CTCGCTAAGAACAATGACCGCAAGAACAAGCAAATCTGTCTTGGGAGACGTACAGCCAGAAAGCTGCGGACTTTGCCTCATATACTCTGGACATGTTATCAGGAAGAATCAGTCCTTGGAGAAAGATGCTATACCTGTGAAAGCAGCGGGTCAATGAAAAGGAGGAAGACCTTCAGGTTCAAACCAAGCAATGACTGTGTGTGCAGGGCAGGGGTAAGGGTTTTGTTCTGTGGTGCACAGGGTTGCTATGAGTCAGGGCTAACCCGACAGCATGTAAAAACAACTCTCTAGGGAGGTACAGCTGCTAGAAGCCTCTTCCCTCAAACTCTACCTGTAGCTCAATACATAGTATCTCATTTCCATGGTACGTTAGACCCTTCTCTTTTTGTTCCCTCTACCAACGGAGCCCTCCACTCTCCCCACGAGCCGGCAGAGCCGGAGCGCTTTCCTTCTGACACCTCCTCCCAAATCACATCCACAAGTAAAGACACTGAAGCAAGGGAAAGGCTTCCTGCAGAGGAGCATGCTATTGCTACAGTTCTGAAATGGGAAAGAGAAATTCTGGCAGCCTTTGGTGGCACATTTTCCCAAAGAAATAATTTTGAAGAGTGGTTAAATTTGTACCATCAGTGCAACAGTTCAGTTATATTACAGATTAAAAAGGCTTTATAGCTAGCCTGGGAAACTACTAATGGTTCAACTAGTGTTTCTATGGGATAATTATTCTAAGCTATACTGAACTATTAACAAACCTTTAAAATTCAATCCCATTCATAAAATGAATACTGCTAGCACAAATTGTCATGCTCTGAAGAACCTTTAGTCTTACTTTAAAAATGACAAAAACATAGTTGTGGTCTCAAAGTCTGTTATTCATTTCCTAACAATAAAACCAATAATATAATAGCCCATAAACTATCAGTTCATTTCACATTAATTTTTAAATTTGCTATGTACAAGCCCTCTGTCCCAAATGTTCATTTACATTATCTATATAATCTAGATATCATAATCATAGTTTCAGTGTACAAGAGGGTGGCATACCTTCACATATTCTCTTTGCAGCATGAATTTAATAATATCAGTTATCGATTCCTTGATGTCTGCAGGAAGATTCCTTTTCCTTAACTTTCTGAAAAGCGGTCTGAGATAGGACTCGGTCTGTTTTTGGGTAGCGCTGTTCAGTTTACCCTGCACGCTGCGCTTCACATAGTCTTCTCTGGCATTCAATTCTTTAGCCCAAACACCAAGAAGAAACTTTTGAGAGAATAGTTAAAGTTAGACTACAATGCCACCCAGTGGTTCCACTAGTTTAAAAGCTAACTGACACACAAAAAATATATGGTTACCCTTCGAGTTGGTTTCTTGACTAAGAAAAATACACTTAGCTTCTTGTTTGTATATTGACTAACCTACTATGCAACATCTCACAGTTAAATACAAGTGGAAAATGCACAATCTATTTTGCACATGAACCTGGGTTTCCTGTGTCCAGTACCTGGCCCACACAGCCACCCTGAAGTAGTCAGCTCTCCAGAAAGCTCTTATGGGTTCCACCCTCACTGCTGGAGGCACTGTAGCTCTTCACACCAAAGAGGTCACTGAAGAGAATTTAAGGGAGCATTTCTGAAAGGAGCCCTCAAATGGCCAGAGAGGCACAGGCAGTGGAGGTGTGAGGGTGAGGGTTACTGCTGTGGTTCTCGCTATTCAAGCATCCTGGAGCATCCAAGTCTTGTACTGAGAAAAGCATTGCAGCAGAAGCTGGCTGCCACCCCTCTTCCTCCACAGTCCAGGCTGCTGAGCTCCTCTTCTGAGCCTGTCTCCAGGCGAGGGTCTCCAAGCCCTTTAAGACCAGTAGCGCATGACTTACTTCTCTTAGTTTCTTCCTGGTTTACAAAGTGGTAAGAAGAGCAGGGGCTGTGAAGAGGCGGCCGTGTGAAGAGCATGGGCACGAAAAACAACCCTAGATGACTGCCAGAACGCTGGCCCCATAGCCATCAACTGTGTCTCTAGTCTCTCCACCAGGACCCAGGTCCACTCAAGTGTCACCACTGATGGCAGGGCTGTGAATTGCAGCGTACAGCAGTTCTGGGGTGAGGCTCTGAGGCCACTTCTGAGTCCTCTTCATTGAAAGCAGTGATTTTTGCATAACAACCAGGTTTGGAACCTTTCCAGGTCAATATGTAAGAAATGAGTGTATCTCAAATGATATTAAGAAACTACTTCTGCTTTATGTTCTTGGGTATATTTAGAAGTCGTGTCTTTGGCAAGTCACAAACGTAATCAGAAACCTCCTTATATCAATACCACTCCTAGCTTAAGAAAATTCATTTCATCAGAATTGTCAAATGTCACAGTTAATAAGTGAAAAAGAAACTTTGGTTGCATTTCTATTACACAAAGATCAACTAACCTAGACTTAGCACCCATAACACCCTATGTACAATGATATTAACTATGCTGAATCCTGCTTACAAACTCAGAGTGTTGCTGTGAGTCATACTCAACAGCACATAATAATACTTACAAAGACTTCAATTTAATTACATTTTCCCACTGAAGTACTACATTAAAGGGGGGAAAAGGAATTTAGATAAAACAAACTATAGCCCATCCCTTTCGTCTCCCCCTCGAACACCCCCTTTCTCAAAGTACTCTGATGCTCCTTGAGCTTAGCTGTTTAGAGTACAACCTTCTAGAGATAAGCCAATGGTGATGGTGAGGAGGACACAGTCCTCTACAGAGTATGAACAGCCTATATAAGGACAAGTCAACACTCAAAGGGGACTTTTAAATCCTCAGAGAAGACACTCATATTAGTTACCAGGCCCTGTTTGGCCCCATGCCATATCCTAAAAATAATCAGAATCTTTATGGCTAATATGTTTTTGTTAATTTAGAAAAGTAGCAAATTAAATTATTATCATTTGCTATTTTAATTCACAAAGAATTTTTTTACACTTCTAGCATTTAAATATCTTAGAGTAAAATAAAGGTTTGTGGCTAAATGCTGAATGAATCTGGGGATCTGATCATACTCTGCCCCGACCACTACATGGGGAAATGCTGAAAGAGGGAAAGCTAATCACAGCATGAACAGAAAACTATCCGCAGAACTGAGGTCACAACCACAGGCTGAGAAGCCACTTATGTGCTTCTGTCCCTCACTGCAAAGCCTGTCTTCTTGCCACCTGTCTTTCTTCACTGCCATCATCCTCTCCTGAAGCACAGAAACCCTCCTCTCATTGTACTCTTTCCTTTTCTTAAAATAAGGCACTCCTCAAATTTCATGTTCATTCTTCCATTGATTCAATTCTCTTCTGTTAAGTTTACATTAATCAGACAGTTTTAAAGAGATGTGCGATGAGGGAAGAAAACATCTATTTTCTTTGGTCAACTTTATACCCAAGTACACAGCAAGATTATACACATAGTTGTTGCTGCAGAGTACCACCAAGTCAGAACCAGCTCAGAGCTGACCCTCCAGCAGATTTTCAGAGGCAGCAAATCCTATGGGAGGAGACAGACAATTTTTCTCCCACAGAGCAACTGGTGGATTCAAACTGCCCACCTTCAGGTTGGCAGTGTAATTTCTTACCACTAGGCCAGTATAAAAAAAAGGAACTATCTTTATTGAGTTTCCTTTTCCAGGTTTTATCCCTTTGATAATTGAAAGAGTAAAGAATAGTTCTTAGCTAATCAGAGTATCCCTGAGTACATACCTTGAGGAATTTGGTAATGATATCCATGTCTTTATGATCATCCCCTTTTCCTAAAGACTCTCCCAGCGCCTGCAGAGAAAGAAATGATGCTTTGTTCACTGCTGTTGTTAGGTGCTATTGAGTCAACTTTAACTCACAGGGACCTGACGAACAACACCTCTAAACCTCGCCCTGCCCTGCACCATCCTCATCACATCAAGCCCTTCGTTACACTGTGTCAATCCATCTCGTCAAGGGGCATTAGTAAAACACTAAATAGGTATTATCAACAGCAGTTTAAATATGGCTCATTATTACATACACTGTTCAATTTTTACTTAAAAATGTAAAGGAATCTCTAGTAAGTAGGAAAATATATATACACAGTCAAACTGCTTTTTAAATGTAGAGAGCATATTATCTTCTCAGAATCGAAAGCCAAAAAGGATTAGGAGTGACTACCAATAAGGAACAAAAATGCCCTACACTCAAGACTGTTATGACAATGGCACCACCCTGGGAATATCCTAAAAACCACAGAATGACACAGTTTAGAAAAGGAAATTGTATGGTATATGAATATTTCCATAAGACTACTTAAAGGGGAAGGAAAAAAGTTTATAGCATCACTTATTTCAGTCAAATTTAGTGTCCTCAGATAAAGGAAGGTGATGAAGTAGCATCCTCAACTATGGTTGCATCCATAAATTATAACATTTGTAAAAACCAAGAAGTAAAAGTGAAAAATAAGTTTATAATTTATAAATGTTTAGAGCATTAAGAGCATTAAATGCAGTCATATCTTGCTTTTTTCTCATGTCACATATTTATAGAACACTGCATTTTAGTATTTAAGATTATGTACAACATTCCATATGAATTATACTGGCAAAAATTAATATATTGTCAACTGTTGGCAGGAATTTAAAAATACAAGATCCTCATACATTGGTGGTGTGGGTGCAGACTAGAACAGTCACTCTGGAAAACAGCTTGGCAGTACTCATACAAGCTACTATATATACAAATCCAGCATTCCCATGTTTGAATCTACTAGGGATTACGGACAAAACTGTTAACTATAAGGCTGTCTGTGGTTGCAAAGAGCTAGAAGCATCATTATTGTAAAAAATAATAAAATGTTATGTAATACAGAGTATACAGAAGACCAGCAGATGAAGTTGAAAGGAAAGGATTTGATTATCAAGAATAGATCTCAAAGAGCACTAAGGAAAGAATTACTTATTTAAGTTCAAAATACATACATAAAGCAATACTAGTTTAATAGGAAAACCAACACATAAAAACATACACAATTAAAAAAAAAACCAGAATTACTGTTTGAGTGTGTAAGAAATAGGAGGAGCAGAGCAGGGAATGAAAAAATAGCAAAGTAAATAAAAACAAAAAACAAAAGGGCCTTTCCACCAGCAAAAGATATTAATATGCTCTAAACTAGAAACCAACTGATTGAATAAACTACCAGTTCCACATAACAATAGGGATGGATGAAGTCAGACTGGTGAAGAGATTACCTCTAACTCTTCAATTGTGGTATTTTCTTCAGGAACTTTCAAATCGTTCTGCGTGTCTTCCTCTCCAGGTTCTTGGCCGCCCACAATTTCATTGAGGTACTGCTGATCAATCTTATCCAAGGCTGCTTTCAGATCATTCCTCAATCCCTAAGACAAGTGAAAAAGTAAAGTATACCTAGTATGAAATTTCACTCATGTTTTGACTTTGACTTTTCACTAATAAGTAGAATTGTTTTTTTTTTCTTTTGCAAGGAGTTACAGGCTTTGAAAAACTAATGAGTCTAACTAGGATTTCAACTTATACAGCTATCTCCATTGCCAACTCAAAGTTAACTCTATGAACATATGTACAGAGAGGTACGTGCAGTGGTTAGCCTGATGGTCAGAAAAACACACATGAGTGCCAGGCCTAAGTAAGAATCTTCATAAAAGCTACAACTTACTGACGAAGCTTAGTCAAAGTGACCAGGTCTCCAAAAGAGACCTCAACCCACTTTCCTAATTCACTTAAAAAATGTCTACTCTCACTGTAACTATTCTGAGGTCCAAAAACATTCAGACACATCAATGAAATAAAAGTGGTTTCTCATCTATAGCCCGGGCATATATGTATGTTTTTAAAACCTGACAAATTCTACATTCTGTGCAGATCTACTTCATGAGCATTTGACTGAAAAATGTTTCCTAAATATGGATGCGAAATGACAATGAAATATTTATAAGGAACCATGGTCATATAATGACCATGTAGCATAATGGTTGAGACCAGGCAGGTTCAGATCTTTGCCAGCACTAGTTCTTGGACAACTATTTGCTTCACTGCCATTAATCTGTAAAAGAGTAATACTATCTAATATGTTGGCTTTTCATGAGGGTTATAGATCTTATTATTTTTTTCCCCCTAAGACCAGAGTATACTTGATCCATGCCAGGGTCTTTTTCTTTTTTTTAAATTTTTATTATTTTGTCTGTGTGTACCGTCAAATAGGATCTGACAGGTACAAGAGGAGACTGTCCCTCCTTATCCAGCAGAGCATCTGGTGGATTCAAACAACGCACCTCGCTACAATTACAGTCCAGCTTCTTTTGCCACTAGGCCCCCAGAGCTCCCTATATCTTATTATTGTTAAAGTCGCAGTTTTCCTACTGGTAAAGACTGGGGAAAAGGACAAAAACATGGAACACTTAACCCATTAATCTGTGTGACATCCTTCCTTGTTCAGGGGCTATGCTTATTTTCTCTGTAGCTTCCCAGTTTTAGTATATGTGCTGCAAAAGTGAGCACCGTACTTCATCTAACAGTTACTGTGTGCTGACACCATTCCAAGAGTGTTACATTAATTCACTTAAAAGATGGAAGACACGTTTTGAACAATCACTGGCTCTTAGTAATCATTTAGCAAATGTTCACTTTTTAAGAGCTTCTGAGGAAATGATGGAATACATGAATATATTGTAAACAATCACTGCTTTACTGTAATCATTTAAAAAAGTTCACTCTTTTTATATAAGAAACATCAGATTGTAGTCTACTTTTTTCATAAATAAAGAGAAAGAGCCAACTTAAAATAATTTTAATTTACCAAGTATCTATTATGTATATAGTGTCAAGTGTTCCAAAAGGTTAATTTAATTAATTCCCATTTAATTCTCACAAATGCCCAGTGAGCCAGGTACCACTATTTCTATTTCACAAGTGAAAATTTTAAGGCTCTGAAAGATTAAAAGTTTTCTCCACGTTCACATAATTCAGCTCTGGTGGAACTAATAGGGCTCTGGTGGCCTAAGGACAAGGAAGTGTGCTGCCAACCCAAAGGCATATGGTCGCCATCAGTCACTCTGCAGGAGAGAGGTGGGGAATCTCCTCCCATGTGATTCACTGCTTCTGAAACCCACTAGAGGGTCAGCTCTGAGCCAGTTCCAACTTGATTGTACATAAGAACAATAAAACAACTATATGCAAAGCACTGTGCAAGGCATAGAAGGTAAAACAATCCTTGCCCACAGAGGAGAAAGATGTGATTTACAGCCACAAAAACTCAGTACAGGGTCAGCTATGAGTTGATTCTGACGTGACAGCAATGAGAGTGAGACTGAGTGAATGAAGTACAGTGTTTTAACAGAAATCTGATATAGGGAGCAGGAAGCAACTAATTTTGACTGGGCTCATGGCAATGTTTACAAAGGATATGTAATGTCCGCATTGTGTCAAAGTATAGCCCACTGTTATAAGAAGACTGTATGAACTATATTAAGGTTAAGAAATATTTAGAACGAAAAAAATATATATTTAGAACGGGATATTTAGAGAAGTTCAGCAAACAGCTGACAATGCCAGGTTTCCCATATGGGATTTGGGCTGGGTCTGTGTAACCTACAGAACGTGACAGAAGTGACAAAGTGCAATGTCTGACGATCGATCATAACATGTCCTGAATGATTTGTTTTCGTTTCATGGAATATTTACATAGGGGAACTCAGGTAACCTGTAAGAAGTCTGGCTACCTGGAGATCCGCTCTATGAAGCAAGGCCGAACTAACCAAAGCACACAGAGAAAAAGGGACACCAGGGCAGCTCCCAGCTATTCCAGCCACGCCATCTGGGGTTGGACACAATCTTAGAAGACCAAGCCAGGAAACATTTCAGAGAACTCAGCTGTACAACCTTATCCAAATGGAATCACAAGAAAAACTCTAAGCAAAAAGTGTCCCATTGAGCAGGGAGAGATAATAATAAATTATCTAAAGTTCCTAAGTGTCATGGTGATTTATTACACGGTCATGGAACACAGATATAGATTTTACAATAACGAACTCCTTTAAGCTACTGTTTGGAGTGGTCTATTACACAGACATAGATAATCAGACTCATCTCACAATAAAGAATAGAACAAGTATATAACAAATTATTAAGGACAGAGAAGAGCTGAACTTATTATAATTGACACTCTAAGCATAAAGCATCTTCTTTAATGTACTACATAATCTTCACCAAGAAAGACTAAGTGTAGAGTCATAAAATAAGCCTTCATAAACTTAGAAAGACTGAAATTCAAAGTATGTTCTTGGACTAAAGTGGAATTATATTAAAAATCAGTTAACAAATGGATATCTAAAAATTAAGTAACATCATTTTTATAATCTAAAAGGCAAACAAACAAACCGGCAATACTTCAAAAAGAAAGATACTGAAAACAGCAAATTTGTGGGGTGCAGGCAAAACAGAGAGAAGTGTGTAGCTCTGAATGCTCACAGTAGAAGAGTTTAAAAACAACGAGCTAAACTTCTACTTTATATCGTTGGAGAAAAAAGAATATTTATCACAAAATGAGAAGGAAAGAAATAATTAAAAAGTAGAAATCAATGGTATTAAAAAAACTCTATCATGGTAGAAAGTCAAAGAACCAAAAGTTGCTTCCATGAAAAAAACTACTTAAAGAAAATTAATATTCAGTAGCAATAAGCTCGTAACTTTCTTCCCCTTTCTGCCCACAATAATGTAAATAGTCAAACTCTATACTCTTCTGGTCTCGTTAACAAAGTAGTATTTTATTTTCCTAACTCTGATATGACTTCTCACCTTATTAACTTCTGGAGTAAGAATCTCTATCTTTCTTAAACGCTGAAAAGCATCGTAATCAGTTTCTCCAAATAATCTGATTGGTTCTCCTCTTTCTCGTAATCTTCTGATTACCTAAAAAAGAGAAAACAAATTCTCAGTACATTATTTAACTTTTGAGATGGGGGGAAAACCAAATATTCTGAAACAATCTGTATATTATTTTTAAAAAGAAATTTAGGTTTAATAAACTTAATTAGCCAAAGAGAATTTTCTGAATCAAACAAAAAATCTTTCAAATATTTTGATAATTTCAATTACACTAAACAAAATGTTTCTCAGAAAGAAAATGAAATACTGAAAAACTTATTTCCAAATGTCACTTTTATGAACTGTATTATCAAATGGAAAGTGGTCTGCCAACAAATTTACAATCCAAATATAAAGCTCTTAATTTAAACCATCCACTTTTAGAAGACTATCCAAAATATACAACATCCTACGAATATTTGGGAAAAACTTCTTTTTTTACCTTCATTTTAACTTATATAAATATTTTTCAATCCAGTGCTCTTTTAAAAAGCATTAAAAGACAATATAATCAATGTTAACATGAGAGCATTATGTTAACATAATAACATTAGTGGTACAGTAGGTTAAGGGTTAGGCTACTAATTTAAAGGTCAGTGGATCAAACCCATAAACTGCTCCACAGGAGAAAGATGTGGAAGTTTGTTCCCATAAAGACTGACAATCCCAGAATACCCTAAGGAACAGCTCTACCCTGTTGTTTAAGGTAATCATGAGATAGAACTCAACAGCAACAGGTCTGGGTTATGTCATATTTCAGATTAAGGAAGAGAAAAATCCCTTTATTTAACTATGTATTTCAATCAGGAGTAGTGATACATACAGTGGTTAAAACATGCAGCTGCGAGTCTCAAGACTTTTTGTTAAAACCCACCAGATTTCTAAGACAGAAAAAACAATGCAGCCGGCTTCCATAATGATGGATGGCCTTGGAAACGCTATGGGTAGCTCTGCTCTGTCTGCAGAGTTGCTACGAGTTGGAATCAATTTGACAACATCAACAAAATACACTTTGACCATTTACTTTGAAATAGAAAATTAAAAAACGGCATTTGATTTTTTTCATTTATGATACTACACTATCAACACACCTTAAGTATTCATAATGGCTTAGGTCCTTTGGCTGACTGTTTCAGGGAAGGACCAATCTGTGAAGTAAAATAGTTTTTTTAAAAAAAAAAAGACCGGAGAGAATGATAATACACACATACATAGAAGGGAGCTCTAATGGCTTCATGGTAAGGAGCTGTATTCCCAACTCAAAGGCACATGGTTCGACTTCACCAGCTGCTCCATAAGAGAAAGACAAGTCAATAGGCTCCCAGGCAATTTACAGCCTCTGAAAACCCATGGGTGGGTCAGCTATGGGTTAGTTTCAATTCAAGGCCAAACATAAATAAATAAACATATATGTTGTTGTTATTGTTGTTGATTGCCTTCGAGTCAAGCATGACTCATAGCGCCCCTATGAACAAAAGGCCTGACGCCCCTCTACAATTATTGACATTGATCAAAGTTCATAGAGTTTCCAGAGGCATGTTATTTAGGAAGTAGATGCCACTCCTGTATGTCTGTATGTATATATAATGCTCATTAATATTTACAGAGTTGTTGTTAAGGGCTGTGAAGTTGACTATGACTCACAGGGACTCTAAGAACAACAGACCTGAACCTTGCCCTATCCTGTGCCATCCTCATCATCTCTGATATACACGAGCCTCCTTTCAGGGAGAAGGAAAAACTATCTGAACTCAGTTAATCACTCACTGACAATAACCAAGAGACAGCAATGGAAAACTCCATTAAAACCAAGACCATCACCTTGGAGCTTAAGTAATAACATTCACAGAAACCACAGGTCTCCCAATGGATTAACAAAAACTTGATGGAAAATAGAACCTTACAGATTATCTGGTACTATCTCCAATCAATATAGATAGCACTAAAAAAAAAAAAAAAAGAAAAAGAAAAAATATAGATAACACTGTTCTAGACTGGGAAAGACTAAAGAAACCTTTTTAAAATAAAGAAGAGGTGACAGAGTTGTTAGGAACATGGAACTCTTATAAACCACTAGTTGCAAAATAAATTGTTAAAGCTTCTTTATGCCAAAATTTAATAACATCCATCAGAATTTTAAACAGATACATCCTTTAACTAGAAATTTTTCCTAGGGAATTAGCCTACCAATACACTCATACAAACACGTGACTGACCCTGAGTTTTCAAAGCCTGACTTATGTACAACTCTAAGAACCAACTTCAATTAAGCCCATTATATTAAAAACCAAGGTACATACAATGATTAGTACTATCACACAACGGCAACTTTGGTGATGTGGATCAAAACATTACTATTATTATTATATTATTATGTTAAGATGGTTCAATAAAACTGGTAGGGTTTAATGTTTTCCATTCATAGAAGAATACTAAGGTAAATATCTGACTGACATTATACATGTTGTTGTTGTT
>NW_006399889.1:1092173-1100343 GCF_000299155.1 Elephantulus edwardii | reverse complement strand
CTTCTTCCTCATTATACATGAATAGTACCTAATTGTTGCAATTTACAAACCAATATGATTCAAAGGTAAACTTAGAAATGGAGTTCATTCCTAATCCAGAGACTGCCTAGTTGCATTTAAAGCTACTTATATATTTACCTTAGTTTGATTTACAACAGGGAAATGTTGAAGCAATTGAAGCATCATTATTTAAGAATTGGTTTTAAAAATATGGTACAGGTAAAACAATGAGAAATTACATCGCTCTTAACATATCTTGATCTAGAAAGACATACTATAATGTGGTGAAGAAATTACAAAATAATATCTTAAAGCATTCAGACAAGAAATAATTTAAGGACAATTAGTTATATCAAAATACATTTGCATTTATATATTAGAATATGTTCATTTATTGTTAATGCTTAGGATATACTCTATAAAAACGTTTTTTAAAATCAAGAAAATAAACCTATTTAGCACTTAGATGAGAAAAGCTTTTTGTTTTATACAATGTTTGGTCTACTGAGTCATCTCTTATGAAAATAATGACACAGCTTAGACAGAAGAACTAGAAATAAATGAAGATCTTAGTGGGACTTCTCTTTTTTTCAATAAATACTCACAAACTTACCTCTTGCCTAGAAAGAGTCATGGGTAATTTTTCCTCTGCCAATTCAAGTTCTAATACTGGATTTGATGAAGTTAATGGTTTCTGATCTTCTTCTTTTGGTTGTATCTACATTAATAGCCAAGAGAAATTAATTAAGTTTTTAAGATGTACTTCACAGTCCAAATATTTGTAAATAATGTATTACTTTAGGTATTCATGAAAATTAAACAAGTTTAAATACTGAAGGTTTTATAAATGCTCCTTTAAGGAAAAAGCTCCTAATAAATATATCTGTTTTTTCAGAGCTTACTGTTCAATGCGCATCCAGTTCATGGCATCACGAGTAGAAAGCATGCACTTACCAGGCAGCACTCTTAGCATAATACAGCAACATAATTATAATGGTTTAGTAAAAATACCTTAATATAACTGAAAAACTGTGATGAATTTTATCCCTAGATTCCAAGGGATTTTATTTTTTCCTCCCTTATACATAATCAATAAGGTCCTTCTGATTGAGAAAATCATCTGATAGGATATATTGATCTTGCTCTGGAGAGTACGGAAAATGTCTACTTTTCCATCAGAAACTTGTGAAGCCTCAACATGAAGCCTTTCTCCATGCTGCACAGAAATCTCCGGTGGATATCTAGACTAACTCCCAGTGGTATAAAGAATTTGGCACAAACTGAGTCACAAACTTTGAATAAAAATCATGGAAAAGCCCCCCCCCCTTTCATACTACACAAGGACGAGTGCACATTATGGCTCATAGAAGTCTGCATGGAAAAAACTTTCTCTTCTTACAGTTTCTTGAGTCAGCTGTCCAAATTACACTTTAGGAAAATGAGCACACATATAAGCCCGTGTGTGTGTGTGTGTGTGTGTGTGTGTAAGTAGATGTAAGGGCAAAAGGACACAAAAGAACAATGTAAACATTCACACGACTATTATGTTAACATTATATAATTTATGATGCTTTAGTTTATTAGTAGAGATTTGATTTATCAGTATTAACAATGCTAACGGAAAATTGAAGTTTAAAGAACTAAACTTGAATATTTTCACAAGCAAAGTCAACAGGAAACCTTAAAAATTATAATAAAAAAGTTATAATCAATATCTTTAATGGAACATCACCAATATGTAACTACATTTTCACTACAATAGAGAAGGATTTACTAAATCATCTTTAGAGGAAAAACCTGTACTATTTTTTAAACCTACTGAAAAAGGAATTTCTTTAAAATATCAGAAGCAAAAGCATTTTTAATTATTCAATGGCAAGTAACAGTTCTAGGGAAAAGGCTAAAAACATTCTGTCAGCTGGACTCAAAGTTATCTTTTCAGTAATTACATAGTTTCAATGCTTTACTCTTTATGAACAAGAAAGCATGAAACAATCTAAACAAAATCAAAACTGTTTTCTTTTCCTGTCTGACAGAAAGTTGAAAATGTTTCAATTTTAAGGATCTGAGAATGCAAGATGTGAGCAGACTAAACCTCTAAGTGATTTTTATTCAAGAGCAAGTCTGACTCAGACAACACAGAACAAGCCAGAGGTGCCAACATAATACTTCTGAGTATCTACCTAATAATTATTTATAGAAAATCAATCTTAAGTTGCAAAACTGAAAGCACATAACATCAATCTATTAATGAAAAATATAAAAATATAAATACAAGCTTTCAGGTTTTAGAAACCAATCAGAACTATAACTATTTCTTTAATCCTTGCCCTTTCACAACACTACAAGATTAAATCAAATTCATGTACATACTATTTTCATTCCTCATGCCTCCTTCCAGAAATGCTATGCCAAGAAATTGAATTTCCAAAACTTTCCCCAATACTTGCACAAGAATGTCTATTATTTTATATTGCTATCTCATGAGCAAAAAGTTTATTTCAAATTTAAGCTTGGACAAAAGCATTTTGGTAGAACTTGTTAACACTGGTTAAAAAAAAATTACTTAAAAAATAGTATTAGCCTAATTTATTAACCTAATAATATTATTAGGTAATATTACTAGGTAACCTAATGGTAATATTAACCTGATAGTATTAGCCTCATACCTTCAAACCCTCCCAATAAAAACTGCAATACAGTATCAATTTAGATAATGTCAAAGATAATCTCAGGCGAGCTCTGGTGGCCTAGTGGCAAGATGCTGCACTGCAATCCCAGAAGTATGCGGTTCAAATCCACCAGATGCTTTGCTGGAAAAGGAGGAACAATCTCCTCCTGTACCAGTCAAATATGATTTGACGGTACACACACACACACACACACACACACTTAAAAATAAAAATAAAGATAATCTCAGTCATGCTTCTAAATACATGAAGTCTTCGAGATAACTGATTTGATTCTAAAAATCATTTCAAGATTACATTTTCTACACAGTAGACAGTGTTTGAAATGTAATACCTCATCACACAAGAGCATATAAACATCATATGTCACTCTATTTCAGGCAGAGGTACACAGAGCAAAAAGGAATTATTAACAATGCAAACACAAAATTAATGACTTATGAGGTTTAAGAGAAAGCAAAGAAAATACCAGTGTTTAATATTACTATTGCCGAATGAGTACAATGTTTGAAACCCTGTAAAAATGGACTTTTACTGGGAGAAGTGGGGAGTGGTGGTGGAGATGAAAATGAGGCAGCATCAGCCAAATCCAGGGTTTAATTAAAATAATAAATAAATTCGAGCTTTGATCTCAAGGCATTTCATGCTATCCACAAAAAGCCAAACCATTCCAAGCCAAGTCATGCATGTATTTTCCTGAATTCAAGATCTATAAAATAAGACTGGGGAAGAAAAAGGCAAAACCAAAAACTCATACCTCTCCAGATGGCTTCTCATTTATAGGCTAACGTACAACATTGATAAATTGAACAAAGATCAATAATTTTGTCACTTTAACAACAGCTGAATAAATTTCAATTCAGAAAGACAACTTACAGCAAGATTTCATACCTTGTAGCCACATCTTTCAAAATATGCTTCCTCTTCCTTTTTTGCAAGTTCACTTCGCTTGAAATACTTTTTATTTTGCTATTCAAGAAACAAAATTAAGTTAATAACATCTTTGAGCAAAATTTCCTGCTTCCCAGGCAGCAAGGACCTTTAGAAATCGGAAAACATTCTTTAGTGTTTCCAAAAATTTGATAAATGCTTTTGGTTTTAGAAACATTATATTGATTTCTTGAGTTTACGAGTCATCTATACCCTAAGTCTGAGTACTGATATATGATAAATATTGGCATATTTTTTTCTTGCATGATTTTCTTAGGCATGTCCAACAGCAAAAACAAAACATTTTAGAAATACTCACAGTATTAATTAAATTCCCAGTGTTTATGTTCAAAAAATAATTTCTACAAATGGGTTCATTGCAAACATATAAAATGGTACTCACTGTTTGCTCCTAATTGAAACAAAAATTATGTTACAGTAAGGTGCACCTGACCTACTCCATGGTATTTTAAATAACTTTGTCTGGTGTACAGAAGTGCATACCGCCAGAAGAACGAACAAATCTGTTTTGGAAAAAGTGCAATCAGCAAGCTCTTCAGCAGGGAGGATACCAAGCTTTCATCTCACACACTCACATGTTATCCAGAGGAATCTGTCCCTGGAGAAGGACCTCATGCTTGGTAAAGTACAGGGTGGTAAAAGGGGGAAGACTCCAAGAACGTGGCCTGAGAGTGGCTGCAAGAAGAGGTTCAAACCAAGCAATGATAATGAGGGCTGTGCAGAACCAGGCAGCTTTTAGTTCTCTTTTTCTGTCCATCAGAACTGGCTCAACAGCACCTCAAAATTGCAACAAAGTCACCTATTTTTTAAAATCTTAAACCCAGATTGTTTTTGTAGGAAAATCCTATCAAATCATAAGGAATATTTATTCTTTAAAACAACAGATTTTTAAACAAATTTTTTGGAAGATTGAGAGGTATTAAATATGATTAAGGTTTCTAATTGGATACATATTTCAATCTTAATAATACATTGCTATAATGTGATCTTTTAAATAGTACCCTATGACTTTCCAACTCCTTACTGTGCTTCCCCCCACCCCCCATGGTGTTTAACAGCTACTATCCATTGGTTAAATTAAACCATCCGCGGCCCTCAGGCCTGTCTTTCATTGTTTTTGTTCAGACATTCCTCTAGGTCTTATAGCCCTGGTGTACAAGTTGCCATACAGCAGTCACTTGTGGTTGCTGTGAGGCTGAACACTGTGACACTGATGTGTCAAATGCATTAATGGCCGGTTACCCAATGTGGACAGAGAGTGGGGTGGAGCTTCCCGATTAAAACAAGCTTGGAAGGAGGAGTGGCACCCACTTCCGTAATAGCTTGCCTCCGGAAACCCTATGAACCTGGACAGAGGATGGAAGGCACCCAAGCGTTGAGGTCTCTCCTTCATATAGGGTCGCTATGAGTCGCCTGCAACTCGACAGCACTTAACAACAACAACAACAACATCCATTGGTTTGGTTTTGTTGTTCTTTTGCCCTGCTAGCATGTTAAGTTCCTTGAAGCAAAGGTTTTGACTGTCTTATGGATCACCATATATTCGGTGAAATTGGCATGTCCTGATCGATAAATGATGGTTAAATTAATTACCTTGAAAAACAGAGAGATCACAGAGAAATTTGACATTTACTTTGACATTTGTATTGATGGTAAAAAGTGATGCTTAAGGTGTGCAAGACTTAACAAGAACCAAAATTGTGCCAACGAACATTCAAGGAGAGAGCTCTGGTGGCATAGTCTATAGGGAGTTGCAATACTAATCTAAAGTCTGTACCTCTCTGGATGTTTGAATTCACCAGCAGTTCTGAGGGAGAAAGATGGGCAATCTCCTCCCATGGATTTAGAGCTATAGAGTCAGCTATGAGTTGGTTCCAGGAGAAGGGTGGGGTAAATGTCACTTATCAATCTATACTAAGCAGTAAAATGAATGAAGTCCTGATCTTGGACTCACTCTTTACCCTCAAGTCCATATCGCTTTATGCTAGCTACATAGCCCTTGATTAGATCTTAATATCTCATGTATTCAAATGGGAAATACGTATTAAGCATTTCCTCTTTACACCACAGCATTATTGTTGTTTGAAGCAAAAGCATTTGTTTAATTGAGTTGTAAACGAAACTGGGTAATTTTTTTCCCCCCTGGAACATTTTTACTTGAAAGAATAACTGGGGTTGGGAAGGACTAAGAAACTATGGTTATTTAGAGTCAGGTATCTGTAGGACAATTTTCCAAAAAGAAAATAGGCCTGTCACTTCAGAAAAACTGGTAACACTTGTTGTTGGGTGCCTTGAGTTGACTATTACTCTTTGTGACCCTATGGACAGTATCTCATTGAATGTCTTCCCCTCTTATACTGACCCTCCACCTTTCCAAGCATGATGTCCTTTGCCAAGGATCAGCCCATTCTTAACAACATACCCAAAGTATATGAAAGGAAGCTTTACATCCTTGCCTCCAAGGAGTACTCTGACTGTACTTTCTCCAAGATATATTTGTTTGTTCTTTTTGTCAGTCCACAGGATATTCAGTACTCTTCTCCAATGCCACATCTAAAAGGCATCAATTCTTCTTCTGTCAGCACTTAACAACAACAACAACAACAACAACAACAATGTAAAGAGGTCTTGAGAGCAAAAGCTTTAAAAACTGGAGATGGAATTTACTGTTAAACAATAAAGTAATGGAGATGAATCTCAAGATGCTCTTAAATTGCTCCTTTTTTTTTTTTTTTTTTTACTCTCTCTCCAAAACTTTCTAAGGTTCCCTATCAGAGAAGAGTTAATTAACAGATTTTATCTGTGAAGGAGAGAGCAGTAGAAGAAATATAATTTTTAAAGAGATTTAGTGGGAGGATGAAATAAAGTTTTTAGAAGCAGTCCTCTGACTGCCTTTTAGGCTTTGATTGAACAAACTCACTTATGAAAACACTAAAATCACCAGAAAATGTGGAGCACTTTCGAAAAGTACTGACAGATGATGAGTGAACCACGCCAGGGAAATAAAGAGGCAGCAAGTTGTTAAAATCTTGGATTTTTCTCGAATTTACACACTTCATTCCTAAAGCTTCTGATCAGATATCAGTGTACAGATCTTGAAAGGGTTGTTCTTGGGATGTAGCAGGGCTCTCGCTAAGTCTCATGCCTGACCTGGATCCTTTCACTACTATCACCTTCACTCACAGCGCCCCCCATCCTGGCGACGATTCCCAACCTCTCATGACCCCAAGAGTTCTCACCTCCAACAGGTTCCGATCTTCCACCAGCTTCCGCTTCCGAAGGATCTCTGATTTTAGAATGTCCATCTTGCTGCCAGGATTTAAACTGGAGATTCCCGCCCCTCCACCTTATAACAAGTAAGCTTCACCAGGTCCTACTAGAACGAAAACAACTGTCAGCAACCACTTCCGGCGGAAGTTGAGGTAAACAGAAGAGAAGATTCCAGTGAGTTGTTGAGGAAAGCGCTGCGCGCTATCGCCCCCTAGCAACGCCCTCCGGAAGTGCTCCTGTAATCTTCAAGAGGTGTAAAAGAATTTAGAAAATCTTCTCAGTCCTATTGAATCAAAAAGCTCCCAAACAAACCAATTCATTATCGTTGAGTCATAACCGACTCATAGCCGACTCTCCAACCTGTTTTCAGAGGCTATATTGATTGTTTATCTTTCTCCTGCGGAGCCATTGTTACGTTTACCTCCTGCCTCCGGGATGGTACCACAGCTACTTAACCTCTGACCACCACAAATAGGCTGTATATTTTTAAAAGGGTAATTTATTGTACCTGCTTGATTTAGCGTAAGTTCAAACGATTCCTTGCAGTTTCCTCAATTAAGTGAGTCAAGGCAAGATTCTTATGAATATCTCAAGGTCCCAAAAGTGAATTTGCTTAACAAAATGAATTAAGTAATCCAAACCAAAACTACAATCCTCTACTGAAGTTCAACTCTTGGCCACCCTCCATCGGGTTTCAGAGGCTGTTAGTATTTACCAGAAGAGCCTGCCCATCTTTCTCATTGAGCAGCTGGTGAATTTGAACTGCTGACCCTTTGGTTAGCAGGGCAATGCATGACACACTACATCACCAGAGCTCCTTAATTATGTAAAGGGAGTGAGAAAAGTAGTTGGGGAAGGGGTTTGTGGGGGTGGGAATACAATACTCACTTGCTAGTTTAAGGTTAAGGTTGCCGATAAAATTAAACCTTCACAGACTTTCAAAAGTAAATCTGTCTCTAGTCTGTTAATTCTAGGTTTCTTACCTATCTTGTAGATAATTGGGGGTTTACTTCAAGGTAATTTGTAACTCCTATGGACTGCCAAGTCTCTCTCCACTCTGGATGTTGGCTGGCTGGCTAACTGGCTGGCTGGCTGATATCTTGAGGGCGGCTCGACTTGGTGGCAGTCAAGACAAGGGAAGTTTCTGGGGTCCTTTTCGCAGTGTGTTACTGTTCTTTAAGCCCTTCAAAAGTGAGTGGGCGGCCCAGAGCCTTAGACTAAGGGGAAGTAAGGGCGGAGCCTGCAGAGTTTGCTCCAGG
>NW_006399889.1:1088897-1091018 GCF_000299155.1 Elephantulus edwardii | reverse complement strand
AGA
Source organism: Elephantulus edwardii (assembly GCF_000299155.1). Classification (NCBI taxonomy): domain Eukaryota; kingdom Metazoa; phylum Chordata; class Mammalia; order Macroscelidea; family Macroscelididae; genus Elephantulus; species Elephantulus edwardii. The sequence continues at coordinate 1,091,015 of NW_006399889.1, read as the reverse complement.
AAAAGAGTAGAAAGATAATGAACACTGCATTGGAACAGATAAGGGGAAGAATGCCCCAGAAAAAACATATTATTTGATATCATATGCATGATGATAACGTGGCATAAGAAGTGCATTGCTAAGTGGACAAGGGTAGGGAACATGAAGGAGGAGGAAAAGAAACGTGCAACAATGAATGAATTAATTTTTTTTAAAAAAAAGAAATGTATTCGTAATGCTTCAAAGAGAGGATGGTAAGGCTTTTACTATTTTACTATTTGATTTAGGTTGAGAAGATTAATCTCTTTCAGATTGTATCTTGTCTGAGACAAGTCCCTGTTTGTTTGGATACTGCAAAAGGTGTAAGTATTCAGATGTAACATCAAACCAGAAGCCAGTTAATAGATGGATACCAGCAGTCCATAGCCAATAGCCTGGACTCTTCTCTTCCCAACATTAATAAGACCTAAGATGTGTTGCACTGGGGAAATCTGCTGTCAAGGACCTCTCCAAAGGGCTAAAAACAGCAACAATGTCAGGTGTGCCTGACCCAAGTCATGGTCTTTTCCATTACTTCCTATGCATGGAAAGGTTGAACAATGAATAACAGAAGAAGACTCAGTGTCCTTTGGCGTTCGATGTTGGAGGAGAGTACTGAAAATCTCATGGACTGTCAAAAGAACAAGCAAGCCTGTCTTGGAGGAAGTGCGACCATGGTATTCCTTAGAAGCAGGGATACTGAGACTACACGTCACATACTTGGGGCATTTTGTCAGGAAGGGCCAGTCCTTGGAAGAACACACCATGCAGTAACAAGGAGAGGGTCAGTGAAAGAGAAGACAATGAACTGAAACAGTGATTGTAACAAATGGCTGGGCACCTGGGATAGGAGGATAGCGCACAATAGGCCAAGATTCAGATCTGTTATTACAGGGTCACTTTGAGTCAAATCTACGCCAAGGTATGTAGCAACAACGATTGAGATAATCTTATTGGTCTAGTGCTCAGCAATAAAGATGTTCACTGACATGATGGGCAAAGATGTAACTAGAAATGTTTGCCTTTCTTTTTAAATTAAGAATCAGGAAGAAAAATAAAGTTTGGGGGAATAGTTGTGTCAGATTTTTATTTTAAAACATTTTAAAAGCATTTAGACATTATTCCATGCAATTGATGATTTTAAAGAACTCTGTTTAAATCATAGTTGAACAATGTTTGATGTGTTACTTTTATTCATTCGAAGAAAATAAGGTATCATTCACTTAGGTCAGCTGATAATTAACTTGTTGTTAAGTGTTGTCAAGTCATAGACGACTCATAGTGACCCTATGAACGAAAGACCTGAACACTTGTTTCACTTTCATTGTTTCTCCAAGTTCATAGTCTTTTCGGAGGCAAGCTATTTCTGGGGTGGATGCCACTCCTGCTTCCAAGCCTGTTTTAATCAGGAAGCTCAACCAAACACTGTCCGCAATGGGTAACCATTATCGCATTTAACACATCGGAGTCACAGTGTTTGGCATCACAGCCACCGTGAATGATTCATCAAAATTAAAGATTATAATTGTTCATTTACATTTAGGAAGATTTTGTGGAGAGTGTGTGTGTGTGTGCGTGCACGTGTGAATGTTTTTAATAAAAAGATATCGGAATTTGAAGTAAGTCAACATAAGAAGCTAATGTATTGTCTATCATAAAATACTCTGCTAGTTTTTAGAGCTTTGCATGCAAAAAAAGTTTTCCTAAAGTAAAACTGGGAAAGGCATACGCCAGGGATGTGTCCTATCTCCATACCTTTTCAACCTGTATGCAGAACGGATTATCCAAAAGGCTGGTCTCTATGAGGAGAAGTGTGGCGTCAGGATTGGTGGAAGGTCCATTAACAATCTGCATTATGCAGATGACACAACCCTGCTTGCTGAAACTGAGGAGGACCTGAAATGCTTGCTGCAGAGGGTCAAGGACAGCAACCTTCAGTATGGATTGAGGCTCAATGTCAAGAAGACAAAGATTCTCACTACTGGACCAATTGGCAGCATCAGGATGGATGGTGAAGAGATTGAAATTGTTAACAACTTTAGTCTGTTTGGCTCCACAGTCAACACTCTCAGCACCAGTAGCCAGGAAATAAAAAAAAAA
>NW_006399889.1:1083318-1088292 GCF_000299155.1 Elephantulus edwardii | reverse complement strand
TATTTCCTGAGTCATTTATAATTCAATAAACTATAATAACCAATTAGCGTTGTCTCAATTTAGAGATTATGACACAACAATCTTGACACTTGACCTGAATGATAGAAAAGTAGTGAAATGTTAGAGAAAACACAACAGAGTCGCTGCCCAGGTAGGAGAGGATCAGGTAAACCTGAGAAGGCCACTAGCTACCATAAGCAGCCTTCTTTTCGATTTTCGACCATCATTGGTGTGATGTTTATGTAAACGTGCAGTAAATCCTTTACTCTGTGAGCACTGGATTCCAAGAGTGACAGAGATGCTTGGTGGAGCAAGCTGAGCGACAAGCAAGCTCTGCATTTGAGAAGGGGCGAAAGCCAACCTGGAGAGTTTACAAATACTCACACGTGCCAATCAATCTTGATTCCGAAAGTGAATATTATTCATTTCAAAACCTTGAATCTAAAAAAAAAACCAACCTTGAATCTCATTTCTTCACAATAGTTATTTAAAAAGTGAAATACTGGAAATCACCCAAGTGTCTTATATGTTGTTGTTAGGCCCTGTCTAGTCAAGTATAACTCATAGCAACTCCATGAGTATCAGATCTGATCTGAACTCTGTCCTCTCCTGTGCCAACCTCACAATCTCTAACACACTCAAGACCATTGCTGCAGTCCCATGTCAGCCCACCTGATTGAGGGTCTTCCTCTCTTTCACCACCCTCCACCTAAGAATGATGTCCCTTTCCTTGTAACATGCCCAAAATATGTGAGACGAAATTTTGTCTAATTGGAAAAGTGGTTAAAAAGTTAGAGTTCATATACTCAGTCAAAAAACTTGGATTCATGCTTTCATGGAAGTATTCAATGACAGAGAGATGCTGTTTGTTTGTTTGTTTGTTTTTTAAGTCGAATAATGAAACGATGTAGGTCTTTGAGTAGAGTAAAAGGATGATGCTCAAAAATCAACCTAAAGTTCTCCCCACTGACATCTTGGGAGAAAAGCCTGACAACTTCTTTTTGTAAAATTTACAGGGGGATTAAAAAAGACACCATGGAGCATGGAGCTGCCCTGTGTCAGAATCCACCTGAAGGCAATGCTTTCCCCTTTTTAGTTTTCAGAACTATAGCATATAGCCCTTGTCTTATTATCAGATAGAGAGCAAATACCATACAGATGTAGAGATCTGATTGAAAGAAAACAGACAAAAAGAGGAAGCTCCTACCTGGGAATTAGGACCGTGAGTCATTCTCAATTTGTTCCTTTTGCTATAGTTAGGTAACAACTCCAGAGTGGGGACAGAAGGGGATCCAGATAGCCATAGTTTGGGGGAGGTGGGGTAATTAAAATATTTTTCCCGTTAGGAATCGGTCAGGTTTTTTTCTTGTTTCTTTCATGATTATTGAAAATTCCTTTCAATTTTCCCAGCACATATACTTCAGAAGTTACATAAATAAGCTAGGGAAAAAAATGTTAGGAAAAGAAAAGTCAAGGATTAGAAAAATGGACATTTTAACGAACTTCATTATTCAATTTAAATTTTACATGTCTTTTACGAGGTCTGTATTGTACTACATACTGCGGCCCATACAGAATACATGTCTATGTCTCCATCCTTAAAGAAGTTACTAGCTACCTCGGTTATCATTAAATTTATTCTAAAAAGGTAAATCATAGGAGAGATATGATTTAGTAGTATACATTAAACTGTAGTCAAATATCCCTCGAAATTAAAGATCAATCATCTTGAAGAGAAGAAATAGTACAAAATCAATATACAATTGATGAGATGATTCCTCCCTAGGAGTAGCTCACCATAAAGAAATGATTTGTTACTTTTGGGGACTGGAGGGAAATACTGGATTTAATCAAGATGGTCAGGATATGTGCTGTTGCTCCCTTAAGGGATAGAATATAGTTTAAAAAAATAAAAGACTTTATGATTTAGCTTGGCGACTCTCAGCCTTTACCGTATCTTAAAATAACCTGGGGCTTGTTAAAGCACAAACTCCTGGCCCTGTCCTCAGTTTCCCATCACAGAGGTCCCAGGTGAGGCCTGAGAATTTCCCTTTTAGAGTTTGCTCATTCTCAAGTGAGGCAGGTGCTGTTGATCCAGGGACCCCTCTTTGAGAATTCTGACCTAATATACTACGATGAAGTCTTTTTGGGGAGCAAATGTGGGTGAATCAGAAGAGCCACCTGCCTGCCTGCTTCTTGAGAAGCAGGGGTGAAAGAGGAGCAGACATCAAAGGTCACCTCCAGCAGGTTATAGACAACTCTGAGGATGTTCACGCGCTCAGAGAGGCACTTTTTTTTGGAACTTCTCATTGGAAAGGGGGCAGCCTGTCATGCTTTGTATGATCAGACCAAGGGGAGGTGCCTGTGTGACAGTCCTATCACAGCCCCTTCCCTAACAAAAAATGAAATTAGAATTTAGTCCGTATTTCCAAAATGCAGGAGACGTGTGAATTTGAGAGTGGTGGAAAGCCTTTCCAGTGACATGCTGGAGTCAGCCCATCCATACAGACCTGTAAGAGTCTATTGCTAATACCATATGAGTGTGTGAATATCATATATATGGAATGGTGGTGGTTGTTATGGAATGTTGTGGTTGTTATTGCTGTTGTGTCCCATTGAGTTGGAATCGACCCAAAACTCCAGTGGATTTTCAGAGGCAGTTAATCACACAGGAAGAGGTTGGCAATCTTTGTCCTGCAGAGGAGCGAGTGGATTCAAACCGTGTATCTTTGTGTTGGCAGTGCAATTCCTCACCACTAAGCCACCAGAGCTCCCTATCAAGCCACTAGCCAGTGATTAAATTGGGTACTCTGGGGCTTCGTCTGACATACTTTGGACATGTTGCCAGGAGGGACGGGTCCTTGGAGAGGGACATCATGCTTGGGAGGGTGGAGGGACAGCGCAGGAGGGGAAGACCCTCTATGAGATGGATTGATTTGGTGGCTGGGGTAATCGGGATGGGAGTGTCAGAGGCGGTGCGGTTGGCGCAGGATAGAGCAGGGTTTAGGGCTGTTGTGCATAGGGTTGCTATGAGTCGCAAACGACTCGACGGCACATAACAACAACAACTTCTTTCTTCAATTATTTCCGAAGATATGGTCAGTTAAGAACCATTTCCATTTCAAACAAAATAAAATCTGTTGCCCTCACATCGATGTGGGGTAGTGGCTGGTTCAAAACCCAACCTTTGGTTAGTTGTTAAGCACTTTAACCACTGAGACATCAGGCCTTATTGTTATTTCCATCAGGAGGTCCAAATGGCGCTGCACAAGCAAAATTTTATTTATGGATGTTCAACGTTCAAAACGTGATCATGGATTCTGGTGGACCTCAGCTGACAATCTCCACTGAGAACTATTTTTTTTTAGAACATAATGAATGAGAACTATTTTCTTTGAACTTTCAGAGTGGTGAAATAACGCACAGCCCATATATCACTTCAGACCACTTCTTAGTTGTCCTCTCTGGTCTATTGTCTCAATTTCCACTGTTTCTCCTAAAGCTTTTATCATTTTGTTGTTATAGCTGTTATGTACCGTCAAGTCAGACCCAACTCATAGCTGACCATTCACCAGGTTTTCAGAAGCTGTTGCTTCAGCAGAGCAGCTGGTGAATTCAAACTGCATGCCTTTGGGTTGACAGCACAACTACTTACCACTACTAATTCACCAGGGCTCATTTTATTAGTGGAATAAAATGAATGGAATAAAGAGAGGTTTCATGGGGGAAAAAAATAGAATCAAAATGACAAATAAGAAGATTCAGAGGAATTATAAGAATACTGCCTGACACTCAGTAATGGTATATTTTAAATCCTAGAATAGATAATTTTCCAACAAAAATGTAAATGTTCAAGACTGGCCCAAGAAAAAGGAGAACATTAAATAATTAACTACAATGGAAAAGAATAAAAGTGAGTATAGAGGATGTGGAGATTGGAACTTTCATGCACTGTTAATGGGATTCTAAAATGGTTCAACCACTCTAGAAGGTAGTTTGGCCTTTCCTCAAATAGCTGAACACAGAAATTCCATATGAACTAGCTATTCCACTACAAGGAATATACTCCAAGAAAATTAGAATTGAGACGCAAACAGAGATTTGTACATCAATGTCCATCTCAGCATTATTCATATTATCAAGAACATAGAAACAGCCCAAATATCCAACAACAAATGAATGGATTGAGAAATTGTGGTTCAGTCACATGATGCATTCAGCACTTAGGAGCAATGCTTTCAAAAAATAGTAGACAACATGGAAGAGATTGGAGAGCATTCATTATGTTGAGTGAACTAACTCAGTCTCATAAGGACAAATACTGCATAAGACCATTATTGTAAAAATAGGAGGATAACTAGTAAAATGTGCATGAAGGTCCAAGGGTGGAAGGGAAGGGTATTGAGGGGCTGAAGGTGGGCAGGCAGGAAATCACAGGATTGCATAATTTCAAGGGAGAAAAGAGGGAGTGATGGAAAGGAGAAAGATCTAGTGGGAACTTGAAAAGACAGAGTAATGGTGGACATATCAATGGTGATTAATTTTGTTAAACACAATATATGGGAATGATTGTATGAAACAAAAAGTGAATGAAGGAAAGGGAAACAAAACTGTATAGAAATCAATATAATTTAAAAAAACAACAAGGAAAATTAAACCTTTTAAAACAAAAAAACCTCAGTATCACCAAAAATACTAAACTTATAGTCTCTGAAAACCCTCTGGTGGGTCATCTGTGGATTTTTTCCAAATAACAACAATAAGACTGATGGAGCCCCCAAGACTATGACTCTTACTCTTCAAGCCTGGAACCTTTGTAATTCAACTTTAGGCCAATAAGGTGAACAACACCAGACAGATGCACAGTTCTTAGAGTAATCAACTATACAAGATCAAAACTGCAGCCTTTACCCAAGAATAAAGATCATAATGTAGGGATAGGAAGGAAGGAAGGAAAGGAAGGAAGGAAGGAAG
>NW_006399889.1:1078988-1082919 GCF_000299155.1 Elephantulus edwardii | reverse complement strand
TGTGAAAATTCCTTGAAAGACAAAACTAACACCCATTCAAACAGAAATAAAATAACTTTTCACTATTAAAGACATTTTAATTTAGAGTTAAAATCTTCCCATAAAGCAAGAAAATGCTTCTACAAGTGAATGCCAATAAATCACAGTAAATTATTGTAATTACTGTTTCTCAGGGTCACAGAAATGCACAGGATACATTTTGTTGTTGTTTTTGTTGTTGCTAGGTGCCATCAAGTCAAGAATGACCCACAGCAACAGTATGAACAACAAACCTGAGCCCTGCCCTGTCCTGTGCCATCCTCACACTTCCTGACACACTAGAGCACATTGCAGCAGTCACTGTGTCAATACACGTAACTGAGGGTCTTCCTGTCTTTAGCTGGTCCTCTGCTTTTCTGAACATCATGTCCCTCTCTAAGGAATAGTCTCTCTTAGCAACATGCCCTATGGATGTGAGGGGAAGCTTTATCATCTTGCCTTCAAAGAGCATTCTGGCTGCTGTCATCCCTATTCACTATCCAGCTCTCAGATGCATAGAGGTGATTGGGAAAATCATGGCTTGAATCAGGCATACCTTAGTCCTCAAACTGATATCATTACTCCTCAATATTTTGGTGAGGTTCCTAAGTGCAGACTTTCCCAGTGCAGTATGTCTCCTGACTTCCTGACTGCTGGTGCCAAAAGTGTTGATTGTGAATCCAAGTAAGGTGAAGTTATTGATAGTTTCAATCTTTCCCCCATCTCTCATGATGTTGCCCATCAGTCCAGAGGTAAGATTATTTGTTTTCTTGATATTGAGAGGCAATCCATATTGAAAGCTGTAATTATTCTTTGATCTGAAACAAGTGTTTCAATTAAGTGCTGAAACACTTGCTCAAGTGCAGGAATCAGGTTACATTTTAGGAAAAATTAATTCCAATTGTAGACAATATTTTCTAGAAAAGAGATGAGAAAATGACACTTGTCAACTCATTTTATTGGACCAAAGATGCCACAAAGAAAGATTGCTAGAGATCAGTTTAATTCACATGCGCACACACAAAAATCCTTATTATAATCTTAGAAAACAAAATTCAGCAGTACCTATAAAATACATCATGACAAAGTAAGGTCTATTTGAGGAATAAAACCTTTGTTTAACATTTTAAAATAATTTCATAAAGTCCATGGCATTAAGTGAAGAAACACAAGATGCCTTCAAGAGGTGCAGGCAAATAATTTGACAGAATCTAACACCTGTTCATGATAAAAGTGAATACTGAGAACTTCAATATGAGAAAGACAATCTGTGGAGTAGCTAACACTAATGACAGAGGAGTGGCATCCACTTTCCAAACAACACGTCTCTGGAAACACTATGAATGTTGATAAATGTCAATAGTTATAGAAAGGCTTCACGCCTTTTGTTCATAGGGTTGTTGTGAGCCATGCTCAGCTCGACAGCAGCCACCACCACCACCACCAATGACATACTTACCAGAGAAAGACTTTTTTTCCCTCTAAAATGACAAGACATATATGGAATCTGTACATTATACAGGCATCCATCAAGTCGCCAAGGCTGTGGGTGTTTATGGGAGATCACTGCATTTTTCTTCCTTGGAGCAGCTAGAGGGTCCAAACAGCTGACCTTCAGGATTGCAGCCCAAATACAGCAACCTACACCAAGCCATTCTGTGTCCCATCTTCCTCATCATTCCACCTCTATCACATGCCTCTCTTCCTTTACCCAACGTTTTTCTTTTCCCATTTTCAACTCTTACCTTCACACATTGTGTTGTTGCTGTTGTACTTCAGAGTAGGTCACTTATCATTTTTGTTAATTCCCTCACATGTTTGGTCACTCAGATATTACCTGAATGACTACAATTCGTCTGTTCCCTCCAAATTTCTTCCCTAACACTTTCACTCTTTACCATTTTCTATTATTTCACTGCACAGGGGCCATTAGCACTACCCAAAAAGTACCAATTTTCCCTAAGTACAATAGTTTCTAGTTAGTGTTGAGGACGTGGTTAAATGAGAGTGCATCTTGGGAATAAAGGAAAAGACAGTGGCTGCAGAGGGGTGGAGTATTTCTCCAATGCTGGACGGATAGCATGGGCAGGGAGCGAGTAAGAGCCACTGTCAAATTGCCAAGCCAAAGATGTAAGCTGAGAAGACTCACCAGCAATTCATGAGCCAGCCAAGAGGAGATGGGCTGGAGACAGTGACAGGTAAGGAGGGAACACAGATAACAAGGCACAGAGATCAGAGTCCATGGGCGAGACAGATGAATGTATTATTTACAGTTTCCTAGTTTTACCAGCACTCCATACCTCTTTCTGCTGTAGCCTGTCTTTAAATGGTCATAGTTCAGTGCTTACAGACTCTGCTTCATACAGTCCTTTCTCCCGAATGTCACTAGATCAAGCCTTTGTGGGGTAAGGGAAGTAAACATTTTTGTCCTTACACTAGATGGTGGACTGATATATTAGTTTCTTATACATGATTCCTATTAATAGATGAATGGTGAAAATACTGCCATGAGGAGGTAACGTTAGATGCTGTGGGAGCTGGGCTGAACCAGGCAAGGTGCTGACTTAGGTAGTCAAAGTAGAGCTAATCCAAGGGATAAATGCAAGCTGCAGCTGTAAAGAGAAACTAGAAGCCAGTGCTTGAAGGACCCGATGAAGTCTGAAATCAGAGAAGCAAATACAAGGTCAGATAGGAAGGGCCAGAGACCAAGAACCAAAGGATATAGAAATATATTCATGAAGCCGAGTGCCAATCGTGACACAAGAATGTACACAGAGCATCTGAGCAGAAGTGTGTGTGCGTTGAGTGTGGAATTCATAGGTTACAGGGAGGCAACTTTAAAAACATAGGGTCACATAATGTTTTCCAGTGGATCCCTCATATTAGACGAGATTGAACCAGAGTTTCCCATCTGTTTTCTTAATAGAAGATGCAGTTGCTTTCAAAGCTATGCAATGAGTATGTCAAGAGCATCCTCCTCTCTGTATCCCTCCAGTTGGAGCAGAGTGAGAATGGGCATTGGTGGGTGGTTGAGAGCCACTTAGCCTCACTAATCATTTGTCTGGAGCCCTGTATAAGATTCCTGAGAAGGGCGTTTCCACTGTGTAATCCAGGACAGGTGCTGAATGAAATTCAGGTGGAAAAGAATGCACAGGAGGACATGAATGTGGAGGGCAGCAAGTGCCCTGAGCTCTGTTACTATGAAGGGTACCGGACCCTAGAGCTCTCTGTCAGGATGCTGGAGTAAGGTTGTGGTGCAATGACCGTCAAGACATGTCCCAACTGAATTACTCCTCTTACTGTTTTGTACTTGCGTGATGACTTTAGAATGTCTCTTGTACTGCCAGAGGGAATCTACGGGTCTTCCCGAGCACTCAACTACTCTGTCCGTTGAACTGTACTCAGGCTCCAGAAGTTCCAGGTGGTACCAGGAAGCCACAAACATCTTAAAAGTGGTTTCGGGATAGTTTTGGCGATTTTGGAGTGGTGAGTACAGAGAGTTGTTATATATAAATCCAGTGTTGTTGTTATATGCCACTGAGTCATTTGCGACTCATAGTGACCCTATGTACAAGAGCTCTAAATGCTGTTCTGTCCTGTACCAACGTAGCCATCTCAAACACACATATTCCCACCACTCCAGTCACAGAATTGATCCATCTCATCAAAGGTCTTCCTCTCCTTCGCCGCCCCTCCACTCTGCCAAATATGATGTTCCTCTCCAAGGACCAGTCCCTCCTTGCAACATGCCCAAAATATGTCAGACAAAGCTTCAGAATCCTTGACTCCAGGGAACATTCTGGCTTCACCTTCTCTAGGACAAACCTGTTTGTTCTCTTAGCAGTCCATGGTATATTCAACACTCTTCTCCAGCACCACAGCTCAAAGGCATCAATTCTCTTTCTATCAACCC
>NW_006399889.1:1073490-1078888 GCF_000299155.1 Elephantulus edwardii | reverse complement strand
AGGAAGGAAGGAAGGAAGGAAGGAAGGAAGGAAGGAAGGAAGGAAGGAAATAGTAAACACAGAATGAAGTGAGAGGAGTGTTGTTCCATTATAAGGATAGCAATGAGTATCATGAACAAAATAAGCATGAATTGTTGGTTGGGAAACCAATCTACTCTATAAACTTTCATTTAAATGATAATAAAAATTTGAAGGTTTTTTAAAAGTGATTTACATACATCACTTTAAAAGGTAATCAGATCTAAGTGTACACTGAAAACCCCAAGGACTCAACAACAACAACAAAACCTGTTAGAGCTAGTAGGCCAATTTAGTAGAGTGGCAGGATATAAGACCAAGATACAAAAATCGGTGAAATTCCTCTACTGTAACAAAGATAATTCAGAGAAGGAAATCAAGAAAGCAATACCATTTAAAACAGCCAACCACAAACTGAGCTACTTGGGAGTGAACCTAACTAGAGATACAAAAGGCTTGTACAAAAGAATACTACAGGGCGTATCTTCAAGACACAGTAAAAAGACCTGAAGAAATGGGAAAATGTGCTCTGTTCATGGATAGGAAGGCTCAATATTGTGAAAATGACAACCCTACAAAAAAATCAATCTACATGTTCAATCCAATCCCAATACAGATATCAAATTCATTTTTCAAAGAGATTGAAAGGAAAATTGTCAAGTTCATTTGGAGAGGCAAGAGACCCCCAAATAAGCAAAACACTTCTGAGAAACAAAAATGAAGTGGGAGGCATAGCAATCCCTGACTTCACAACCTACTACACAGCAGTAGTAACCAAAATAGCATGGTACTGGTATAATGACAGGCTCATAGATCAAAGCAATAGAATTGAGAACCTAGAAATAAACACAACTATCTATGGTCAACTGATATTCAACAAGGAAATCAAAGCTATCAAATGGGGAAATGAAAACCTCTTCAACAAATGGTTCTGGCAAAACTGGACTGCTATCTATAGAAAGCTAAAACAGGATTCATATTTCACATTGTACACAAAAATCACTTCAAGGTGTATCAGAGACCTGGGAGTAAAGCCTAAAATAATAAATTTCATCAGAAACAAACTGAGATCAAGCTTAGACAGTCTGTTGTTGTTGATGATGATTGCCATCAAGTCAAGCACAACTCATAGTGACTCTATGAACAAAAGACCTGGTGCCTTTATATAGCTATTTTCATTTCTCCAAGTTCATAGTTTCCATAGGCATGTGGTTTAGGAAGTGATGCCACTTCTGATTCCAAATCTGTCTTAAACTGGAAGTTCCACCAAACACTGTCCACCCTGGGCAACTGTTATAGCGTTTGACACCCCAATGGCACAAGGTTCAGCATCACAGCAAACCTAGATTACCTTAGTACAGCAAATTGATAGAAGAATGATGAACAAATTTGAAGAATTCTCCTCCAAAATATAACAACACTAGTCTCACTTAGCAATGGTTAAGTGTCGTTAAGTCAAGTATGACTCATAGCAACCCTATGAACAAAAGACTCGAACCCTATTCTATAACTAAAATAAGTTCTCTATGTTCATAGAGTTTCCAGAGGCATGTGGCTTAGGAAGTGAATGCCACTCCTGCTTCCAAACCTTAATCAATATGGAAGCTCCACCAAACACTGTCCATGATGGTTATGTGGTATCTGACACATCTATGGCACAGTGTTCAGCATCACAGCTAATGCAAGTTATGTCAGTACAGCAAATAGATGACTGCTTGGTACCACTTAAAGAATGTTCATCCCAACATTAATTAATTTGGCCCGAGGGCCTAGTATATGGTATAAAGAAACTGTTAAATACAGCCAGCAATGCATAATCTCAAGAGGACAAAAATGGATGAATGGTACCTTCTAAAAATTAAATCCCTGCGCGCATTAAAAATTTTCCAACAAAGCAAAAAGAAAACCTCCTGACTTGGAGAAAATATTTGGAGAAAAATTTCAGACAAAGGAGTCATTGCAAGTTTACAGAATGATACAGCTCCTCCACAAGAAAAAGACTGATAATACAATTACAAAATGGGCAGAAGACATGAAAAGAATTTTCATAGAGGAAGATATTCAGATGGTCAACAGACATATGAAGAAATGCTTAAAATCATTGGCAATAAAAGAGATGGAAATCAAAACCACAATGAGATACCATCTCACTTCAGTAGCAGTGGCAAAGTTTAACAGAACAGCAAATAATAAATGTTGGAGAAGATGTGGGAAGATAGGAACTCTTATAAATTGTTGGTGAGATTGTAAAATGGTTTAAACACTGGTGTTTCCTCAGAAAGCCGAACACAGAAATTCCATATAACCCAGCTATTCCACTGCTTGGAATATACCCAGAGAGAATGAGAACTGAGGCACAAAGGAGACTTTTACAGCAATGTTCATAGCAGCATTATTCACCATCGCAAAAACATGGAAACAGCCCAAATGTTCAACCACAATCAAATAGATTGAGAAATTATGGTACATTCATACAATGGAATACTACTATACAGCATGCAGGAGCACTGATTTTATAAGTTACTACCTAACTTGGGAGGAGCTTTCAGAGCATTATGCTAAGTGAGCTAACTCAATTCCATAAGGACAAATACTATGTAAGACTATTATTGCAGAACAAATATGAGGATCTAAGTAGGGTGAGGGTGGTAGCAAAGGAGTGAGGATGATGGGTGGGGGGCGGGGAGAATTAATCATAAGCTTGCACAATTTGATTGGGGGGTGGGGAGGCGTATGAAGGAAATGGGAAAGATCCGGTGTGAAAAACAATGTATTAGAACTCAGATCAAGATGTCCCCACTGATGAGGAAACAATCTTTAAAGAAAAAATAATTTTAATGTTGCTTATGCAAAAACCCAAAACAAAACCAAACCTCATAGTAAGTCTCCATCAAGAAAATGCAAATTTTATCATTGACAACAAACATTGTCAGTTATTTTCCTTTACTAATAAGGTCACATTGTTCCTTTGTAAGAATTATATTTAGCAAATACCCAAGTCTGATTAACCATAGCATACCTATTGGCATTTATTTCCAGTAAAAGTAGTGCATTTTAAAAAATGAAAACTGGTTCAGCTTACAACTCAAACAATTGTACAAGGCTTTCCTGAAGCCAAACATCCTACTTCAGTATGCAGCATAGAAGCTTCACACAGAAGCTCAGGTGCTTCTGGCTATGCAGGACTGCGACAGGAATCGACTTCCTTTCAAAGCAACTCAAATCTCTGAGAGGTGTTACTGGTACCACGCTCAGCTGCCAACCAGCAGGTTGGAGGGCTGGTCCACCCCAGGTGCCTCAGATGGGAGGCCCGCTGACCCCTGAGGAGGGTCATTCTATTCGGAAACACCAGAGGTCCATGAATTGGGGTTGAATTGACCTGATGGCAACTGGTCCATAAACAACTAGTAAAACACAAGAAATACATGAAAGAATTAGTTTCCAGATATTGGACAAGAAGCAGCAAAGGGTTATGATCCATAACTGAGGGGAAACAATTAGGTAGATCATTGCCTGGAAGTAATTCCTGGGTGTCTTGGATTGCACTGTATTCCCTCAAAACATATATATTTAATGATATAATGGGAAAGCTATAGCATGATTCCTCAGGATCTGATAATCCAAATAGTCAAGGATTCAGGGTGAAATGCAATCTCCTTTAATCTCATCACAGCCTAGATCTGATGTAAGGTGAGTTTTACCAGGGTGTGGCCTATCATCACAAGAGATTAAATGGGAGGAAAGGAATCCCAGAGGACTCAATCCCACTAAGAAAGAATTTCCAGGAGAGGAGTTCATCCATTTGGACTCAGGTCCCTGTACCAGGAAGCTCCTATACACAGTGGGCTGGCAGAACACATGGAGAAGTCCAAGGAATGCTGGACCTATAGATGCAGAAGGAGACAAAGTACCACTGGTATTATTGTTGCCAGATACCAGCAAGTTGACTACAGCTTATGGAAACCCAATGAACAACAGAACTCTGTCCTATCGCATGCCCCCCATGATCTGCGATATGCTCAAGTCCATGGTTATAGTCACTGGGTCAGTCCATCTGGTTGAGGGTCGTCCTCTCTTTCTCTGACCCTCCACCTTTCCCAACATGATGTCTTTTCCCAAGGACTAGCCCCTCCCGACAGCATGCCCAAAGTATAAGAGGCAAAGATTTCCAATCTTTGCCTCCAAGGAGCATCCAGGTTGCCCTTCTCAGCAGGGCTAAAGTAGTCCTCAGCTAAAGATTGCTCTGGCCCAAACAGAACAAACTTAAAAGCAAATCTCTGAAAGATCAAACTGATTATTAGTAACTTAGCTTCATGTCAGATCAAAGGTCAACATTTATAAAGGGGGGAAAAAAATCTAACAGTCAGCAAGGAAAAAATTCATAATATCTTAAAATCCCATAAAAGTTATCAGACAGGTACAAAAAGTTTATCCATTTACAAAGAGGAAAATAAAATCCTAGAACCAAACCTAGAAATGGCAATGATGAGGAAGTAGAAGGGCAATAAAAAAATATCTTGGAACCCACGACCCCCATCTTCAGGTATAGCTTCGCTCCCCCCGCGCCAGCTCGCGACCCCCCACCAGCTCTGAACTTTGGGACTGGCCAAGGTGCCACGCACAGACGCAGTGGACAGTGGAGTGGACTTGAACTGGGACACACCCCTGCAGCTCTGACCCATGACCCCCATCTTCAGGTATCGCATTGCTCCCCCTGCTCCAGCTCACAACCCCCCCGCCAGCTCTGAACTTTGGGGCCCTCAGACCTTCGGCCCTCAGGCCAGGACTTAAGGAAAAAAGAAAAAAAACACAAAACAACCAACAAAAACAAAACCAAAAAAAACCACACAAAAGAACAAAAACACATAGATCAAATGTATAGCATTTTTCAACATCACTTGAAAAAGTTGTCCAATATTGAAGATTTAGTTTGTTTAGACTACAAACTGCTGTTTGGCCCTACCACATTGGTCACATCAACCTAAGCAAAAGGAAGGTACTGGACATCTTTATAGAGAAGTAGTGACATCAAACCAAGAACCAACTAACACCTTAGTTTTCAAAACTCTTCCACTTCAATGTCTCGAACAAAGCAGGGTACCTTACTCACTATGCAAGCCCAAAACAAGATATCTCCCCCCACCCCAAATGACACAGTAGCAATGGATTTCATGAAGCCAGAAAATCTGATGTAACTTTCTGATGCAGAATTTAGAAAAAAGATGATTGAATGTTTTCAATGGATGAAAAACAAACTTGAAGAATTACAGGACACTACAGTCAAAAATCAGGAGGAACTTAAAAAAAAAAACCAATCCAAAACAATGCAGAGAAAACAAATGAGGAATTAGAGGCACTGGGAAAACAAGAAATCATAATT
>NW_006399889.1:1051067-1064435 GCF_000299155.1 Elephantulus edwardii | reverse complement strand
GGATTCCCATTCTTCTCAGAGTCAGCCACAGCTTGTTGTAATCCACACAGTCAAAAGCCTTTGCATAGTCAATGAAGCACAGATAGACATTCTTCTTGTATTCTTTGCTTTCTGCCAAGATCCATCTAACATTAGCTATAATATCTCTAGTACCATGACCTCTTCTAAATCCAGCCTGTACATCTGGCAGGTCTCTGTTGACATATTGTTCCAAACGTTTTTTGGATAATTTTCAGCAGAATCTTGCTTTCATGTGATATTAATGATATTGTTCAATAATTTCCACACTCTGTTGGGTCACCTTTCTTTGGAATGGGAACAACTATTGATCTTTTCCAGTCAGTGGGACAGCTGGCTGTCCTCCAGATTTCCTGGCACAACCTAGTGAGCACATCCAGGGCAGTGTCTGTTTCTTGAAATAAATCATTTGGTATGCAGTCAACTCCTGGAGCCTTGTTTTTTGCCAATTCCTTCAGAGCAATTTGAACTTCCTCCTTCATCACCATAGGCTCTTGCTAATATGTCATTTCATGAAATTTTTCTGTGTCAGCCAATTCCTTCTGATACAGTGACTGTGTATTTCTTCCATCTTCTCTTGATATTTCCTGGATCATTTAACATTCTACCCAAAGTATTCTTAAGTATTCCCACCTGTGGCTTGAATTTGTTTTTCAGCTCCTTCAGCTTAAGAAATGCTGAGCAAGTTTGGCCCTTTTGATTTTCTGACTCCAGATCTCTGCACATTTCATTATAGTATCTTGCTTTGTCATCCCGGGCTGCCTTTTGTAATTTTCTGTTTAGCTCTTTGATTTCTTGGTTTCTTCCTTTAGTTTTGGCTTCTTGGCGCTGTAATGCAATATTCAGAGTCTCATCTGACATCCATCTTGGTCTTTTCTTCTCTTCCAGCCTTTGTAATGATCTTTTGCATTCTTCATGGATGATTTTCTTGATATCCTCCCAGAGCTTGTTTGGCCTATGCTCATTGGTGCTCAAGGCCTCAAATCTGTTCCTGAGAGGGTTTTGAAATTCGAGTGGGATAGACTTAAGATCAAATATTGGTTCCTGTGGACTTGATTTAATTTTCCGCAACTTCAGCTTGAATTTGCCTATGAGTAGTTGGTGGCCTGTTCCACAATCAGCACCTGGCCTGGTTTTCACTGCTGATATTGAGTAGACCACTCATATATTTATTCAGTTTCTCCATCATTGAATGCCACTTTTCTTGGCTTCTCTGAACACTGTTATGCCCTTATCTCACTAAAGCCTTGAGCTGCATAAGAATATTAAAGCAGTAGATGACTGTGACTTCCAAGTCACAGTGTTGACTTACAAAGTAGAGATAAGCCAGTACTCAGATAGTATCTCAGAACAGCTGGAGCTCAAGGCACAGGACCTCGAGTACAGCCCTGTCCTGACTCCTGAAGAGAAAGTACAGGCTGCACCCATGACCAGTGTGTGCCCTTCTCCCTCAGCACCTTTCCTGGCTTTCCACTACCAGCCCACAATCAATCCTACAAGGTAAACATTTGTCTATCTCACACATACATAACCCCTGCCTGTCCCAGTAAATGGAGGCATGACACTGCTAAATAACTTGTCCACAGTCACACAACTACGACCAGAGGCCCAGAACAGCAGAGATGAAGAGCAATACTGGGGAAAGAAGGGACACAGCATACCTGTAGGTTGTGTTCCCTCAGAAATTAGAGCTTGCTAATTTCCATACTGGTTCCTTCCCAACAAGGTCATAAAAGACAGAAAGAGTGAATGCAAACCACCCCAGAACAGAGATGATCTACTGTTTAGAGACTGAGAGAAAGAGCCTGTTGATGGAGGTGCTAACAGAGCTGGCCTGCTAGAAAGTTCCTCCAGCAAAATAAAAAATAACTAAAACCACCTTCAACTGTGTGCTCATCAACCTAGTAGAATAAAGTTTCACTTTTAATACTCTTATCTTTGCATCTGAAGGAAGGCATTAATATCCACAAAAGATATACAAAGTAGCCCTGGGAGTGGGTGATTAAGTCAAGGGTCATTAATTAAAGGACCATTGATTAAATAAATTCATTGATTACATAAATGCAGAGGTTTGAATCCCTCAGGAGCTCCATAGGAGACAGATGAGTCTGCTTTCATAAAGCATACCCATCATTTCCAATACTAGGCAGTTATGCTATGCATCAGAGAGCTGGACAATGACTAAGGATGAGATGACAGAAGAAGATTCGATGCCTTCAAGTTGTGGTGCTGGAGAAGAGTCTTGAACATACCATGGACCTCCAAGAAAACAAATAGGTCTGTCTTGGAGAGGGTGAAATCAAGTTTCTGCTTGGAGGTTAGGATTTTGATGCTCTGTGTCACATACTTTGAGCACATGGCCAGGAGAGACTGGTCCTTGGAGAAGGACCTCATGCTCGGAAGGGTGGAGGGGCAGAGCAGGAGAGGAAGGTCCTGCATGAGATGGATTGATATAGTAACTGCAGCAATGGAGGTTGGTGTGTCAGTCAGTAAGACTGGCTCAGGACAGGGCAGGCTTCATAGCTGTTGTACATAGAGCTGTTGTACATAGGATCACTGTGAGTTTCAGGTGACTTAACAGCACATAACAACAATAAAACCCAGTGGCCTAGTGGTAAGGAATTGCACTACAATCCCAAAGGTAAGTGGTTCAAATCCACCAGATACTCTGTGGAAAAAAGATGGCAAATCTCCTCCCATGCAATTAATTGCCTCTGAAAATCCTCTGGAGGGTCAGCTATGGGTCAGTTCCGAGTCAATGGTATACAACAACAATGCACCACTGCCATTAGCTTGATTCCAATTCATTGCCATTGATTTCTAAGGCTATAAATCTTTACAGAGGAGCTCTGGTGGCTTGGTCCCTAGGGAGTTGCACTTCTAACCCAAAAGTTGTACTTCTTGTGGTTGGAATCCACAGAGGCTTTGAAGGGTGAAAGATGGGCAGTCTCCTCTGGTCAAATCTACAGCCTCAGAAACATAACGGAGGGCCAGCTATGAGTTGGTTCTGACTTGGCAGCAATGAGAGAGAGAGAGAGCTCTTTACAGGATGAGGAGGCCCATCTTGGTTAGAAGCTGATAGTTCATCTTCAAGCCACCACACGGTACACTATGTCAGAGATGGCAGCACGTGAAACCCTACTCTGTCCTACAGGATTGCTGTGAACTTTGACTGGCAACTTTTTTTATTTTTTAAATCAACATCAACATAAATAATACCTAACTATAAATTAGGGAGCTCTTTTGGCCTAGTGGTAAGAAGTTGCACTGCAATTACAAAGGAGCCTGGTGCAAATTCACCAGCTGCTTCGCAGGAGAAAGATGGGCAGTCTCCTTCCATGCAATTTACTGCCTCTGAAAACCTGCTGGAGGATCAGCTATGGGTCAGTTCAAACTTGACTGGACACAATAACAATGGCAAATATAAATGACTGATTTCTCCATAAATTGGGAATTACCTTACAGCTGATTTTGATTGGAGGGAAGGAGGAGGAGAGGTTTAGAGCTGGGACTAGTCTATTATCTATTAGCTGAGTATAGAAGAGAGCTAAACACGAGCTTTTCTTCTCCCACCTCTTGCTAGATTATTTAACCAAACCTGAATTTCTCATTTATCCATCTGAGCACTTATTTCTCACAGCTCCTGAATACAAGCATCTCCTGTGAGCTGGCAAACTGTGCCTCCTCCCTGCTCACCAACATGTGTTCTGAAGCAGATCACGCTGTACCCACCGCTGTGATGAAGCCCTCACCCTTCTGCCCATGCACACATCAGCCCCTTCAGCTACAGACTCACAGCAATGCTCTCTGCCAACATTGCCTTCACGTGTCAGTTCAGACCAGAGGTGGCATTTCCCTTATGACCAACTCTGAAAGAAAAGATTGAAATGAGGCATCAACAAAGGCACTGTCAGAGAACTGAAACCTGGCACACTAGAATTATTCCAGTGCATATTAGTTTTCTTGAAAGAAAACTAACTCTACAAGAGAATGTATTTGAGAGAGCAATTTTCCAGCAACTTGCAACCCTCAGAAATATTCCAGGGCCTCTTTATCTCTGCCCCTCCCCCCAAGCTAATACACATTTATCGATAGGTGGACCCTGCTTGCTTTTGGCATAGTGTTACATCATGTACTTAGTTGGCAGTGTGGCTGCTAGTTGAAAAGTTGATAGTTCAAATTCCCCAGGCATACAGCAGGAGAAATACATGGCAATCTGCTTCAGTAAGAGACAGCATCCTTGGAAACCCAATATGGCAGTTCTACTCTGTCCTGTAATGTCACTGTGAGTTAAAATTGGCAAGGTGGGATAGCCAAATATGTCAACAGATAATAAAAGAGAATTGATATTTTAATATTGGCGTACAATCTACATACGGTGAACTGTACACATCCTGCTTTTGTTACGTACCCTTAGGTTGGAACTGAATCAGAGCTGACTCTTCTGCAAGTTGTCAGAGGCAGTAAACGCACTGAAGGAGATTTTTAATCAGAATCACATAAATAACACTGAAAATCTAAATAACTTATTTCTCCATAAATGGGGAATTACCTTAAAGCTGGTTTTGGCCAAGGGGCAGGCGGAGGAGAGGTTTAGAGCTGGGACTAGACTATTATCAACTCTAATCCCAGAAGAGCAGTTGGTGAATTCAAACTGTGTGCTTTTCAGTTGGCGGGACAATTCCTTATAATCCAGCCACCAGAGCTCCCTGTATGTTTCCTATTTTCTCCCCCTGTATGATTCTTAAGTCTACAATTACATTTTAGTTTTGAGGAATGCATACACATGTGTAACCACTGCTCCATGCAAGATAGAGACATTTGCATTATCTCAAACATTTTCTCATCTGATTGATTTTTAAACAACCCTTCTCACTTTACCCTCCAAACCTCTCACATATTATTTTATAGTAATCTACATGGGTTATCTAACTCCTCCCTTCTCTGAATACCAAACCGAACTCATAGCCAATGAGTCAATCTCGACTTCCAGTGACGCTTTAGAACAGTGGAACTTCACCACCAGGTTTCTAGGGCTGAGTCTATGCAAACTTACCTTTCTCCTCCGAGTGGCTGATGGTTTCCAACTACTGACCTTTCCATTAACATTCAAATGCTTGAATACTGCAGCACCCGGACTCCCTTTGTATAGTAGACTGATTAAGCAGGTATATTAATCAGTACTGTATTTGAGAATATCAAATAGCAGAATTATTTTAAAGTGTAGATCCCTAAATATCTTTCTTATTTACCCCATCTTTCAAGCTGCTGCTTCTCTCCCTCAGTTATGACACCCTCCTCTTCACTTTCTACCTCTCTGAGTCACGCTCCCTGAGGAAAGCGCAGGGAGATTTCCAGTTTTTCATGGTCAATTAAACAGAAACATTTTCTGTTCCTTCTTGAATCCAATTTAAAAAGAAATACAAAATATACAGCTACAAAAGGAAAAAAGAAAGAAAAACGACAGGTAAGGATTATCAGTCACATTTTGGGAAACGGAGCAGATGAGAAAGTTAAAAACCAAAGAACCTAGAGAAGAGGGTGCCAACGAGAAGGAAGCAGGTTCACTTGGAAGAACCTGGGAGGGCATAGGAAGTGGAGGCAGCAAAGATGACAGGAATAAAGTGGGTACGAGGACAGGACTAAAAATAAAAGGATTAGTCGGAAGTCTCTGTCAAAAGCCTCTCCTCAACTCCAGGAAGCCGAGTACACCACTCCAGCCCACAGAGCAGATGAGAGGTTTACTTTATTTTCTGGGCTGAGAAATGTAATCCTAGACTCTGGATGTGGCTGTCAAACATAGTGGAGGAAAGTCCACATTGTGAACAGTGATTGTCCAAATGAGGTCCTCTTAAACCACTTTCAGTGCTTGGATTCATATCACCAAGCACCACTCACCCTACCTCATAGGGGTTTTGAGAGGTTTTTAGTTTTGAGGTGCCCCATTCCCTTTCCCCAAAACTTGTCTTCCAGAGAAGACAGTGGAAAATAATTCTCTGAAGAATAGGGACACAGACATTTGTATCTAGTTATGATGTTGTTATGTATTGTCAAGGCAAAACCAACTCAAAACCACCCGTCCAGCAGGTTTTCAGAGGCAGCAATTGTATAGGATGAGACTGCCTGTCTTTCTTCTGTGGAGCAGCTGGGAAATTCTAACCACGTGCCTTTGGGTTGGTAATGTAATTCCTTACTGTGCAGCCACCAGCGTTCCCTTTTGGATCTAGAGGTTCCTCAATAAAACACTACCCTACAAAAAAGCCTATTAGACAACAAACCCTGTCAATACACATGAAGCTTCCAATGAGTTGTTTCTTTTAAGTGCTTTCCTTTGGAGAATAAAAGGACAGGTGAAGGTCAGTGGGGAAGCTCAGTGGCACTGTCTGCAAGGAGGTGCGTTGCTAATCTACAGGCATCGCCTCTCTGATGCTGCTCCGTGGGAGAAAGATGCACAGTCTCCTCCCATGTGATTTACAACATCTAAAAACTCACCAGAGGAGCAGCTATGAGTCCATTTCAATGGCGTCGTAATGAGAGTTTGGGTTTTTTTTTTTTACTTTTATTTTATATTGGTTTGCTTACAAAGTTCATATACATTGTGTTTCACACTATTCTTCATTCACATTGTATTTCACACAATCATTCCCATGCATTGTGTTTTCTAAAATAATCACCATTGGATTAAGCCCATTATTAACCCTGTCTTTTCAGGTCCCTGTTACATATTTCCTATTTCCTTTACCACCTCCAATGAAGGTTTGTTTGTTTTGTTTGTTTGAAATCATCCCTACACAATTTTCTAGCTGTACTCTATACATAGGGTTTTCAAGGGCCTGTTATTTCGGAATTGGATGGTCAATCCTCCTTCCTAGTCTGTATATCTGATAGACAAACAAGAAGAATGATGCCTTTGAGTTGTGGTGCTGGAGAAGAGTATTGAATATACCATGGATCACCAAGAGAACAAATAGGTCTTTCTTGGAGAGGGTGAAAGCAGGTTTCTCCTTGGAAGCAAGAATCTTGAAGCTCTGTCTCACATACTTGGGGCATTTGGCCAGCAGGCATTGGTCCTTGGAGAAGGACATCATGCTTGGAAAGGTGGAGGGACAGCTCAGGACAGGGAGTCCCTGGGTAAAATGGATTGGCACAGTACCTGGGATAATGGGGGTTAAGTGTGCTGGAGTCAGTGAGACTGGCTCAGGATAGGACAGGGTTCAAAGCTTTTGTACATAGGGTTGCGATGAGTCGCAGGTGACTCAATGGAACACAACAATAAGGCAACTCTGGTGGCAAAAGAATGGACAATCTCCTCCACGTGATTACTGCCTCTGGAGACCCATTAGAGGATCAGCTATGAGTCGCTTCCTACTCAACAGCACACAGCCACCACCACAGGTAATTGTGGGATACCTCAATCCCATGTTCTCTCTTTTTTTATCCCAAGATTGGTTTGGATATTTTACTTCCTTTGCATATCTCCATCATTTTCAATGCCCCAGATATGTTCCTAATATAACTTCCTTTTTATTTTTTAGGTCCAGGTCTTTTCACATTTTAATATTTTGCTTTGTCTTCTCAAAATGCCCTTTGAAATTTTCAACATTCTTATCTCTTCTTTTTGTGTTTATTCTACCAAATTTCTAAGGAAAAATAAGTGGTGGGAAGATGAGAGCACTGCTGAGAGAAACGACAGCTTAACAGCATTGAGGCTTCCAATCCTCTAGGCCTCCCGATATATCCATCATAAACCAAATGAACCTACTTCCATCAAGTCTACTCTGACTCACAACGACCCTCCTTTCAGTTGTGGGGGCTGTGAAGTGTTACAGGAGGAGAGCATCCATCTTACTTCCTCAAACAACTGCTGGGCTCAAATGTCAGAACTTTCAGTTAGTAGCCTGACCCTTTACACATTGTGCCAGGAGGGATTCTTCTACTTATTTAGAGCTTTAAATTTTTTTTTCCTCAGAAATGTTTTCTAGGTTTCAATATTTTGAGAAATTTTTCCTAAACATTTTATTTGTTGATCTGTAAATGGAACCTACAATTTTATTTCTAATTGGTTATTGTTAGTACAGAAAATTATTGGGATTTTTAAAAAATTAACATTGTATGTTACAATTATTTTTCTTTATCCTTAGTGGAGGCCATAGTCTGATCTTTATCAGTGAGTGCTTCAAATTCTCTTCTCTTTTAGCATGCAAAGTTCTGTCAAAAGCATGTCACAGGTTATCAGTGAACCTTCTTTTAATCCTGACACTGAAATCTTCATATAGTCCATCTTCTCAGATTATTTGCTCAGATACAGATTGAATTAAGCATGGAAAAAGGATACACACGACACACACCATTCCCTTTTAAAAAACATTCCAGCTGTATTTCTTACAAAACAGATTTTCCTCTGTCAGTCCATAGGATATTCAATATTATTCTCTAATATCCTAATTAAAATGCATCAATTCTTCTCTGGCTCCTTTATTCTTATCCAGCTTCCACAGGCATACTGTGACTTCTTGGATCCTCAGAGGGATACCTCTGATGTTTAACACTCAAGGTAAATTTGTCCAATACTGTCTGTCATTTGATTTCTTGACGGCTGCTTCTGTGGTGTTGACTGTGGATTCAACCTTGACAACTTCAATCTTTACTCCATTTATCATGATATCGCCTATGGATTGATCCAGTTGTGAGGATTTTTATTTTCTTTAGGATCAGGGGAAAAAAACAGAAGACCTTCAAAGAGATGGATGGACAGAAGGCTGCAACAATGGACACAAACATAGTGATTTTTTTTTCCACGTTGAAAAACTCTTTATTTAAATTGTCATGATGTCCTTGTTGAAAACATAGTAATTTTTGCCCCCCTTGTTGTGGATCGTTGAATAGGATTCTACTGGCACAAGAGGAGATTGCAAATAGGATTCTATTGGCACAAGAGGAGCTTGTCCCTCCTTCTCCAGGGGAGCATCTGGTGGATTCGAACCATGTACCCTCAGGATTGCCGTGCAGCGCCTTGCCACTAGGCCACCAGAGCTCCCTAAACATAGTAATTTTGTGATTAATTACAAATCATAGTGATTGTAAGGATGGTGCAAGATCAAGCAGTGTTTTGTTCTGTTGTAGGTAGGGTTTCTGTCGGTTGGAAACTACTCAATGTTACTTAATAACAGTATCTTGCAAACTTGCTAAATTCTAGTATTCTTTTGTAGATTAAGTAGGACTTTCTACCCTGTCAATCTAAAACCAGGATAAATTGGCACACTTTTATAATCCAAACCCTTTCAAGGAATAAAACATTTCATCACCCCAGATATATTTCTAAAATCCTTTACCTTTTAATTTTTTTAGATCCAGGCCTTTCCACATTTTGTTTTAATACTTTACTTTGTCTTCTCAAGCTGTCTTTTGGAGTTTTCAGCTCTTATTACTTCCCTTCATTTTCTTCTCTACATTGTATATAGTTAACTTTCAGAGTTTCTCTTCATCCCCTATCTCTGTGATGACTTTTTTCTTTTTTCCATGGATGATGTCCCTAATATCATTCCACAACTTATCTGGTCACTAATGTTCTGTGCAGGAATTCTAGAGATGATATTTCAATTCAAGTGAGATAAACTCAAGGTTGTATCTCGGCTTTGGGTAACTTGTTTTCATTTCTTCCACATGAGTCTGTTCCACAGTTGGTCCCTCGCCTTGTTTACACTGCTAATATTGAGATTCTGCACTATAGTTTGGATTGACAGATATAGCTAATCTGATTTCTGTTTATTTCATCAGATGAGATCCATGTGCATGGTTGCCTTTTCATTACACACAATTCTATCTCTGGCCTCATTTCTATCACCAAGGCTATATTTTCCAACTACCAACTTCTTCCCCAGGGAGCTCTGGTGGCCTAGTGGAAAGGTGCGAGTCCACCAGCTGCTTTGCAAGAGGAGGATGAACAGTCTCCTCCCATACAATTAGGTGACTCTGAAAACCTGCTGGAGGGTCAGCTATGGGTCAGTTCTGACTTGTCAGTACACAACAACAACAATAACAACAACCAATTTCTTTGTTTATAACTTTTGCATTCCAGTCACCAATTATTATTAATGAAACTTGATTGCATGGTGCATAAATTTCAGGCTGCAAAAGTTGGAGTAAATTCTCAATTTCTTCAATAGTTGGTGCACATATTTGAATAATAGTTATATTAATAGGTCTCCCTTGTATGCATATGGTGACTATCCTATCAAAGTATTTTACTTCAGGATAGATTTTGAACTGTTCTTTTTGATGATAAACACCAGTCTTGCTCAACTTGTCATCCTGGGATAATCAGATGATCTTCTGATTCAATATGGTGACCAGTCCATTTGAACTCACTAATGTCTAGGATGCCAGTCTTGATATGTTCCATTTAATTTTTGCAACTTCCAATTCTCCTAGTTTCATATTCTGTACATTCCAGATTCCAATTATTAATGGATGTTTTTAGATATTTTCTTCTTTTTGAGTTTTGCCAATTAGCAAATTAAGGTTCTGCATTGAGTGAAAGCTTTATTTCACCTGTATCATTCAATTGGACTCTACTCTGACATACTCTGGGCATGTTGCAAGGAGTGATCCATCCTTGGAAAAGGACATCATGCATGGGAGGGTGGAGGGACAGTGCAAGAGAAGAAGACCCTCCATGAGATGGATTGAGTCAGTGACTCAGGTAATGGGGGAGGTGCGTCAGAGACAATAAGGCTCACACAGGACAGAGCAGAGTTCAGAGCTGTTGTACATATGGTCACTTTGAGTCGCAAGCCACTTGATGGCACATAACAGTAACAACACCTCTGAGGAGGCAGCTCTTCACCAGAAACATTTTTAATGCTGAGGGGTTTATTTTCCTGCTGTATATCAGACAATGTTTTGACTTTATTCTTAGGTTTTGGGGGGGGCTGCTATTTCAGAATGGGTGACCAGTCTTGCTTCTTAGACTGTCTTACTATAGAAGTTTCTCCATAATCTAAAGATTGTTGTTGTTAAGTGCCATCTTGTCAAGTATGTTGTTGATAGTGATTCTATGAACAACTGTTGTGAATGCTATCTTATCCTGCACCATCATTATCATCCTCAGCACATTACAGTCCATCGTTATAAATATTCTATCAGTCCATTTTATTGAAGATCTTCCTTTCCTTTGCCGATCTTCCACCTTTTCAAGCATGATGTCCCTTTCCAAGAAACAGCCTCTCCTAACAGCATATCCAGAATACATGAGACAAAGCTTCACCATCTTTGTCTCCAAGAGCCCTTTGGCTGCACTTTCTCCAGGACATATCTGTTCCAATTTTAGTGTTTCCTGTTTCCACATGATTAGATGCAAATTATGGCTATTGGACAGAATGTCATAGATGTGATGTTGTGTTCTCTTTGCATTCTATCAGGTGATTTCATTTGTGCCGTCACAGGTGATGTTATGTTTGATCACCTAAGATAGAATCTTCCAGGCTTCCCCACTACAAAGCTATTCCAGTCCTTTATAATTCGTAAGGATTTTTTTTAAAAGATCATTTAAGACTAGGTAAATACTATTCTTCATCTAACTTTCCATTTACATGAGTCTACACTTACTGACATTAAACATGGCTTCACAGGTTCCCATTTGACTGATGGGTTACAATTTGTTATTAATATTATTTATTTTGATGTCATATTGTCCCAGCTTTGGCAAGTTGTAGTCATTTATACTGGAGCCCATGTCCTTTAGCAAATCAGCACAATTCTGTGAAAATGCCTTTACTTTATGGCACCAGGTTATCCAAGCATATTCTGCACATTCCCTGACAAAGCCCTGAAATCAATCATTTCTCCCAAAAAGCCCTGGTTCACTCCTAGTTTCTGGTCCAAGATTTCAAGATCTTGCATATAATCATTATAACAGCAATGGAATTATCATGTGTATATAGAGACAAGTTTTTAAAAGTGGACAGTACATTATTACTGATCAAAAGAAAGCTGAAATAGCTATATTGACTTCAGACAAAGCAGACTTTAGAACAAAGAAAATTATCAGAGATGAAGAGAGACACTGCACAGCATTAAAAGGTCAATTTACCAAGAAGACATAACAATTTTTTTTTAATTTTTTTGTGTGAGTGTACCGGAGGAGATTGTCCCTCCTTTTCCCGGCAGAGCATCTGGTGGATTCGAACCGTGTGCCTCTGGGATTGTAGTTGCAGCTCCTTGCCACTAGGCCACCAGAGCTCCCCATAACAATTTTTAATGTGCATATGCAAAAAACAAAGTATCAAGCTATGTTAAGAAAAAAACCTGATAAACCTACAAGGTAAGAAAAGTAGATGAATCCACGACTATAGTTGCAGACTTTGACTCCCCTCTATGAGTAACTGACAGATCCAGCAAGCAGAAATCAATGAGGATACAGTTAAACTGAACAACACCATGAATCAACCAGATATAACAAATATTTATAGACTATTTCATCCAACAACAGTAGAATGCACATTCTTCTCAAGCTCAATGAAAAGTCACTAAAATAGATAATATTCTGGATGGTGAAACACATTTCAGCAAACATAAAATAATAGAAATATTCCAGCGATCAAATAAAATTGAAAATCAATTAAAGAAAGATATCTTGGTAACCCCAAAACATCTGGAGATTTAACAGCATACTTATAAATAATAAATGGACCAATGTCCCAAGACAAATTAAAAAAACTACCATTTTGTACTAAATGCAAATGAAGGTATAACCTACCAAAATTTGTTGGATGTGGCAAAAGCAGCAATTGCTGGGGAGATTTATAGCATTTTGTATACATATATATGTTGTTGCAGTTGTTATGTACCATCGAGTCAGAAGTGACTCATACTTGACCCTCCAGCAGGTCTTCAAAGGCAGTAAAATGCAGGGGAAGAGACTGCCCATCTTTCTCTAGTGGAGCAGCTGGTGGATTCAATCTGTATGCCTTTGGATGGACAGCACAATTCTTTACCTTTAACCCACCAGTTTATATGTGTGTGTGTACAAGATCCCATATAGCATATATAATAAAGTTGCATAATGAACTTCCACGTTATGGTTATGTTGTTTTAAGGTGCCATCAAGTCCACTATGACTCATAGTGAACATGTGATCCACAGATCCGAACCCTGTCCTACACTGTCATCATGATTTCTGTTGTTGTTGTTATGTGCCATCGAGTCATTTGCGACTCATAGCTACCCTATGTACAACAGCCCTAAACCCTGCTCTATCCTGTGCCAATCACACTGCCTCTGACACACCCATCCAGACTACCCCAGTCACTGAATCAATTTCATAAAGGGTCTTCCCCTCTTGCGCCATCC
>NW_006399889.1:1046578-1050462 GCF_000299155.1 Elephantulus edwardii | reverse complement strand
AGATCTTCCACCAATCCTGATGCCCAATTCTGCCATGCTCAAATCTATTTTTATAATCACTGTGCCTCTTGTTGTGGGTCTTGTTCTCTTTTTCTGACCTTTCACCTTTCCCAGAATTATGTCACTGTCCAAGGACTGGTTTTTCCAGAGAATATGTCTATAGTAAGTGAAGCAAATTTTCCTCATCCTTGCCTCTAAGGAGCAGATGGTTATACTTTCTCCATGACAGATTTGTTTGTTCTTTTGTCAGTCCATAGTATATTAAATATTGTTCTGCAACCCCTCACCTCAAAGGCATCAATTCTTCTGTCATCCTTACTTATTGCTCAACTTTTCAGATGCATAGGAAGCAATTGAAATTACTATGGCTTGCATGTGGCGCACTTTAGTCTTTAAACTGACATCCTTGCTCCCTAGAACTTTGGAGAGGCCTTTATCAGCAGATTTCCTGAGTACAACACATGTTTTAATTTCTTGACTGCTGCTAATATAGGTATTGAAAAAGCAGTTTCCTTAATTGCTTCAAGAAGCAGTTGTATAAACAGCGTCAAGAAACAGTTACTTGGACAAAACAAGGGATTTCATGCTTTAAAATCATGCAATGTGTGTTTCAGGATTGTGTCCTTTCTCATATCTAGTCAATCTGTATGCTAAACAAACCGTTCAAGAAGCTGGACTCTAGGAAAAAGAAGAATGTAGCATCAGGATTAAAGGAAGACTGTCAACAATCTGCTCTATGCAAATGACACAACCTTGATTGCAGAAAGTAAAGAAGACTTGAAGCACTTACTGCAAAAGATTAAAGAGTATAGACAGCCTTCGATACAGGTTGAATTTCAATATCACGGAAACAAAAATCCTCACCACTGAGTCTACTGGTAACATCATGAGAGATGGAGAAAAGACTGAAGTTGCCGACTATTTCATTTTACTTGGATCCACAAACTTCCACTTTAGGGAATTTTTAAAAAATGCAAATTAATTTATGGCAAGTAGAACAAAAGAAACAATAAAAACAAAAGCATAAAATAATGAAACTGAAAGATAAAAGCAAAGAAACCAAAATCTAGTTCTTTGAAAATAAACAGGGTAAACTTCCAGTCAATCTAGCCAATGGGGGAGGAAAAAAAATAGAAGACACAGATTACTTATGTCAGAAATAAGGCCATCACTGTTAATTCTGTAGACGTGGAAAGAACAGGGGAAAATTATATGTAGCTCTAAATGCCTATCTTTCCATGAGATAGTCTATCAAAATTTACATGAAGAGAAGGTAATACGAGTAGGCTTACATCTCTTAAGGGCGCTCTAGAGACACAGTCCCTAAGTCGCTGCCTCACTGGCAGTTCAAATCCACCAACAGCTCCTCAAAAGAAAGATGGGCAATCTCCTCCTGTGCACTTTATAAGCTCTGAAATCCCACTGGAGTATTAGCGGTGAGTCAGCCTCAACCAGAATGCAATACGTGAGTTTTATCTATTAAAGAAATGGAATCAATAATTTATTACCTTCCAAAACGGAAAGCACTGGAGACAATTGGTGAATTCTACGAAACATTTAAGGGGGAAAAGTGGTAACAACTCTCTATGGTCTGTTCCAGGAAACAGGACAGAAAAACTATTTCCCAACTAATTCTATGAGGAAAAAGACAACAAAAAGCCCACTGCCACCAAGTCGATTCTGGCCCCAACGATTCTGACAACCTCCATCAAGTTTCCTCAGCTATAAATTTTAAAGGGAGCAAATTGCCGCATCTTTCTCCTGAGAAGCAGTGGTGGATTCAGACAGTTGACCTTTCAACAGTTCAACATGTAACCGAATATCAAATTTAGACACAAAGAGTAAAGAAAAGAAAACTACAGTGCAGTATCTCTCATAAATATGGATATAAAAAAGAACAAAATACTAGCATAAAAAAGACAGAATGTACAAAAATATACATACATCATAAACATTTGAAATTTATCACCAGCATGCAAGACTGTCTCAACATTTGGAAAAAATCAATTAATGCAATCCATCATAGCCATAAACTAAGGCAAATAATCATGTCAACAAATCAATACATGTAGAAAAATATTTGATAAAAATCTGACATTTATTATTCAAACTCTCAGAAAAAGTAAGAAGAATAATTTCCCCAAAACTGATAAGAAATATAACTGAAATCCTATACCTAAGAAAACCACACGAAATCCCCACCATTAAGATGAGGTACAAAAAAAATATAGGATTTTCACTCCTCTTCAACATAATAGAAACCCTAGCTAATATAAGAAGATCCCTTTCCCTCCCTCTTCCCCCCCAAAAATTAAATACAAGATATACAAATTAACAAATTGGAGGGAAAAGCTGTCTTCTTATCAGACAACATGCAAAAAAGATACACCTGACAAATAGCTTGTATACAAAAAAGAAAAATCAAAATTCACTGTTGAGTATTTGCCTCTGACTGCACATAACCACAGTAACATACTATGACAGGTTTGGAAGCAGGAGTGGCATCCACCCTTTCTAAACATGCCTCTGGAAACTATGAACTTTGATAAATGCTGATCGCTGTAGAGGGGCTTCAGGCCTTTTGTTCAGAGGGTCTCTATGAGTTGTGCTCCACTCAAAGGCTACCATCTGCAACAATACATAGTCACCCTATGGGAAGGAGTAGAACTGCCTTATAGAGTTTCCAAAAGTGTAAATTTTCACAGGAAAAAACCTTTCAGTAAATGCTTCAAGTCCTCCTTGCTTCCGCAAGCAAAGTAATTTATCTGTATATCAAAGGTGGTTGTTGAGTCTTCCTCCAATTCTTATGCCAAATTCTTCTTCCTAAGGTTCCATTTGCCAAATTATAGGTTTTTTCTAGTTTTCTGACGTCCATGTTTGTAACTCCTTTCTCTAACAAGAAACCTTTCTCACAACAGGAAACCTGGAGCCCATTATCCTTGACTTAACTTTTATGCACATAACTAATCTTGTGTCGTCACTTTCTGCTTTTCTTCACATCCTCCTCCCCAATCTACCTCATTCACTTCAGTTCCAATACACTGTGACTCAGCATTTATTTTTGTCTGTCTTTCATCATGTTTTATAATTTTCCATGTAGAGGCCATGAATATCTTTTTTTTTTTAAATTGTATTTCTTTTGTTGTTGTTCAGAATATGCACAGCAAATCATACACAAATACAACAGTTTATACATGTAAAATTCTGTGATATTTATTGGATTTTATAAAAGTATGCAGACATTTCCTATGAACTAACTATCCCCCAAGATTCCTAATATTTTGAGCTGTTGTCAACTTGATCTCATTTGGATTGTTCTAAAATACTATAAACAATTAAGGCAGGCATGTTCTATTTTTTTTATTATGTACTGGAGAGTCAAAATCAACTCATAGCTGACCCTCCAGGCAGTCACTGGTTAATTCAAACTGCCTTTTGACTGTTAGCATAATCCATTGTCTGCTAGGCTACTACTGCTGTTGTTTTATGTGAAACCTATATGTAGGCTAAAAATTTATTATCCAAACAGAGCAAGGGAGCATGGTTCAAAGAATATATCCCCTCTCCATAACTTTTTAATCTATATGATAAATAGAACATTTGAGAATCTGGCCTTTATGAAGAAGAATGTGACATCACAATTGGAGGAAGACTCATCATCAACCTGTGTTATGCAAATGACAGACACCACCTTGTTCATTGCAACTGAATGGGACCTGAGGCATTTGCTACAAAACATCAAAGACTGTAGCCTTCAATAGGGATTGCATCTCAACATCAAGAAAAAATGTTCTAATCATATATTCCTTTTAAACAGTTCTTTCCTTCATCTGATCCAATGCAGTATTCATTATCTTTTTAATTTTTTCTTTTCTTTTTTTTAT
>NW_006399889.1:1036058-1037873 GCF_000299155.1 Elephantulus edwardii | reverse complement strand
GTTTTGTTGATAGTTTCAATTGTTTTTCGATTTTCTATTTCATTTATCTCTGCTCTAATTTTTATAATTTCAGTTTTTTTAGAAACTTATGGGTTTTCTTGATGTTCTTTTTCAATTTGTTTGAGATGTTGTGTTAGGGAAAAATATTATCTCTAAGAATCCAGTTATGATTTAAAGTTTATTGAGAGACTGGTGTGATGACCCAGTATCTAGTGGATGTTTTATTTGTATCTGGAAACAATGTAAATTCTCAAGTGTGAGTTATAGTGTTTTAAAATGTCCTTGGGAAGGTGAAAAAGCACTAATGGGTACAGGAAACTCAGGGAGGACTTGGGAAGAGCGTTTTTATATTGAGGGAATTGCAACTAAAATCAGGACACAAAATATGTTTAAATTGATCAATGGAAAACTTATTTGCTCTGTAAATTTCATCAAAACCACAAAAATATAAAAGAAATTAAAAAGAAAGACACAATTCACTTTCCTT
Source organism: Elephantulus edwardii (assembly GCF_000299155.1). Taxonomy (NCBI): domain Eukaryota; kingdom Metazoa; phylum Chordata; class Mammalia; order Macroscelidea; family Macroscelididae; genus Elephantulus; species Elephantulus edwardii. The sequence continues at coordinate 1,037,386 of NW_006399889.1, read as the reverse complement.
ATTATGTATGGAAGTAGGTATTGTTTGAGAGCTTAATTGTGATGAAATCATCAAAGAATCTGCAGATGTGGAGAATAAAAAGCTTTAACTATATTAGACATGAAAGATCTATCTAAAATGAAAAGTTAATGATTTTATGTAATATGCATGTCTTGATCCTTATACAGAAAACAAAATGTCCCTTAGAGCAACACAGTGACTATGTCATTTAGATCATCAGCGTTAGAGTTCCCCTCATTGTTTTATCAATGCCTGGGAGAGCTATGTTAAAATCTCCAAACACAATTATGGATTTCCTTTATTTTATTGCTTTATTCCTGACAAATTGTTTCCCATATTTTTTTTTAAGTTCTGTCATTCACTGCATATTGCTTTTAGGTGTGGTTGATTTGAACCCAACTCATAGTGAGCCTATGCTTGCATAATCAATAAAACACCAACCATCTTTTACTCGCTTGTCAATGTCTTAAAAAGCTGATTTTTATAATTTTTCCCTAGCCATTTTCATTATCTATAGGAAGAACTTGTAGCACTTGTTGCAAAAGATCAAGAAATGCAGCTTTCAACATGGATTGCATCCCAGTGTCAAGAAAACAAAGATTCTTCCCATTGGACCAATAAGCAACATCATATGGATAGAGAGGAGATTGAAACTATCAACAGCTTCATCTTGTTTGGCTCCACAATTAACACCCTTGGTTCTAGCAATCAAAAATAAAGGGAAATGTTGCACTGGAAATATCTGCAGTTAGGAAACTCTCCAAAGTGTTGAGGAGCAATGATGTCAGTTTGAAGACTAAGGTGAGGACTAAGGTGTGTCTGATTCAGGCCATGGTCTTTCCAATTACTTGCTATGCATCTGAAAGCTGGACAATGAAAATGATGAGAAAGAACAAGAATTATTGCCTTTGAGTTGTGGTGCTGGAGAAGAGCACTGAAAATCCCGTGGACGGCCAAAGAACAGTCTTGGAGATGGTGCAGCCAGAGTGCTCTTTGGAGGCATGAATTATGAGGCTTCGCTTCACATACTTTGTGCATGTTGTTAGGAAGATCTGTTCCTTGGAGAAGGAATGATGCTGGGAACGGTAAAGGATCAGTGAAGGGGAGGAAGACCCTTAACCAGGTGGATTGACACGGTGACTGCTGCAATTGGCTTCTGCTTGTCAGGAAGTGTGAGGATGGTGCAGGACAGAACAGGGTTCAGATTTTTTCCCCCACAGTGTTGTTATGAGTTGTACTTGATTTGACGGCACCTAACAACAACATAGGAAGGTTAGTCCAATCAAGATATTCCAACACTGTTGTTGTTGTTGTTATGTGCCGTCGAG
>NW_006399889.1:1028067-1035398 GCF_000299155.1 Elephantulus edwardii | reverse complement strand
GTGTACAATCTCAATCTCTTCACCATCCATCCTGATGCTGCCAATTGGTCCAGTGGTGAGAATCTTTGTCTTCTTGACATTGAGCCTCAATCAATATTGTAGGCTCCTTGACACTCTGCAGCAGGCGCTTTTCAACCTATATTCCAACATTACTAAAAGTTTATCATGTCCTCCACACTATTTTCCCTTTTTGGTAGAATCCTATTTTGTGCAAATGTGCACACTTCCCCCACTGTTCTCAGGTTAAAATAATACTGATCAATCTGTAACAATTACTAGAATTTTATTTCCCTTGTATCAGTTATACTGTTAAAAGTATTGAAGCTTTGTTCACAATAGCAAAGAGCTGGAGACAACCCAAGTGCCTATCAACAAAAGAATGGATAAGGAACTCATGAAATATTATGCAAAATGTATGACTGTGGAGAACATTATGCTGAATGTAATATCTCAGTCACAAAAGGACAAATATTGCATGGGGTCACTGTTGTAAGAGGGGACTGACATCAGGGTTGAGGGGAGACAGAAAAGGAGGGGAGGAATGATGTATATTGCATTGAAACAGATGAGGAAGAGAACTGTTTAAAAGGGATATATGAATGGGTATTCTTGTCATTACAGAAGTCCAGAGTGAAGGCTGCATAGTGGAGTGGACTTGGGGGGAGGGATTGAATAACAATGAAAGAGTTTTTCATTTTAATTTTAAGGAGAAGAGTAAATTGTGGGGGAAGGGGTGGGCAAGGAGAAAAGTGCAACAATGAATGACTAGAAACCCTAAGTCTCTGTAAACGTTCATTAAAATTAATAAAGTAAAAAAACCACACAAAATATGTTAAAGAAAAAAAAGATATTTTTTTCATTCAAATGGGAAAAAATGGGGGGCTATTATCAGCAAAGAAAATGAGTTACTCTATATACTTTAATGCAAGGAATTAATAGTTAACCTTTGTCCCTTCTCAGGGTGGGGGTGGAGGGAGAGAAACTCTGAGGCAACAATGGTTAAATAAGCGTCCACTTACCATCTCAACCTGAAGCACTCAGGTGAGTTGTTCTCAAGAACTGCCTGGACGCTTTCTCAAAAAGTTGCAAAAGAGATACCATTTGACCCAGCAATTCCACTACTGGGAATATACTCTGAAGAGACCATAGCTGACATCCAAGCAGATATATGCACACCCATGTTTATTGCAGCTTTGTTCACAATAGCAAGGAGTTGGAAACAACCTAAGTGCCCATCAACAAACGAATGGCTAGAGAAGCTGTGGTATATTCGCACAATGGAATACTATGCTGCATTAAAAAACAAGGAACTCATGCAATATTATTCAAAATGGTTGACTCTGGAGAACATTATGCTGAGTGAAATATCCCAGTCACAAAAGGACAAATATTACATGATGCCACTGTTGTAGAATGGGACTGTCCTTGGGGTTGGGGAGAGACTGAGTAAGATGGGTTCAATAATGTATACTGCACTGAAACAGAGGAGGGAGAAAACTGTTTAAAAGAGATATATAACTAGGTATTTCTGTCATCACAGGAGACTAGAGCGAGGGCTACATGGTGGAGGGGACCTGGGGGAGGGTTTGTAAAACAATGAAAGAATCTTTTCTTTTACTTTTCCATAATCTTTGGACTCATGTACTTATAACTTGTTAGTCAAATTTGTGTCTTCTAGGTTGCAACACCCCCATGATACATCTTCAAGGATATGAACATGTACGGCCAAGCACAATCAATAAGAGTGCATCTGAATTCCAAAATCAATCTCCATAATAGTCTATGTGTTTCCTACTGCCAAAGGGGCCCTTTAGAGTAGTGAGAGAAGATCTTCACCCTGAAACCCACAGCATCCCTTTTCAGCAGGAAGTAGCTAAGAGAATACGCCATCCCCTTTTCCTTATGACTCAGAGTGAAGTCTCTTTCAGGGAGAGTGATAGGGAATGGCAAAGGATACACTGACAAAGAAGATTAATCAGAACTGGCTTTGACAAGCACTGTGGCATTTGGACAAGAACAAACTGGGAGGAGGGTAGAGAGAATAGTGCAACAATGAATGAATGGAAACCCAAAATCTCTGTAAATGTTTATGAAAATTAATAAAATATATTTCTAGAAAAAAAAAAAAGAACTGCCTGGAAGATACTCTAAGAATCACATTTGTCCACAGTTCTGGCTGCAGCTAACCAAAGAAGAATGACTTCTCCATCAATTCTGGCTCATGGAAATATAATAACCAACCAACAAAAAGGACTCTAATAAATGTCATTTTTGGCTTTTCCTTTTTCAAGGAGACCTTAAAAGAGATGGCAATAATGCTTAGCAGCAGACAAACCAGAAATGTGCAGTTCAAACAAGTCAAAAGAGGTAGACAGCTTGTGGGAAAGATTTATTTGTTGAAATTAATTAAAGAAAATTTAAAAGATAGACAAGAACACTCCGTCAGCTGAGCATTGCTAGGCCGTCATGCGGCTCTTAGAGGGGAAGCCACCTTGTGATGATAAGAGGAGGAGATAACTGGTATAGAAGCAAACATGCCATCTGAGGTCTCTCTGACCTGAACTTATTACAGGAGAAGAAAATTTTTACTGAAGACACTTTCACTTATTGTTGTTAGGCGCCATCAAGTCGAGTACGACTCATAACGACCTTCCTTATGAACAAGAAGTCTGAACCGTGTCCTATCCTATGTCATTCTCACACTTCCTGACACACAGAGCCCATTATAGCAGTCACTGTGTCAATCCTCCTGGTTGAGGGTCTTTCTCCCCTTCGCAGACCCTCCACCCTTCCCAGCAACATTCCCTCTCCAAGGAATAGTTCCTTCTAGCAAAATGCCCAAAGTATGTGAGATGAAGCTTTATTGTACTTGCCTCCAAGGAACACTCTGGCTGCACCCTCTCCAAAACATATCTGTTTGTTCTTTTGGCCAACATGGGATTTTCAGAGCTCTTCTCCAGCACCACGACTCAAAGGCATCAATTCTTGTTCTGTCATTGTTTTCATTTTCCAGCTTTCAGATGCATAGCAAGTAACTGGAAAGTCTATGGCCTGAATCAGGCATACCTTAGTCCTTAAACTGACATCATTACTTCTCAATCATTTGGAAAGTTTCCTAACTGCAGATTTTCTCAAGGCAATTTCCTGACTGCTGGTACCAAGGGTGTTAATTGTGGAGCCGAGCAAGATGAAGCTGTTGACAGTTTCAATCTTCTCTCCATCCATCATGATGTTGCCTATTGGCATAGTGTTAAGAATCTTTGTTTTCTTGATATTGAGGTGCAATCCATATCGAAAGCTGCATTTCTCGACATTCTGCAACAAGTGCTTCAAGCCTTCCTCACTTTCAGCAAGCAAGATTGTGTCACCTGCATAATGCAGGTTATTGATGAGTCTCCCTCCAATCCTGATATCATACTCCTCTTTAGAGAGTCTAGCTTCTCAGATATAGATATATATATAAAGAATACATCCCTGACACAATCCCTTCTCAATTTTAAATCATGCAGTGTTCCCCTGCTCAGTTTACACAACAATCTTCTGGTCCACAATTAGTGCTCTGGGACTCCCAGTCTTCACAATGTCAGCCACAACTTATTATGATCTACAGAGTCAAATGTCTTTGCATAGTCAATAAAGAATAAATAGACATTTCCCTGTTATTCTTTACTTTCAGCCAGGACCCATCTGGCATCCGGAATGATATCCCTGATGCCATGGCCTCTTCTAAATCCTGCTTAAACTTTTGGCAGTTCCCTATCTATGTATTGTTTTAGCCATTTTTAAAATGATCTTCAGCAGTATTTTGCTTGCTTGTGATATAAATGATATTGTTTGACAGTTTCCGTGTTCAGTTGGATCACCTTTCTTGGGAATGGGAACAAATACAGACCTCTTCCAATCCATTGGCCAGACAGCTGTCCTCCAAATTTCCTGGCATAAACTGGTGAGTGCAACCAGGTCTGCATCTGTTAATTGAAACAAGTCAATTAGGTATCACATTGATTCTGGGGGCCTTATGTTTTGCAAATGCCTTGAATGCAGCTTCCACTTCCTCCTTCATTACTCTTGGGTCCTCCTGTTCATATGGTACTTGAGAATTTTTACCAAATTTTGCAGTCTGAAATGGACCAAATATGCAATGAAGATGCATTAATAAAAACTGGTGACTTGAATGCAAAAGTGGGGAAAAGAGAAGAAGGAATAGTAGTTGGAAAATATGGGCTTGGTGATAGAACTGAGGCTAGAAATAGAATTATTGTATTTAAAATGGTTTATTCATTGCAAATACCTTTTTAAAAAGACAAAAGTGATGACTTTACACATGGATCTCACCTGATTGACTGCATAGGAATCATATTGATTACATTTGTGGAAGAAGTCACTGAGAAGCTCAATATTGGCAGTCAAAACTAGGCCAGGGTCAGATCATCAATTGCTCATATGTAAGTTCAAAGTGAGGCTGAAGAAAATTAAAATAAGTCCACAGGAACCAAGATATGATCTTGAATCTATTCCATCTGAATTTCAAGATTATCTTAGGAATAGGTTTGAGGTATTGAATACCAATGATTGAAGACCAGATGAGTTGTGGGATGATAACAAGGATATATCATCCATGAAGAAAGCAAAAGGTCATTACAAAAACAGAGGAGAAAGAAAAAAAAATCAAAATCAATGTCAGAAGAGACTAAAATTCGCACTGGAACATTTAGAAGCCAAAACAAAAAGAAAACATGCCAAAGGAAAAGAGCTGAACAGAAGATTTCAAAGGGCAAAATATTATAACAAAATGATAACGAGATAATGAAATGAGAGCTGGAACTGGAGAATGAAAAGGGAAGAACTCACTCTGCATTTCTCAAGCTGAGAGAACTGAAAAATATATATAAGCCTCGTGTTGCAATTTTGAAAGATGCTATGGGCAATAAATTGAATAACCGAGAAAACATCAAAAGAAGATGAAGGGAACACAAAATATCACTGTAACAGAGAAAAACAGATTGACATTTTTTTGTTACATGTATTTATATTTTCTATTACATCTATTCAGATTATTTGGATCAGGGTAAATCCCAGATGAAACAGTTAAAAAGTGCAAGTGGTAGCCCTTATGGTTCAGGATCTGGTAGGTAATGAGGTGTACTACTGGGTATGTTGTTATTAATTCTAAGTCCTATGGTATTTTACCTTTTTTTGGGTATTTTACTTTTTAAAGAGGGTACATAGTCTAGTCTGATGGAACATTCTGTTAAAAAAAGAGCCATGTTAACAATTTATCTCTATATCATTAATTTCATGGTATACTCTGGCTTCTTGTTATTGTTGTTGTTGTTGTTGTCTCTATATCATTAATTTCATGGTATACTCTGGCTTCTTGTTATTGTTGTTGTTGTTGTTGTTATGTGCTGTCAAGTTGACTGTGACTCATAGCAATCCTATGCACAATTGCTCTGAACTCTGCCCTCTAGTGCCTCTGACACACTATGTCCATTAACCCAGTTACTGTGTCAATTCATCTCATCCACAGTCTTCCCTTCTTGCACTGTCCCTCCACCCTTCCAATCACTGGTTGTAACTGGTCCCTCCTGGCAACATACCCAAAGTATGTCAAATGGAGCTTCAAAATCCTTGCCTCAAGAATAGCTTGGTTTCACCTACTCCTGTACAGACCTGTTTATTGTCTTGGCAGTCTACAGTACGTTCAATACTTTTATCCAGCACCAATCCTTCTTCTGTCATCCTTAGTCATTGTCTGGCTTTCTGATGCATAGCAAGTAATTGTGAAGACCATGGCCTGGATCAGACTCACCTTAGTCTCTAGACTGATATTGTTGCTCTTCAGCACTCTGGAGAGGTCCCTGACAGCATATTTTCCCCATGCAATTCATCTTTTGATTCCTTGACTGCTGGTGCCTAGAGTGCTGATTGTGAACCCAAGCAAGCTGAGATTGTTAACAATCTCAATTTCTTCTCCATCTATCATTGTGCTGGCAAGTGAAAATCTTTAGTGTTACATAGAGTACTTAAAGTGAGTTTCCAGACTAAAAGAGACTGGAAGGAACACCCTGGTGACTTGAAAATAAGCCAGTAATAGCCCTGTGGGCCACAACAGTCTAATTCACAACTCATCTTAGAAATTGCACAGGCCCAGTCAGTATTTCTGTTGTACTTTGGAGTTACCATTAACTGTTGCCTGATTCAATGACCTTTCAGAAGTCTATCACCACACCTTTATTCTGAGGCACCTGGGTGGTTTCAAATCACCAACTTTTAATTTATCAAAGTCTCCAATACCATTCAAAAGGAAACAGAAGTTAACCAAATAGTTCTTTACTTTTCATCATCAATTGTAGCTGTCTATTAAAGAGAATCCTAAGTGAGCTTCATTCTCTTCCCCTCTCGTCATCATCTATCTGTCACTAAAATCATCTTTTCTATGAGACTGTGAAAAGTACAAACATATGTCTTGGAGAAGGTGCAGCCAGAGTGATCTTAGAAGGCAAAGATGATGAAGCTTTGTCTCACATACTTAGGGCATGCAACTAAGAGAGCTTATTTCTTGGAGAGAGACATCATTCTTGGAAAGGTATAGAGACAGTTAAGGAGAGGAAGATCCTCAGCAAGGTAGACTGACATGGTGACTGCAGCAATGGGTTTGAGTTTGTCAGAGACTGGGAGAATGACACAGGATAGGACAGGGTTCACATCTGTTGTTCATATGGTTGTTTTGAGTCATACATGGATTAATAGTACCTAACAACAATAGCAACAACATGAGCAAGTAGAACTGTATTTCTCTCCTGCTTAAAGACTATAATTGGAATCATATTGTCCCCATTGGATAAAGTGAAAATTCTTTAATACGGTTGGTATCCAAGTCCTTTCAACATCTGACCTGATATCTCTCTCCCTCTCCCTCTCCCTCTCTTTCTTAGTATAGAGAGTCACTGTACCAGAAGCAATTGACAGACACAAAAGAATTTCATCAAACAACATATGAGCAAGAGCCTATGGTGATGAAGGAAGAAGTTCAAGCTATTTTTGAGGAACTGGCAAAAAACAAGGCTGCAGGAATAGATGGTATACCAATTGACATATTTAAACTAAGAGATGCTCCCCTAGATGTGCTCACCAAGTTGTGTCAAGAAATCTGGAGAACAACCACTTGGGCAACTGACTGGAAGAGATCTATATTTGTTCCCATTCCAAAGAAAGGTAACCCAACAGAGTGTGGAAATTATTGAACAATATCATTGATATCACATGCAAGCAAGATTCTGCTGAAGATTATCCAAAAACAGCTGGAACAGCACATCAACAGAGAAATG
>NW_006399889.1:1018348-1026867 GCF_000299155.1 Elephantulus edwardii | reverse complement strand
TGTTGTTGTTGTTATGTGCCACTGAGTTGGTTGCAACTCAAAGCGACCCTATGTACAAGAGCCCTAAACCCTGCTTTATCCTGCGCCAGCCTAATTGTTTCTGACACACCTACCCCTATTACCCAAGTCATTGAATCAATCCATCTCATCCAGGGTCTTCCTCTCTTGTGTCCCTTCACCGTTCCAAGTATAATGTCCCTCTCCAAGGACTGGTCCCTCCTTGCAACATGACCAAAGTATGTCAGACGAAGTCTCAGAATCCTTGCCTCCAAAGAGCAGCCTGGTTTCACCCTCTCTAGAATGAACCTGTTTGTTCTCCTGGCAGTACATGGTATATTCAATACTCTTCTCCAGGACCACAGCTCTAAGACATCAATCAATTCTTCAATGACTCCCTAGTCATTGTCCAGTTTTCTGATGCATAGCAAGTAATTGTGAAGACTATGACCTGGATTAGGTGCACCTTAGTCTCCAGACTGTTATCATTGCTCTTCTGTACTCTGGAGAGGTACCTAATAGCAGATTTTCCAATGCAAGTCATCTTTTAATTTCCTAGTTTTTGGTATCAAGAGTTGACTGTGGAGCCAAGCAAATTAAAGCTGTTAACTATCTCAATCTCTTCACCATCTATCATGATGCTGCCAATCAGCCCAGTAGTGAGAATCTTTGTTTTCTTCATGTTGAGCTTCTATATTGAAGGCTGTAGTCCTTATCAAGAATATCATCCATAAAAAATGCAAAAGGTCATTACAAAAGCAGAGGAGGAGGAAAAGACCAAGATGGATGTCAGATCAGACTCTGAATATTGCACTAGAGTACCAAGAAGCTAAAGCAAAAGGAAGCTATTAAGAAAGTCAGATGAGACTTTTAATATTGCACTAGAGCATGGAGAAGCTAAAGCAAAGGGAAGATATCAAGAAATTAAGGAGTGGAACAGAAGAGTTAAAAGGGCTGAGCAGGAAGACAGAGTATTATAATGAAATGCTCAAAAGCTGGAGGCAGCAAATCAAATGGGCTGAATTTGCTCAGCATTTATTAGCTGAAGGAATTGAAAAACAAATTCAGACTATGATTTGCAATACTTAAGGATGCTTTGGGTAGAATATTAAATGATCCAGGAAGCATTAAAAGAAGATGGAAGGAGTAAACAGAGTTACTGTACCAAAAGGAATTAGCTGACAGAAAAATTTCATGAAACAACATATAAGCAAGATCTTTTGGTGATGAAGGAAGAAGTTCAAGCTGCTCTGAAGAATTGGCATAGATTGCATACCAATTGACATATTTCAACAAATGGATGCTGCCCTGGATGTGCTCACCAAGTTGTGCCAAGAATTCTGGAAGACAACCACCTGGCTAACTAACTGGAAGAGATCTAGGTTTTTTTTTCCCATTCCAAACAATGGTGACCTAATAGAGTGTGGAAATTATCAGACAATATAATTGATATTACATGCAAGCAAGATTCTGCTAAAAATTCTACAAAAACAACTGGAACAGCACCTCAACAGAGAACTGCTAGATGTGCAGGCTGGGTTTAGAAGAGGTCGTGGTACTGGGCATATTATAGCTAATGTTAGATGGATCTCAGCTGAAAGCGGAGAGTACCAGAGAAATGTCTATCTGTGTGTCATTGACTGTATAAAGGCATTTGATTCTGTGGCTAACTCTGAGAAAAACATTTGATTGTACTTATGTGAAGCCTACCTTGGGCCAGGAGGCAGTCATCAGAACAGTGCAAGGAAACACTGAGTGGTTCAAAATAGGGAAGGGTGTATGCCAGGGATGTGTCCTATCGCCATACCTTTTCAATCTATATACAGAACAGATCATCTGGGATGCTGGGCTCTATGAGGAGTGTGATATCAGGATTGGAGGAAGACTCAACAATGAGCATTATGCAGATGACACAATATATATATTATACATATATATTAATAATATATATGAGCTTGGAATATATATTATATTATATATTAGATATTACTCTGCCTCCAGGAGCCAGGCAAGCCAAGCTTGGCCTAGGGTTTAAGGCGGCAGCACAGGGCTTAAAGCCCAGAAGTAGAAGAGGGGAGAGACGGTGGTCATGTTCTCCCAGGTTTGCTCCTCCCATGGTTGCTATGGCCCAGTTGCCAGAGAGCATGGTGCTGTTTGGGCGGGTGTTGTGGCAGTTTTTGGAAGTGAAGGACTACTCTGCTCCCGGAGCCCTGCAAGCCAGGAAGCTACCCAATGCGGACAGAGACTGGGGTGGAGCTCCCTGGGAAAGAGGAGTGGCATCCACTTCCATAATAGCTTGCCTCCGGAAACCCTATGAACCTGGAGAGAGGATGAAAGGCACCCAAGCGTCGAGGACTCTTCTTCATAGGGTCACTATGAGTCACCTGCAACTCGACGGCACTTAACAACAACATAATATGAGTGTCAAGGGCAAAATCATGAAAGAATCTTGATATATATATTTATATATATTCCAGCTATTATGAACATTCTGCTTGTCCTCAGACATCCTACACTTTGTCAGACCACCAGTCTTTGCAAACATGATTCTTTTGACTTGGAACACCCTTTCTAATTAATTAATCCCTTTTCAACTTTCTGTTCTGTGAAACTTTCCCTTATCCCCCTCCTCCTGAGAGTATTACTATAGCTTCTTCTCTCAGCTATCTTATAGATAATCAGGTTAACCTTGAGGAGAATGGGAGTCCCAGAAGACTTAATTATGGGAAACCTATACTTGAGCCCAGAAGCAGTCCTCAGAACAGAGCAGGGAAACATTTCAATATCAGGAAGGAGTGCATCAGGGATGCGTCCTTTATCCACACCTTTTCAATCTATATGCGGAACAGCTCCTTCAGTAGGCTGGGCTTTATGAGGAGGAATGTGGCATCATGATTGAAGGAAAACTTACTAACAACCTATGTTATGCAGATGACATAAACTTGCTTGCTGAAACTGAGGAGGACCTAAAGAGTCTGCAACAGAAGGTCAAGAACTATAGTCTTCAATATGGATTGAAGCTCAACTTCATGAATACAAAGATTTTCACCACTGTTCCAACTGGCAGCACCATGATGGATGGAGAAGAAATTGAGGTTGTTAACAGTTACAGCTCGACACTTTTGTCACCAGCAGTCAAGAAATCAAAAGGCTAATTGCATTATGTAAATCTGCTGTCAAGGACCTTTCCAGAATACCGAGAAGCAACGATGTCAGTCTAGAGACTAGGGTGTGCCTGATACAGTCCATGGTCTTAGCAATTACTTGCTATGTATCAGAGAGCTGCACAATGACTAAAGATGCTAGAAGAAGAATTGATGTCCTTGAGTTGTGGTGTTGGAGAAGAGTCTTGGACATACCATGGACCATAAAGAAAACAAATAGGTCTATTTTGGAGAGGGTGAAACAAGATTTTCCTTGAAAACTAGGATTTTGAAGCTCCGTCTCACATATTTTGGACATATGGCCAGGAAGGACCAGAGAAGGACATCATACTCTGTAGGGTGGAGAGACAGCACAGGAGAGGAAGATCCTGGATGAGATGGATTGATACAGTAACTAGGGAAATGCGAGTAGATGTGTCAGTGTCAGTGAGACTGGGTCAGGACAGGGCAAGCTTCAGAGCTGTTGTACATAAGGTCACTAAGAGATGCAGATGACTCAATGGCACATAACAACAACACAAGTTATATTGCACATAGAATAATCACTTTTGGAAAAAACTGAAATTCAAACAAAAACATTTTTCTAGTAGTTTTGTGACAAACCTAAACTTTTTAAAGTTATATTTATAATCTCTGTTTATTCTGTTTTTATGAATATTTTTAAAGGTAAATTATAAAGATAGACCTATTAGAAAATTATACCCCTAAAGGGACTGACCTCCCTCTTTTAAAGGAAATAGAGAGAAAAGGCCTGAATGTATTTTTTTTTTAAGAAGAAATGGTAGTAGACTTCACTATAGAGTGAAGCCTCAGCCCCTATTTCTGGTACATTCTTTCATGTAACAGCATCATATGTGTCGATAGCTCTGTTTTCAATATGTTGGCTGCAACATTTTTCATACTACCAGTTACTCCAGAACTCTCACTTCCTATATAGAAGTGAGACCTACTTCCTCTTCTCTTTGAGAGTGGGAATGATCTTATGTCTGTCTTGTTGAATAAACTGCAGCAGAAGTGACACTGGCAGTACTTAACTTCCAAGGTTAGACCATAAAAGGTGATGTGGCTTCTGCCTGCTTCTCCTTCCCTCCTCTCAGTATGTTTGCTCTTGGAACTCAGCTACTAGATTGTAAGAAAGCTCAAGCTACATTGTAAAGTCAAGAGTAAGTGTCTGGGTCCACATTTCTCAACCACCAAGCATTAAGGACTGCCAGGTGGAGAGCTTTCGTAAAATCCCTGCTTTTGGTCTTCATGCCAAGCGAAGCAAAACAAACTCGCCCTACCAAACCCAGTCTAACTTGCAGATCCAAGAGCAAAAGAAACGTTTTTGGTTTTAAGTCACCAAATTCTGTGCTGTTTGGCAGTGTAGTAAGTGGAACAGCATCATATTACTTTGCTAAAACAGGGGGACATTCTGAATTCTACAATCCATCAAAGGTTTTAGATAAGAAATTATAGATTTAAATACCATAAATGTGTGTTTTTGTATCTATTTTCCTATGGGATTAAAAGCTGTTGGAGGAGAAGAAGTACATCTTTTTGCCTTGATACTGTAAGAGCTTGTATATAAAATTCAATGAATCCTCAATGCTTGTTTATTGAATTAACATTGATGAATAAATGAGCAAATAAGTACAGTTCTGAACAAGTTATTGTTCTGAAATAGCTCTTCTAAAGATACTCTTACTCAACTCAGTTTATTGCTCAAATTAACTCAGAACTCTTTATAATAATTTTCAAGGTATGTACAATGACAAGGGAGGACAGAAGGAGAGTTGATGCCTTTGAGCTGTGGTGCTGGAGAAGGGTACTGAATGTACCATGGACTGCCAGGAAATAAACAGATTCATCTTGGAGAGGATTAAACCAAGCTACTCCTTGGAGGCAAGGATTCTGGGGCTTCGTCTGACATACTTTGGACATGTTGCCAGGAGGGACGGGTCCTTGGAGAGGGACATCATGCTTGGGAGGGTGGAGGGACGGAGCAGGAGGGGAAGACCCTCTATGAGATGGATTGATTCGGTGACTGGGGTAATCGGGATGGGTGTGTCGGAGGCAGTGCGGTTGGCGCAGGATAGAGCAGGGTTTAGGGCTGTTGTGCATAGGGTCGCTATGAGTCGCAAACGACTCGACGGCACATAACAACAAACAATAACAACATGTAATATACAGAAAGCATCATTGCTTTATTGCTCAATCTTATTTTTATTTAAACCATATCTATATTATATACTTTATTCATCAAACTAAATTTTAATCTCATCTAATTTCTAAAGTCAAACTCATCTTTAAGGATGAAGATTTTCTGTTACAGGAATCATCAAAATAATTTTACATAAACTCTGAAGGTAATTCCCATCAGGAAATTGCAGAGTTCTGGAATAATGGCTACATTGTTATTGTTAGATATCATTGTGTCATCCGCAACTCATAGAAACCCTACCCACATTACCCCAGTTACTGTGTCAATCCGTCTCACCTGTGGTCTTCCTCTTCTGTACTGTCCCTTCACCCTTCCAAGCACAATGTCCTTCTCCAAGGATTAATCCTTCCTGTCCACATGCCCAAACTATGTGAGACAGAGCTTCAAAATCCTTGCTTCCAAGGTGAAATTGGCTTAATTCTCTCCAATAAAGACCTGTTTGTTCTCTTGGCAGCCCATGGTATGTTCAAAACTCTTATCCAGCACCACAACTCAAAGGCTTCGATTTTTCTTCTGTCATCCTTAGTCAGTGTGGTGCAATAAATATTGCAACCTTTGCAGTAACATCTTTGGAGGAAAAAATGATCTAATTTAGAGCATTCTAAGTTCTACTTTTCAGGACAAAAGTATGTTTCTATAACTCATGGTCATATCATGTTACACATATGTTGTCATTGTTGTTAGATGCCATTGAGGCTATCATGAGTCATAGTGATCCTATGTACAACAGATCTGAACCGTAATCTATCCTGTGCTGTCCTCATGATCTGTGATACACTCAAAACCATTGTTACAGTGACTGTGTCAGTCCATCTTGTTGTGAGTCCTCTCTTTCTCTACTCTCCACCTTTCCTAGCGTGATGTCCTTTTCCAGGGACTGACCCTTCCTGATAACATGCCCACAGTATAATTAAACTGATAAAGGGGAAGGGGGGAAAAGTGATAAAGATAAAATTCATGTCACAAAGGCCCAAATAGATAATCTCAATTTTTTTTTCACTTTCCAAAATGTTTTATGAGGTCAGAATCAAAACCAAACACATTCCAAATAAACTAGTATCATAAAAAAGTAAAATAAACAAACAAACCAACACAAAAAAACCCCAACCAAACACATTCCAAGAAAACCACAGGCCAATATCCCTTGTGAAGAATGATACATAAACATTGACAAAACCAGAATAAACTCAGAATAGTAATATATAAAAGGTATCCTATAACCAAGTGGGCCTATCTCAGGAAAAAGCAGAGTGACAGCACCTTTTTAAAATCCGTTTAATTCAATCAGAGTCAGATAACCCAAGAAACTAGCTAAACACAGTTTGCATGGGTTCTAGCACATTTGTGGTAAAATTGTTCGCTACAGAGTGGTAAACATGCCCAAGTAAGTGAGTACTTCCTTTGCTTACAAGGTAATCCTACTGAACTGAATGCGGAGGCTCTGGTGGCTTTCTGGAAAAGGGCATCCGTCTTGGAGTGGTGGAGGGTCAGCTAAAGAGAGGAAGACCCTCAACGAGATGGATTCACACAGGGTCTGCAGCAGTGATGATGAGGATGACACAGCCCAGGATTCAAACCTGTTGTTCATAGGGCACTATGAGTCAGTCATACTTGACTCAACAGTACCTAACAACACTTGGTGGCTTAGTGATAAGAAATTGCACTGCCAGCCCCAATGCCAGATGTTTAAATCCACTAGCATCTTTGAGGGAGAAAGATGGGAAGTGACCTCAGGTGTGCTTTATAGCCTCTGATAACCCACTCGAGCATCAGGTATTCTGACTTGACAGTGTCTAACAACAACGACTGAATTTAGTACATTTGCCAAATGAAAGGAAAAGGTTGCATGAAGCAGATCCTTCCACAGGCATCATTGGAACCCCCTTTTTAGAAAGTCACCCTCCAGCTAAATCTAATCCAGGATAGGCTAAGAGTTTGTGAGTGTTTTGATCCCCCTTGTGACTTGATCCACCAGCTCTTTTCTTAATGTGCATGTTAGTGCATACATATTAGGACCAGAACAGACTTTTAGAGAGTGGCCTCATGCTGGCCTTTCTGGCAAATTCTTTGAAACAAACAAGAACCGAGGTAAGTGAGCAGGTTAGGAGGCTTTGCAGTGGGGCCTGGAGATTGGTGAGCATGGCTCTGGGAATCGAGGATTGTGTTCAGTGACAACTCCAGCTGTGATGGAGGCTCCTGTGGACTTCTCTACTCTAAGGAGAAGCAGCACTTTTCTTTTTTAAATTATTATTATTATTATTATTAATTTTAATAGACATTTAAAGAGGTTTTGGATTTCCATTCATTCATTGCCGCACTTTTCTCCCAGCAGCACTTTTCTGTAGCTTCTTCAGCCTTTGGAGGAGGGAACACTAGACAAGATTTGCTCCTTGTTTGGGACAAATATCGGATTGTTGTTAACTGAGAAAATAAAACACAACTGAATCCCAAACATCAATGTAATACCTCAGCAAGGAAAACCTTTTTCTATGCAAATATTCAAAACTCTTTTTATACGAAGAAACTTTCAATTTATTTTTCAACTTTCCTGACAGGAATAACCATTTTAGCTCTTCTAAAGAAATGCTATACTATTGGAAAAAATTGAGATGTTCATTTTAACTGTTCTGCTGCCCAACATTTGTTTGATCATAATTCAATGAATCCTTTTAAGGATCCTTGCCTTTTCCCCGTCCTAATGCTGGGTTGTACATAAATGTCCTCCAGCACACAAGCTGCATGAAAACTGAAAACTGTCAAGTGCTGCAGCACCATCTTTGAAAAAATTTTCAATGTTAATCACAGCTACTCAAAAACGACTTTCTGCAAACCATAGCAACGCTTCTAAAAGATCTATTTCCCCCTCTACTCCATCTTTCTCATTTCAGAGAGCCTAGGAAAGACCACCGCCCCAAGGCCCCCTTTTTAAATTTTCATATTTACCCAAACTCCAAGTATGTACACACATACACACCCCTGAACCTTGCATTACCCTATGTTGTTTCTTTTTTCCTTCCTCATCTTTCTGACCTTCTGGAGTTTTTCTTTTCTCTTAAGAGAGTCTCTTGTTCCATTTTTTTTTAAATTTAGGTTGTTTATTTTTCATTTCAATGAGCATCTACAGAGATTTTGGAATTCCATTCATTCATTGTTGC
>NW_006399889.1:1006872-1017993 GCF_000299155.1 Elephantulus edwardii | reverse complement strand
TATTGCATGAGTTCCTTGTTTTTCAATGCAGCATAGTATTCCATTGTGCGAATATACCACAGCTTCTCTACCCATTCGTTTGTTGATGAGCATTTGGCTTCATTTCATTCCCTCTCTTGCCCATTGTGCTGGTCCTGTACAATTTGGGACCGAAGAACATAGTTCAGGTGAAGACAGGGTGAGGAAAGGGGAAGATTGTGAGCCTCTTACACAACTTCTCCTTGTTGAGATAATATCTTACAGGCATAATCTATTTCCCTTTGGAGTAGCCATAACTTCAATATGCTATTAAGACATCATAAAGTACAGTATAGCCTGGCTGTAGACTGCACATAAGCAGTCCAGAGATCACATATTCACTGATATTGTTGAAATCTTGTTAGAGCCTGAATAAATCTGTATTAATTTAAGTGGATCGGTAACAGTTCCAGGAGGATTTATGTCATTCCTGGGGCAACTGCACTTCTGGGGCCTCCTCCTTTTACTTTAAGAAAGTTTCTAAGTTTGGAAGGGAAATTTATAGCCCCAAGAAATTGCTAAGGACTCGGCCTGGCAGTGAGAGTCTCTATCCTCCTCCACCACCACTCCCTCTCTCTGGACTCTGAGCTCTGAGTAAAGTTCTGTGAACTCAAGTGTGGGGAAGGTGCAGGAACACACTTCTTATTTATGACCCCAAAACCTAAGCGAGGTGCCTCCGAAGCCACCTTTGCTCATAGTGACCCCATGTTGCCAAATAAAATACAAGACACCTAGTTAAATTTACGTTTCAGATAAATAATGAATGGAGGGGATTTGTTTGTGGTTTGTGTTTTGTGTTTTGTTTTGTTTTTAAGACCAACAAGTATGTAGTATGTAATAATTGAATAGCTCTAGCGGCTTAGTAGTAAAGAGTTCTGCTGCCAATCCAAAGGTGGTTTGAATCCCCCAGCTGCTCTGTGGGAGAAGGATAGGCAACCCCCTCCCATGCCATTTACTGCCTCTGAAAACCTGCTGGAGGGTCAGCTATGAGTCAGTTCTGACTTGAAGGTACATAACAACAACAGCATGTAGCAATTGAAAATTAAGGAATTGAAATATAAGTGTTTATGTGCACAATTTAGTACATACTTAAGAAAACAAAATTATT
Organism: Elephantulus edwardii; assembly: GCF_000299155.1. Lineage (NCBI taxonomy): Eukaryota > Metazoa > Chordata > Mammalia > Macroscelidea > Macroscelididae > Elephantulus > Elephantulus edwardii. The sequence continues at coordinate 1,016,867 of NW_006399889.1, read as the reverse complement.
TGTTCTTTTTTTAAGATTTAGATTTAACTGGGTGCTACTGTTTGTTGCTTACTTCTAATTATGGCCACCTTAACTTATGACAGTGGAAGTGTAGCAGTCAGAAGCAAATACCTTCAACTTGAAAGCTGGTTCCTTAGCTATATGCTACCTATTGAGTTGTTCACAGAGATGTACCTAAACCATCAGAATCTCATAAAAGCAGACTCTGAAAACAGCAGGGTCAGACAGAGGCAGTCTGGAGCATTAAGATGCTTAAGCAGCTGAAAATGTTTTATTGGTGTACTACAGACAAAGACCAAGTCAGCTTGTCCTTATAGAGGATGTGGAAGCCATGAGAAAATTTACTTGTCAGCACAACTTGTATAGATGAGCTCAAAGTCTCTTCTCATTTCCTGGAAAAGGAGTTGGGGATTTTAAAGCAAAGTGCTATAGGAATAGTTAGAAATCTGAAGGAAATCTGCATTGCCAAACTGAGAAAACACAGAGATCAATATTACTACAATCAACTGTAACTACACTGACCTGGAAAACTTCAAAAGGAGTGGGAGCAGGCTTCATCACAATTGCTCAAAAGTTGATTATTTTTCCTCTGGAAAGACAGCAGTGCAGACTGGATGGAAAAGTGAAGGTTTGAGTGACAAATCTAGGCAAATTTGGTTAATTCTTACTTTCTAATCGTCAAGTGTTATTATTTCCACACACATACAAAAAAAGGGAGTTTCATTCTAATCCTTAACAGATATTAATACCCTTTTAGTATCGTTTCATATGATTAAATCATCATTTAAAAAGTAAGTATGGAATATGTTTATATTTTTGTTTATTTAAGCTATTAAAATTACCTGGTAAAAATTGTTGGGAGCATGTAAATGCACCGACATTGTCATGATGTCCTTGGAAAGACATCATGTTGAGAAAGGTGGAGGACAACCATCAGTGAAAAGACATCATGTTGGGAAAGGTGGAGGGCAACGGTCAATGAGATGCACTTACACTGTGACTAACTATGGGCTTGAATATGGCAGAGGTCATGAGGAGGCAGGGGACAGGCAAGGTGTTTCACAGGGAATCTGTTTTTCATAGGATCATTGAGTGATAGTCAACTCAATGACATTTAACAGCAGCATATGGACAATTATGGAGCCCTGGTGGCACAATGTGTTCTATGTTGAGCTTCTAAGCAAAAGGTCAGCCTGAATCCAGTGGGAGAAAGATTAACAGTCTCCTCCTATAAAGATTTACAGCCTCTGAACCCGGATGGAGGGTTGCTACGAGCCTGAACCAATTAAAGGGTTAGTATGATGCCAATAAAGAGGCCCTAGTGGAATAATGCAGAGTCATTTGGCTGTGTGGAGCATAACAAATGATAGCTAACATTGAGAAGAAGAGGCTTTTGAGCAAAAAGAGCAAGGGTCATGCCCTTTGCAGGGCTGTATCCTTTCTTCATACCTAGTTAAAAATCTATATGCTGAGCAAATTATTTGAGAAGCTGAACTCTATGTAAGTAAAAATGTAGCATCACGATTGGAGGAAGACTCATCTATAACCTTCATTTTGCAGATGATACAGTCTTGCTTGTTGCAAGCAAGGAGCACTTGAAGCACTTGCTGCAGAAGGTTAAACACTGTAGTCTTCAATGAGGATTGCATCTCAATATCAAGAAAACAAAGATCATCACCACTGGACCAATAGACAACATTATGAGAGATGGATAAAGAATAGAGACTGTTAATGACTTCATCTTACTAGGCTCTACAATCAACACACTTGGTATCAGCAGTCCGAAGGTCAGGAGATGTATTGCACTGTAGTCAAGGATCTCTCCAAATTATTGGGGAATAATGGTACCCGTTTGAGGACTAAGGTGTGCCTGATTGAGGCCTTGGTACTTTCAGTCACTTGCTATGCATCTGAGAACTGGACAATGAATAAAGATTACAGAGAAATATTGATGTCTTTGAAGCATGGTGTTGGAGAAGAGTGCTGAAGATCCCATGGACTGCCAAAAGAGATATGTTTTGGAGAAGGTGCATCCAGAGTGCTCCTTGTAGGCAAGGACAATAAAGCTTCATCTCACATACTTTGGGCATGTTGCTAGCAGAGGCTATTCCTTGGAGAGGGACAACATGCTTGGGAAAGTAAAAGGGCAGTGAGAGAGAGGCAGACTTTCAACCAGGTAGGCTGACATGGTGACTGTGGCAATGGGTTTGAGCAAGTCAAAGATAGTAAGAATGGTACAGAATATTTTGGTTTCAGATCAATTTTTCATAGGGTCACTATGAATTGTACTCCACTTGATGGCACACAACAGCAACAGAGTGGCAAAGTGTGCTACCTACTACACTTGTAACCTAAAAGTCACTGGTTCAAACCTACCATTTGCTCAGAGGGAGGAAAAAAGGTAATCTCCTCCCTGAATTTATAGTCTTGAAAAATCTAGGTGGTTTTACTTGTTATGTTTTCAAGCTGAGTATGACTCATAGCGACCCTGTGAAGAACAGATTTGAACATTGTCCTACCCTGTGCCATCCTCATCATCTCTGACTTACTTGAGCTCATTGCAGCAGCCACTGTGTCCATCCATTTCATTCAGGATCTTTCTCTCTTTTACTCACTCTCGACCATTCCAAGCATGATATACTTTTCTAAGGAATGTTGTTGTTGTTTATTGCCACCGAGTTGAGCATGACTTACAGTGACCCTATGAACAAAAGGCCTGAAGACTTTCTATAACTATTGTCATTTTTCAAAGCTCATAGAGTTTCCAGGGGCATGTTGTTTAGGAAGTGGATGCCACTCCTGCTAAGGAATAGCCCCATCTAAATACGCTCCAAGTATTTTAGACTAAGTTTTGCCATTCTTGCCTCTATGGGGCTCTCTGGCCTTCATGACTCCATGGCAGTGTGTTTGATTTGAGTTGTTATATAGATAGTTACTAATAATAAAATTATAAAACCAAAATCAAAAGAATAATTTGTTAACCTAAGTTCCATAGCAGATAGTCAATTTAGTTGTCTTATTTTTTTTGCTCTTCTTTTTCCCCATTACAATGATTTGAATTAGAATTTTTTACATAGCTAATTAGTATTCTATTCACTCATTCACACATATTTTCTTTTAATTATAATACATACAATGCAATAGTACTCTTCCTGCTTCCTCCTTGTGGGTCTTGTTTCCACTAAGCCTTTCCCATTAATACTATCTCTTCCTGCATTCTGTGTTTTTACCCCTGAGCAAATTCTGACATTTTTATTTTATGTGGTTGATTATTCTAAGGTACCTTCTTTTAAAAAAGAACTAGATTGCCACACAAAACATAAATCTCATTAAAGCTCTCTCAAGCTAAGTTTCTTCAGAAGAAATGAGGAATGTTTTGATCACTTCATCGCCATTCAATTGGTTCTGATTCACAGACTCTATAGGACAGAGTAACAGTGCCCTTAAGGGTTTCCAAGGCTATTATTTTGACAGAAGCAGACACTCTCCCAGAGGGTGGCAGGTGGGATCAAACTGCCAACCTCTGAGTTAACAGCTGAAGTGTTTTAGGATGAAATAATTATGATAGTGAAGAGTGCTTAAACACGCTTATCCCCACAACTATTCCCTGGAGCCTGAACAATACAGGGATTTCTGGGGGGAGTTTATGTCCATCAGTGACAATCAGCCTGAGTGAAAGACAAAAACTCAAAGACAGAAAGTGGCATTTGCATCACATAGGACAAAAAAGCTGGATAAGGCTTTACAGTGGAGGTGCAGGAAGCTGTAGGTGAGAGGAACTTGTCATGGTCTTGCTTGCTTCTGCTTTGAATAATTCCCAAAAATCATGCCACCTCCTCACCTTCATTTTAAAAGGAACACCATTGTACTTACAGGAGTTCTGGTGGCCATAGCAGTTCGAATCCACGAGTTGCTCTGTGGGAGAAAGATGGGCAGTCTCCTCCCGGGTGTCTTACTGCCTCTGAAAACCCACTGGAGGGTCAGCTATGAGTTGATTCCAGTTCAACTGTATAGAAGAGCAACAACGTTCTACTTAAATATGACTTTACAGAAAAAAACAAACAAAAAGCACCACTTGCTGCCGAGTTGATTCTGACTCTCAGTGACTGTGTGTGTCTCAGGGGAGAACTGGCCCCATCAAGGTTTCCAGGGGCTGATTGTTTGGAAATAACCACGAGGCCTTTCTTCTGAGGTGACTCAGAGCAGACTCAAACCTCCAACCCTTTTGTTAAAAGCTAAGTGTTAACCATTTACACAGCCCAGAGGTTCCTCAGTATGAAATCAAGTTCTTCACAAAATATACAGGGGGGAAAAAAATACACACAGGGACAAGGACACTGGACAAACATAAATAGGGAATACAGGGAGGAACAGAGAGTGCTGACACACTGAAGGGATTGCAACCAATGTCACAGAATAATCTGTGGAGGAACTATTGATTGGAAAACTAATTTGCTGTGTAAGGTTTATTTAAAGCACAGTAAAATGTTAATAAGGGGGGGAGGGAAATAAACCTCTACTCACTCTACCTAGCCACTACCTCCTGTGAGTGCCTCCATCCCACCCCAGTCATTTACTGAGTTCTGTTTTCCCCTTTTCCTTTCAGTGTTTTAGAAAGGATAGCCCATGTGAAGAAAGCCGTCTTGTCTCTTTTTAGTAGCTTGCTAAAATCAGGCACTAATTGGAGGCAAGAGGGTTTAGCACCTATAGCAAATCACTTTGCACACAGATAGGAGCTCAGGTGAATTCATAATTGTAGTATTAAAATTGCTAACATTGGAAAACATGAATTAGTATTGCATTACTAATCTAAAAAAGAAATAAAAAACTGAATCACACAGAGATCATTTTGCAGAGACTCCTTGGAAACAAAGCTAAAGTACAAAGTCAGGGGAGGGTGTGTGACAGACTTCAGTCTCCTGAGTTATCAGTTTGACACCCTTTGGCAGCATTAAATCAGCCATAAGAGAATGAATGAAAGTCCCGCCAGCACGCTGTACACATTGAAGGGAAGAACAAAATGAAGTCACACTGACAAAATATGGCTCCCTCTTCTATAGAATTGTTCACTTGATTTTTATCCCAAACCTTCTTTGACATGATTAACCAAAGACTGGAAATTGAAGATATGAGACACATAAAAGGCTATTAGATTATCTAGCAAAGTTTTTAGGCCACATGTACAATTATCCATTCCCTATAGAAATATTTTCTAGAACCTTGTCTAATCCATTTCCAGCAGACTTACTCTAAATGTTTTAAAGTCTTTTCCTGAGGAGCTTATTCCAGTTAGGCACATCTTAAACACCTGACAGTTTTTCTGAAACTTCTATTTCAATTTGTCATATTTAAATTTTATCCCATTACACCTAGTTAGACTCTTTTTCCCGTCACTATCTTGTAGACAATTTTCATATTCCCTGTTAGATGTAATTTAACCATGCTCCACACGTTCACTTGAGTAGACAGTGTGTAGTATAAATTACAGAAAACAGTGATGTGTGAAGACATTCTATGGTGAATAAACTAAAGCATTAATTTCAGACATATCAAACATGGTACCCATAATTTTCAGACCTGTTTCTAAAGTCTTTTGAATGGGGGAATTAAATGGAACAGATTAGTTTAAACTTTTACCTTTCCTTCTTAGGTTGGAGATCTGCCATCCCCATATTTAAAACAGGAAAGAATTTGTAAAAAGAGAATTTAGCACAGAGACTTTGCTCAGATTTAAGGAGATACTGGCATCCAGACATGCAGGTGAAAGAGACTGGGTTTAGCAACTCACCAGCTATAATCACCACTAATCTGACAGTCAAGAAAGAATAAAGACCTCTGCCAACTGGGAGAGGGCTATATAAACCCTGAATCCATGTGCAACCTGGTACAATGGATACAAGTTGATTGAAGTTGCAAATTGTTTCTTCTATAACACTACGAAGGAAAGGATAATCTAAAAAAGACTAGAATTTAATGAAATTCTATGTGAAAAGGAATAACTTTCCAAGCATGATTTCCTGGGATTCTGGAAATTCTGGTTTTCACAACTGATACAAAATCGTAGACTGAAACTACTACCATCATCACCCCCAAAGCCAATTCTTTTTTAAGTTGTGAGACTTGAGGAAAAAACCCCAAGTCTATCACTTTCTCAGCTTCCCTCCACTCCTTAGTATATGTCACTCCTCTCAGATTATTTACTTGTTTTATTAAATGTTTCCCCAAGACCTGGAATAGCATTCAAGCTCCAAAAGGAGAGAAGTTTTGTTTTGCTTTGTTCATTTCTGCATCCCTAGGACCTACAACAGTGCCAAGGCCATAGTATGGCTCGAAAACTATTGTTAAAAGGGCAAAGTAATTTCTTTGACACTGATTTCTGTATTTAAGGAATCGAACAGAAGGATACTCTGCATCTTTTTCTGCTAAAAAGAATTAAGCCAAATAAACCTCAATACTGTTAATGAACTATAGGAAGACTTTTTTTTTTTAGGAAGACTTTTTAATGTTCTTCAAAGTAGGATTTGGTAGAGTACTAATCATTAAGATACAAAGTAGGTAGCATCTCCAATCTGACTATCTTATTGAAGGCATTGAAGCTGAGGCACACAGATAGAAACACACTTCTTTATCTGTCTGTATCAGCTCATAGTTCAAAGCTGGAAAAAGGAAATAACATGCACGTGCATAGAGAGTATACTGGAAAATAACTTGTGAGGGGGATGCAGGTCTCACAAGAACCACATAATACACACATGTATTATGTAAAAATATGGTGCTATGTGCCAGGCACATTCTGCAAGCTTGTGTTTAACTGATATTCAAAGCAATTTGATGGAGGATCATAACAAATTACAGATAGCACTGAGAAAGCAAAGAAAACCCTGTAGGCTGTTCTACTGTGTCTGCTCTGAATCAGGTGCTGCTCCATAGCACCCAACAGCAGCCACAAGATGCAAATAAATGGTTCAAGCTCATCTACCTTCAACTCCACGGCAATGGTTTTCGGGCCTGGTCAATTTGTTAACTCTGGAACAAAAAGGCTGCATGACTTCAGCTTGCATCTACCAGATGCTAAGACAGAGAGAGATGGGCAGTCTCTTCTCCATACTCTTCATGATCTCAGAAACTGGAGAGTCATGATGAGTTAGAACTGTCTCAGGGTAGTGAGTTTGAGTCTAAGCACTTAGACGAATTACTTCATCTACGCTTCATAACAATTTTATGTGGGAAGCACAGTTATTATGCCCAGTCTCCAGGTAAAGAAAATGGAAGCATAAGAGAATGCACAACTGTACCAGTTATCAAGGCCACAATTAGATTCCACCCTTCTTTGTCCAGCTTTGTGATACTGGAACTGGCAGAACACTATGCTTCATCAGCAGAGAGTTCTAGAGGAACACTGCTGGAAAGTCAGGAATCCAAAAAGATCCTTCTTTTCCAGGTTCTGAGCCTCTATTGACATTATTCAGCATGGAATCTAGTGGTCAGCTTAGAAGAGTTCCAGGCGTGACTTCTAGTAAGCTAGATTCTTACTAGTAGCTGCTTCTATAAATCAGCTCTGGCCCTCACCTTCTGGCAAGTCTGGTCAACAAGAGAATGAAAGTTCCTCTGGGAGCTACACTGCCTTTGAAGAGGTCAGGACCTCAGACTTGGTGGGGCAGTCTCCTATTCCTTTCTTTTTTAATTTTTCCATTCTCTCTCAACCCACAGGGAGTAGTTACCTTTTTGCACCTATATGTTAGGGTGGAGGGACAGCCCAGGGGAGGAAGACCCTCGATGAGATGGATTGACTCAGTGACTGGGGTAATGGGGGTAGGTGTGTTGGAGACAATAGGATTGACATGGGATAGAGCAGGGTCTAAGGCTGTTGTACATAGGGTCGCTATGAGTCGCAGACAACTTGGTGGCACATAACAACAATATATCATGGTTGTATCTTTCTCCATATCTATTCAGGCTTTACACTGAATAAAACATTCATAAGGCTGGGCTCTATAAAGAGGATTGAAGGCTCATGTTTGGAGGAAGATTTTTTTGCTGAAAGTGTGGATGACTTGAAACATTTACTGCAGAGTATTAAAGAATACAGCCTTCATATGGATTGCATCTCAACATCAAGACAAAAATCCTCATGACTGAACCAATAGGCAACATCATGAGAGATGGGGGAAAAATTGAGATTGTCAATGATTTCATCTTATATGGATCCACAGTCAACACTCTTGGTACCAGCAGTCAAAAGATCAGGAGACATATTTCATTGGGTAAGTCTGCTATCAGTGATCTCTCCAAATCACTGAGAAGCAATGATGTCAGTTTGAAGACTAAGTTCTACCTGATTCAGGCCATGATTTCCCCCACCCCCCAAATCACTTGCAATGAATGAATCTGAGAGCCAGACAATGAATAAGGATGACAGAAGAAAAATTGATGTCTTTGAATTGTGGTGTTGAAGAAGAGCATAGACTATTCCATGGACTGAAAAAAATAAAAAAATCAAACAGGTATGTCTTGGAGAGAGTGCAGCCAGAGTGCTCGCTGGAGGCAAGGATGGTGAAGTTTTTTTTCACATATTTGGGGCACGTTGCTAGGGGAAGCTATTCTTGGAAAGGGACACTATGCTTGGAACTGTGGAGGGTCAGCAGAAAAGAGGAGGACTCTCAACCAGATGGATTGACACAGTGACTGCAGCAATGGGCTTAAGCGTGTTGGAGATGATGAGGATGGCACTGGGTGGGACGTGGTTCAGATCTGTTGTTTATAGGGTCACTATGAGTCATACTCGACTCAAGTACTCAATAGTATTATATGTTCAAGTCCTTTCCTATCCCTCATAATAGTTAACTACCTTCTTTAACATGAACTACAGTTTATATGAAAATTTTCATGGCCCAGTATTTTATTATTAAGGAGACTTGGTAGTTTAGTACATTATTTACTACATTATTACATGTCTCTTTCCCAGAGATCATGGTTGGAACCCATCAGGCATTCCTTGGAAAAAAGACAGATAGCCTCCTCTTATAAAAGAGCTTTGGTGGTCCTGTGGGTCAGAGTTATACTACCATCTCAAAGGCCAGTGGTTCAAATATACCAGCTGCTTTGAGAAAGAAACGTGGGCAGTCTCTTTCTGTGTGATTTATAGTCTTGGTCCCCAAAGGTGATTACTAGATAGCAATAAGAGAGAATGAGAAGTACATTAGGCCCTGACTTGCCCAGGGTCATGCCACTAGGAAGTAATAAAGTTGTGTTCCAAAGTCAGGAAGTCTGTTAGCAGATAAGATTAAAACTTTACATTACTATGCAAAAACCAAAACCGAAACATAGTTTTTAAAAACACAATCACTCGCCCTCTGGTGTATTTTGACTTATCACTATCCTAGGTGTCAAAGTAGAACTGGGTTCTTTGGCCTTTTGATGGCTATCTTTTGGGAAATTATTTTGCCGGACTTCTCATCTAAGCCCTCTCTGATGTACTTACCCCTCCAATAGTTCAACTACTAAATGTGTTAACCTTCTGCATCACCACACTATCTCAAGTAATTTGGGAAAATGGAATTAACTTGTCCCATTGCCTAAAGAGGCAGTCATCAAAATAGAGCAAGGAAACACTGCATGGTTCAAAATTGGGAAGGGTGTACGCCAGGGATGTGTCCTATCTCCATACCTTTTCAACCTATATGCAGATCATCCAGGAGGCTGGGCTCTATGAGGAGAAGTGTGGCCTCCGGATTGGTGGAAGATCTATCAACATTCTGCCTTATGCAGATGACACAACCCTGCTTGCTGAAACTGAGGAGGACCTGAACCGCTTGCTGCTGAGGGTCGAGGACTGCAGCCTTAAATATGGATTGAGGCTCAATGTCAAGAAGACAAAGATTCTCACCACTGGACCAATTGACAGCATCAGGATGGATGGTGAAGAGATTGAGATTGTTCACAGCTTTAGTTTACTTGGCTCCACAATCAACACTCTTGGCACCAGCAGCCAGGAA
>NW_006399889.1:1004346-1006617 GCF_000299155.1 Elephantulus edwardii | reverse complement strand
TGAGGCTTCGTCTGACATACTTTGGTCATGTTGTAAGGAGGGACTGGTCCTTGGAGAGGGACATCATGCTTGGGAGGGTGGAGGGTAGGCGCAGGAGGGGAAGGCCCTCTGGGAGATGGATTGATTCGGTCACTGGGGCATCGGGATGAGTGTGTCAGAGACAATGAGATTGGCACAGGACAGAGCAGAATTTAGAGCTGTTGTACATAGGGTCACTATGAGTCGCAAGTGACTCGAAGGCACATAACAACAACATTCCCTAAACAGTACTAAAGGTATGCAAAGTGTGTTTACTTATCTAAGAGTTTTGTTAATGACAAAAATGTAAATTGTGGCACTATAGTCCAAGAGTAAAGTACTCAATTCCAACTTCTTCTCAAACACAGCATAGTCTAATCCTATATAGCCCTAAATTTGTCTCTCAAATCACTTTCACATGTAGAATTTAAAGAACAACTATGTAGAGTGGGTAAGACAGTTGATATTCTCTCTACACATAAGGAAATTAGGTCAAGAGATAATAACAATTTGCCTAGTTAAGTTGAACCTTTTTGGGATTCATATATAAGATGAAATCTCTTACCTTGAGGTTTAGTTTCTCTAGAGTCAACTGATAAATTTTAATTTAAAATAAAAGTTTATAGAGAAATAAAGTAATTTTTTAACATGACATAAAAAGATTTATAAACTTAGTTTCATTTAAATAAAGAATTCTATTCATCAAAAGATACCATTAGCAGAAGGAAAATATAAGCTACCAGTTGAGAGGATATATTTGTAATATATACAAAGGATCTAGACCTAATTGGAAAGAGCTCCTTCAAGTTATTAAAAAAGACCAACCAATAACTTAAAGTTTTTATAATCAAAGACCTGTACAGTCCCTTTACAAAAAAAATGCCCAAAGGGTCAAATGCATAAGAGGATGTACTTAGCACCATTCCTCAATTGGAGAGTATATATTAAAACTACAGAGAAATCACGACACACAGTGACACTGACACACACACACACACACACACACACACACACACACACACAGAGTCTCTCTCCTCTCACCCTTCCTCCACTGGCTAAAATGAAAAGAGCTGATAATATACAGAACTGGTAAAGATTTTATAACTAGAACCCTCAGACACTGCTGATAGGAATATAAACCAAAACAAACATTTACTACTCAGTTACCCTACCTACTGCTATCAAGTGGAAACCCATTGGCAGCTGACCTTCCAGTAGGTTTTAATAAGGTATAAGTTTGCACAGAAGAAGCCTGCCCATCTTTGTCTCCTGGAGCTGTTGGTGAATTCCAACCGGCAGAAAGGTCCAGACCATGGTTTCAATCTAGCAGCTGCTCCACAGGAGAAAAATGCGCAATCTCCAATCTCCTCTCAGGTCATTTACAGCCTCTGAAAACCCCGGGGTGGGAGTGGGGGGCAAATATGAGTTGGTTCCAACTCAACAGCACAACAACTAAAGTTATAAGGAGTTGTGGTGGCCTAGTCCATATGGAATTGTGCTGATAATCCAATGCTCTGGTGGTTCAGATCCAGGAGAGAAAGATGGGAAATGCGGAGGATTGGCTGTGAGCTGGAACTGATTTGACAGCGAGGAGTTGAGTGAATTTGAGTCAAAGGCTTTAGGAGCTCTAGTGGTGCTATGGTTTTAAAGATGTCATCAGGATAGATGGACATCATGATTGGTAGAGGTTCAGCAAAAATGAGGGACATCTTCAATGAGGTGGTTTAACACAAGAACAAAATGATAAACTTAAATATATCTATGATCATGAAGATGACACAGGACCAGGCAAAGTTTCATTCTGTTACTAACACTTGGAACCAATTTGAAGGCACCTAAGAAAAAGAAAAACTAAACATGTCTATACTGCAACTTAGCGATTCTACTCATTGGTATACACACAAGAGAATTTGGCTTATGTCCATTAAAAAACCATATACGAATGTACACCAACAGAATACAATATGTTGTTGTTGTTGTTATGTGCCGTTGAGTCATTTGCGACTCATAGCGATCCTATGTACAACAGCCCTAAACTGTGCTCTATCCTATGCCAATCTCATTGCCTCTGACACACCCATCCCGATTAAACAAGTCACTAAATCAATCCACCCCATAGAGGGTCCTTCCCTCTACTCTACCCAGCATGATGTCCCTCTCTAAAGACCTGTCTCTCCTTGCAACATGTCCAAAGTATGTCAGACGAAGCCCCAGAATCCTTGCCTCCAAGGAGTAGCCTGGTTTAACCCTCTC
>NW_006399889.1:1003079-1003615 GCF_000299155.1 Elephantulus edwardii | reverse complement strand
TATCCCTAGTACCACGACCCCTTCTAAACCCCAGCCTGGACTTCTGGCTGTTCTCTGCTGATGTACTGTTCCAGTAATAATGAACGAATACAATATACAACAATGAAAAAAATTAACTGTACTCAACAATATTAATGAATATTGACAATATAATATTGAAGCAAAAGAGCCCAGATATAAGAGTTCAAACCATAGGATTTAATTTATATGACATTCAAGAGCAGGAACAAGCAAGTTATAGTACTGGAGGTTAGAAATGTAGTTTCCTTCCTGGTTTATCTACTGGGAGGGGCCAGACAGGAGCCTGTTGGTATGCTGGAAATGCCATATATCTTAATCTGAGTGGTGGTTATGTGCATGTATACATAAGAAATTGAGATACACACATAAGATTTGTGTTCTTCACAGTTTATAATTTAAAAAAATTAAAAATAAAAAAATGACTATGAGATATCATTTCACCCCAGTCAAAATAGCAAAATTTAACAGAACAGCAAGCAACAAATGCTGGCGAGGTTGTGGAGAAACTGGAACCC
>NW_006399889.1:997057-1002134 GCF_000299155.1 Elephantulus edwardii | reverse complement strand
GAAAAAAAATAATAAAAGGAGAAAAAAACCCTTCAAGCAGAAGCTATTTTTTAAAAAAGAGAAAGATAGTGGGGTTAATACATCCCATTTAAGAGTCAGAAAAAGGTGTACCATTCTGATTTCACTAAAAATTGGACTTGTAGAAATGGATTTTTCTCCTTTGCAAAACTGGTATATTAATAGCTACTACCAACTTCATAGTGACTAAGAGAAATAAGTAATATATTCTTGCATTCCTGTAAAGTAGCTCTTCATAAATATGAGGTAATATTATTTGGAAAGTGCTACCAGATTCATTCTCATTTATGTCATCTCTATTATAAATACTGTCTCCTTTCTTTTAAGTTGCAATCACTACAACCAGTGAAATAAAGAGGAAACTTTAATTAGGCTAGCAACAAATTGAGAAATAAGGTGCCTTAGTTCTCTTATCCTGCTATAATAGAAATACCACAAACGAGTGCCTTTAAACAACGTAAATTTATTTTCTCACAATTAAGGAGGCTAGAAGTCCAAATTCAGGGTGCCAACTCCAGGAGAAGGTTTTCTCTGTCAACTGGAGCAAGGTCCTTGTCTTTTCTGTGCTGCTTTTCCTGAGTAATTTTCACATGGTTTGGCATCTCTCTTTCCTCATCCCTGCTTATTTGTTTAGTCACTTACATCTTGAAAGACATTGACTCAAGATAAACCCTGCACTAAGAAGACAATCTTGCTTGCAGAAAGTGGAGAAGACTTGAAGCACTTACTACAGAAGAGCAATGACTACAGCTTTTGGATTACATATCAGCATCAAGAAAAAAAAAAATTCTTACCACTGGACCAACATCATAATTTGTAGTTGTTGATTGCCTCCGAGTTGAGCATGACCCATAGTGACCCTATGAACAAAAGGCCTGAAGCCTTTTTATAACTATCAACATTTATCAAAGTTAACAGAGTTTCTGGAGGCATGGAGAAAAGATTGAAGCTATCAACAATTTCATTTTACTTGGATCTTCAATCAGTACCCATAGTAACAGTGGTCAAGAAATAAAAAGTTATGTTGCATTGGAAAAACCTACTGTCTCCTCAAGAATCTTCCCAAAGTGCTCCAGAGCAATGATGTCAACTTAAAAACTAAGGTACTCCTGATTCAAGCCATTTAAAATGCTTTCTATGGTTAAAATGGTTTCTATGGTTATGGAAGTTGGACAAGGAATAAGGATGACTGGAGAAGAATTTATGCCTTTGAGTTGTGGTGTTGGAGAAAAATACCGAATGTCCCCTGGACTACCAAAAGAACAAGCAAGTTTGTTTTGGAGGAAGTACAATCAAGGTGACCCTTAGACGCAAGGATAATGAGACTTTTCACATACTTTGAGCATGTTGCCAGGAGGATACGGTTCTTGGAAAAAGACATCATAATGGGAAAGATGAAAGGTCAGAGGAAGAGAGGAGGACCCTCAGGAAGACGGATCGACACGGCGATTTGAACAATAGGGTTGAGCATGTCAGAGATGGTGAGGATGGCGCAGGATAGGGCAAACTTCAGATTTGTTGTTCACAGGGGCACTATGAGTTGTGGTTGACCTGATGACATTTAACAACATATTCTATTGTTCATAGGGTTTTCAGAGACCTGTTATTTTAGAAGTGGATTGTCAAACCCTGTTTCTTAGTCTGTCTTAATCTGAGATCTCTGTTGATACCTGCACACCATGGGTGACCTTCTGAAATTTAACATGCTGGTGGCATAGTTTACAGCATCACAATAGCGCCAACAAGGTACCCCAGGAGAGCAAAATGACAAACAAGTGCTGCACTAAAGAGTAAATGGTTTAAAAGCAAGCATATACGCACCTAAGCAATAAGTAATGGTTGCTGTTATGTGCAGTCAGGAAATAAAAGATGAATTGTGTCATGAAAATCTGCTACCAGGGAGCTCTCCAGAGTGCTGAAAAGTGAGGATGTCAGACTAGAGACTAAGGTGCACCTGATCATGGCCATGGTCTTCACAATTACTTGCTGTGCGTCAGAGAGCTGGACAATGATAAGGGATGACAGAAGAACTGATGTCTTTGAGTTATGGGGCTAGAGAAGAGCATGAACTGCAAAGAGATCTAACAGGTCTCTTCTGGAGACAGTGAAATCAAACTGCTCCTTGGAGGCAAGGATTTTAAAGCTCTGTCTCACATACTTTGGACATGTGGCCAGGAGGGATCAGTCTTTGGAGAAGGGACAGTGCAGGAGAGGAAGACCCTGCATGAGATGGCCTGACACAATAACTAGGGCAATGAGGGCAGGTGTGTCAGAGACAGTGAGATTGGCTCAGGAGAAAGCAGGGTTCACAGCTAATTAATAACTTGCAAATCATTTTCCACTACAACAAACTAGGAGATAAGTGTTGTACCTCTAACTGCAAATCAGGCATACAATATCATGATGCTGTGGAGTTGGAGAAGAGTATTGAATATCCATCCTATGGACTGACAAAGAGCAACCAGATATGTCTTGGAGAAAGTGCATCCAGGGAGCTCCGTTGAGGCAAAGTAGAAAAAGCTTTGTCTCATCTGCTTTGGGAATGTTGTTAGGAGAGTCTATTGCTTTAGAAAGGGACATCATGCTTGGAAATGTTGAGAATCAATGAAAAAGAGGAGGACTTTCAATCAGATTGGCACAGTGACTGAAGCAATGAGCTCAAATATGTCAGACATTATGAAGATGGCACAGGGTTCAGAAGATCTGTTGCTCACAGGGTTGCTATGAGTCCTACTTCTAGATATCATAATTGATGGCACCTAACAACAACAAAGATCTTGGTTTATAAAAAAACCCCTATTTTAAAACTATGTTAAAAACACAACCTATTTCAAATGGGATTAAAATCACAGGCACACAAATTGGGATTTACAACATATTTTAAGACAACACAAGTCAATCCATAATATTCTACCCCAAATCATTCCCTTGCCACATGAAAAACCCATTCAACCCATCACATCATCCCAATAGTTTTACATGTACATGAACTCCAAGTTCAAAATGTAATGTTCTGTAGCATCTAAATCAAACATGGGTCACATTTGCAATGAAGATATTGCCTAGAATAAAATTCCTCTTCAATTGTCAACCTATGAAATCTGGAATACAAATTATCTGTTTCCAAAGCACGATGATGGTACAAGTATAAGGTGGAAATTTCCGGTACAGATTAAAGAAACTGGAGGGCAAGAAGGGCAAATGGGCACCAAGCAAGTCAGTAATTTAGCAGACCAATTACGTGAATTCTCAAGGTTTGTAAAGAACACTTTGTTCTCTGAGACTCTCTGGGCAATGGTTCCATACTCTAGACTCTAGGTGTTAGCCATGTCCCCTGGATTCTGGGTGGAAGCCCGTTGTCCCTGGCCTTTAGCTCTGTCTTCTAGGCCTTTGGAGATGGCAACTCTGTTCCCTTCACTTTGGACAAACCCATTCGCCTAGTCCCTCCGAGTGGCAAGCCCTCTTCCTTGGTCTTGGCAGGCTTTATCCTTTTGTCTCTTCATCATGGCAGCACTGACTCCTGAACTGACTGGTAGCCCCATACATCTTAACAGTAGCCCAATACTCTGAGTTTGTGAAGAACCGACTTGAAGAGGGCTATTGCTCACCCTTTGAGATCTGAGAAACTGTAATCTCAGTCTTTGAAAATGAGAAGGCCCTGTTTTTAATGCTCCTTCCCAACCATCCTGCTGATCTCCACACTGTTCTAAGGAAAATCCTTTTCTTTTTTGGAGGACAACAGGTAGCACCTTTGCCCTGTTTCCTACTGGTAGAATTCCAAGATATAAACAGCTTCTTTTTGTTCTCTCTCTGTCCCGTTTAGTCTAAACTCATGGGTTTTCTGCTGTGGTGGTTGGTTAGATCTATTAGTCACAGGGCTAATCTCTTTAAGATTGCATGTACACATCCTTAGTAAAATTCTAGAACATATGTCCTTAAGTGTGTACAACAGAATGTCTAAATTTTCAAGTTGTTTCAATTTTGTACAGTTCATTTTAAATATACTTTTTAAAGATCTCAAATCACCTGGTCCCTAAGATTTTGCTTAGACTTTGCTTAGCCAAATTGTGAAGTTCAGCATTTACAGTTCTACCTTGGACCAAAAACATGTTAGCAAAATTCAAATTAGCAAGTTCTTTGCCACTGTATAAAAAGTATTACCCTTCCCCGTTGTCCAACCACACATCCATCTTTTTCCTTTAAGCTTCACTGAAAGCACAATCAACATTCACATTTGTGGCATTCATATTTAGTCCCTGGTGGCATAGTCAGTAGAGAGTTGTACTGCTAACCCAAAGGCTATTATCTGGCAGTTCTAATCAAATAGCTGCCCCACAGTAGTAAGATCAGCAAACCCCCCTGTGTGATTTACAGGCTTGGAAACTCACTGGAGGATTAGTTATGAGTTGGAATTGACTTGACAGCAGTGATAGAAGATAATACAACTCTCTTCACTTTCTTTTGAGCCATTGTCAGAATTGCTTTTAACATCCATTTTACCAATGGTTTCTTAAAAGGCAAATTAGGCTTTTACTACCAGGCACATTCAAATTACCCAACTCTACAACCACTTCTCCATAAGTCTTTGTTAGAGTAGGAATTCACTTTTCTGGCACTAAATTCTTATGCTGAGGGTGGCACAGGAGAAGACAGGGTTTAGATCTGCTGTTCATAGGGTCACTATGAGTCATACTCTACTTGAACAAGAAGAAGTCTGCTCAAAGAGAAATATCAGATATGGGTAGCTTTAACCAATTTATTTTCTCAGTTTCAGGGGTTAAAAGTAGAAATTTGAGGTACTGGCTTCTAAGAGAAGGCTTTCTTTCTCTTTTGGCTCTAAAGGAAGGTCCCTCTTTTGAACTTTTGCGCATATGTTATCTTCATGTGGTTTGGTATCTCTTGCTAACATCTCTGCTTACTTGCTGGTTTAATCTCTTTTATATCTCAAAAGAGATTGATTTGAGACATTCTACACTAATCTGGCCTCATTAACATGAGAAATATAGTCTATTTACACATGAGATTATAGCCACTGGCAGAAGTTCTCACTTTTTTTTTT
>NW_006399889.1:990104-995606 GCF_000299155.1 Elephantulus edwardii | reverse complement strand
ACCCAACAATTCCACTACTGGGAATATACCCTGAAGAGACCATAGCTGACATCCAAGCAGATATATGCACACCCATGTTTATTGCAGCTCACAACACATTTTTGTGAGACAATTCGGTTCACAAGGGGGCCTCATATCTTAGTTGGAAAGGAGCAGTACTGCCAATTCAAAGGCAGGTGGTTCGAATCCACCAGCTGTTCTGAGGGATAAAAGTTGGGCAGTCTCCTCTTATGTGATTTATATTCTCTGAAAACCCACTGGAGTCAGCTATGGGTCAGTTCTGAATCAATGGCAATGAGTGTGAGTTTTTAAAAAAACAGTCCATAACAAAAAGCTAGAAATTAGAGTGCTTATCCTCCCCATGTCATATCAGATGGAGAATCGTCATAAAAAATGAATTATTTAATCTTTTTTAAAGAAGCCTCCAAATCTTCATAATTCACCATCAATTAGTGATAGGACTTTCAATTCCAAAGGCAAAAAGTTTCTTCCAGGCCTTAAGGATAATAATATCACCTTGCTCTTGTATCATTGAAGGTTACAAACGTGAAGGAGAGGAAGACCCCCAAAGAAATGTATTGACACAGTGACTGCAGCAATGCGCCCATGTGTGTCTGACATGATGAGGATGGCACAGGACAGGTTTCAGATCTGTAGTGCATAGGGTCACTATGAGTCAGATTGATTCAAAGGTACCTAACAACAACAAGACAAACAAGCAGGTAATAGTAACACCTGTGCATCACATTTTGACACAAGTATCACGTGCTTGCCTTCTTTCCCCCCAGCTGGATTTCACTTTATTTTTTAAAAGAGCTCATTAATGTTCTTATTGATTATATACATGTTAATATTATATGTACTGAGTTAAGTAAAATATATTAAAACTGCTTTATTTTCATTTTAAAAATGTGATTACTGTAATACATTACATTCATGGCTTGCATTACATTCCAATCATAGAATGGGTCTCTAAATAAAGACAAAAAGTTTTATATTACCATTCCTCTTAGGATGGAATTTCCAGAGTTTTAAAAATACCTTGGCCAAATTACCAGTCATCATAAGGATCAAAGCCTATGTTTCATCTTTAATATATCATCAGCATTTTTAAATGCTGCATTTTAGAATGATCATGTAATAGATGTCCTGCTTACAAGAAACGTTGGAAGGGAGCTCTGGTGGCCTAGTGGCAAGAGGAATCCACCAGATGCTCTGCTGGAGAAGGAGAGGCAATCTCCTACTCTACCAGTCAGATCCAATTTGATGGTACACACACAAAAAAGAATAAAAATTTAAAAAAAAAACACAAAAAAACTTTGGAGTGTTTTACCAGTTTTCATTGAATTTTCCTTAATACATGTTGTTATGTGCCATCGAGTCGCTTGTGACTCATAGCGACCCTATGTACAACAGCCCTAAACTCTGTTCTGTCCTGTGCCAATCGCACCGTCTCTAACATACCCATCCCGATTACCCCAGTCATTGAATCAATCCACCTCATAGGGGGCCTTGCCCTTCTGCGCTGTCCCTTCACCCTACCAAGCATGATGTCCCTCTCCAAGGACCTGTCCCTCCTGGCAACATGTCCAAAATATGTTAGACGGAGCCTTAGAATCCTTGCCTCCAAGGAGCAGCCCGGTTTGACCCTTTCCAGGATGAATCTGTTTGTTTTCCTAGCAGTCCATGGTACCCTCAATACTCTTCTCCAGCACCACAGCTCAAAGGCACCAATTCTCCTTCTATCCTCCCTAGTCATTGTCCAACTCTCTGATGCATAACAAGTGATAGCAAAGACCATGGCCTGTATCAGGCACACCTTAGTCTCCAAAGAGAGACCATTGCTCTTCAGCACTTTGGAGAGGTCCCTAACAGCAGACTTTCCTATCGCAATACGTCTTCTAATTTCCTGGCTGCTGGTGCTGAGATTGTTGACTGTGGAGCCAAGCAAACTGAAGCTGTGAACAATCTCAATCTCTTTACCATCCATCCTGATGCTGCCAATTGGCCCAGTGGTGAGAATCTTCGTCTTCTTGACATTGAGCCTCAATCCATATTGGAGGCTGCAGTCCTTGACCCTCAGCAGCAAGCTCTTCAGGTCATTAGTTTCAGCAAGCAGGGTTGTATCATCTGCATATCGCAGATTGTTGATAGATCTTCCACCAATCTTGATACATGTTGTTGTTGTTATGTGCCTTCGAGTCGCTTGCGACTCATAGCGACCGTATGTACAACAGCTCTGAAATCTTTGAGGGTTTTGAGTAAGTGAAGAAGAGAAAGATCTCCTAGAAAACCTTCCAGAACACCAACATGAAGATGGCATAGACATATCTTGGAGGTGCTGTGGGCTCAGTCCAAGAACACTGCAAAAAAGTGTATCACAAATATTTTGGTTTCTGAGTGCATACAAGAGGGAGGGAGCTCTGATGGTGTAGTTCACAAGGAGTTGTGCTGCTAATCCAAAGGAGGCATCTCTGGCAGTTCATATCCACTAGTGACTCTTGGTGGTAAGACAGGCAATCTCCTTTGGTGCAATTTACTGTCTCGAAAAACCTGCTGGAGTGTCAGGTATCAGGTATGAGTCGCTTCTGACTCAGTGGCAGTAAGTTGGGGAGGGTTTGTGCGTGTGTGTGTGTGATATATATATATATTATATTGCTTTGTCAGTTTGAATCAGTAACCCAGAGGTAGAAAGATGGGCAATTTCTTCCTGCTAAAATTTGTAGGTTGCTGTAAGTTGGAACCGATTCAAGGGCAGAGGGCTTCTCTTGAGTGCATGTAAGAAGAGTTCTGGCAGCATTATCTGTAGGGTGTTGCATTGATGACTGAAAGGCTGTGAGATCAAATCCACTGACCACTTCTTGGGAGAAAAAGTGGGCACTATCCTAAGATTTACTGCTGCAGAATCCTGACTGAGAGTCAAGATGAGTCTGAATTGGCTCAATGGCAGGGCATTTGCTTTGAGTGCATATGAAAGTTGTTTATACTGTCCTGTTGTTTATCAAGTACGTAATGGCATTATGAAAATGTTTTAACTATGTTGTGAATTGCCAAAATGTGACAGAGACACAAGTGAGCACATAACTGTCAGAAAAATTACACAGAGAAGACTTCCTTGACTCAGTTGCCACAAACTTTCAATTTGTAAAAATAGGTAGAATCTACAGAGTGGCATCAAATCAGGTATGCTTGTATTCAGTTATGCCAAAAAGGCTAATTACTCAAGAAATTTCAAAAATGAAACTTAACTAGTCTTTACTTTATGCTAGGTTTATGAACATACCCATTGCTGTTAAGTAGAGGAATGATTTGTACAAAGTTGAGAACAAGTATCTGCTGATTTTCTCTACATATTATTAATAGACTTTGGAGAGCTTCAGAGAAAGATCTAGAGAAAACTACTATTTTTTAAAGTATTTATTCTCAACTGTGTGTATAAAAATATTCTCCTCACATTATGGAATTAAAATTCTTGCTTGAACTGAACATACTAAGTTAATATCTTCCCTAGAGATTTGCTTCTTGCTATGACACCTTCAATGATTTTAAACACAAGAAAATGTCATTTTATGCTCAAAGGCATACATGTTCTTCAATCCTAAATAGTGGCCCTCAGTCAGTACAGTTCTCAGCCTGGACTTTTGGCATATTTTAAA
This sequence comes from Elephantulus edwardii, assembly GCF_000299155.1. NCBI lineage: Eukaryota > Metazoa > Chordata > Mammalia > Macroscelidea > Macroscelididae > Elephantulus > Elephantulus edwardii. The sequence continues at coordinate 991,950 of NW_006399889.1, read as the reverse complement.
GGGCACTGCCAAATGGGTAAAGGAAATAGCAACAGACAATAAAGGTTTGCTTAGACATTATAATAAATTAACAGAATCAATTCACGCCTATGAAGTGATTGTTTTAAAAAAATACCCAATGAAATTTGTAAACTTTCAAATAAAGTAGATTTAAGAAATAAATATGCAAAGTTGAATTTAAAAAGAAATAAAGGCATTACTGAAAAGAAAGGGTCCCAATACTGGGAATAGAAGAGTATGGTTCCCCCCACCTCCACCCCTCAGAAACAAAACGTCTTTGGGGTTTTAGTGCTTAGTTTTAAATAAAGAGGGGGACATGGAAGAGAACCAAATAGGATAGCTGATTTAATCCCCATTACCACTTCAATCCATTCTGCTTTTAGAATTTGAAGGAGGAAAAGGGGGGGGGTGTGAGTCTCCTAAACGGGTAAAAAAAACTATGCAAAATTGCCTTTGTCTTATACACATTTCTGGTAAAGGGGCCTCCAGCTTTGATAGAGAAGAAAGTGACCATAAAAGTTAAGAACCTCTTGTTTGGAAGTTTGCCCTTTCTTCCAGGTCAGCTGTAACTAGTCTATTGATTTGCTCTGTACCACTTAAGATCTCAAGATTTGCGCCTGCTCCTTGCACCATGTTGTTAGTTGTCTCTTTCCTTGATGGTGGTGGTATGTGTGTGTCTTTATGTCAGTTGCCTCCAACTTCCCCCTTCCTTGGCAGTTCTACTCTGTACACCCCTGATATGTAAAAATAGACCCTGAATGGCTGGGACGAACGATGGAACTTATCACATTTATAAACAGACCCTTTTTTTCTTACTCTGATCTATCCTTTTGGTTCTACCGGAATTTGCCACAGAGCTGGAGGAGTCGTCTACCTAATATTTACTTTCTATTTTGGTCTAGAAACAATCACTTTGGAGGTGGTACTTTCAAGCATGTCAGATCACATTCCTGCATTGCTCTCCCTAAGTCGTGTAAAAGTCGTTTCAATTCCCTCCCTAAAGATGTTGTGAGAAAGACTCAGTGCCTGTAGTGTGTTCTTAACTCCCCAGAGAAGAACATGATGTAAAAACTAACAACAGATTTCTCTTATGTCAATTATCTCCGTATTATTTTGTCAAGTGGCAGAATCCTGCTCTTTGCCTTAATCATGTCTTCCCGAGTCAGAATGATAATACACCTACTGACGTAGCACCCTTCACCCCCTTCCACCTTCTCCAAGCCCCTCATTCCAAGTTCTCGTCTTGAATGTAACTCAAGGTAGTGCTACAACCCCAACCCTCCTTGTATTGGATAAACTGGATCTTACTCTTCGACACTTTTTTACCACTCAGTTCTAAAATCTTTTCGTTTCCTTCTAGAGTGCAGATTGGTAAATTGGTAGTGTTTGGGGATCCCCCCTCCCCTTTAAAACTTGCCTAAAATTAGTGTTCCTGAGATTCCGAATCTCAGAGAAGCGAGCAGGTCGGCCAGTGAGGGACCAAGACACTCAGGACTATTAGAAAAGAAATATCAGCCCCAGGGAGCCGCGGAGAAAGCCAGCCAAGCCGGGGTCTGAGATCCGAGGGAAGCAGCCCCCAGACTTGGCGCTCGGTGAGGCCAGCTCCGGGCAGGGCCCCGACTCCTCTGACCCCGGAGGCGCCGGGGTAAGCAGCCCCCTCCCGCCGCGCAGGGCCCGTCCCCAGGGGGAAGCCCGGCCGAGCCCGGGCCGAGGGCACTGCGCTGCGGCCTCTGGATCATCTGGAGGGCGCCGCGCGGCCAGGCCGGTGGGTGGCGGCGACCAGCGGCCCCCGGGGATGGCGGCGGCCCGGGAGCAGCAGCGAGGGCGGGCTCCGCCAGCAGGTGGC
>NW_006399889.1:983617-989889 GCF_000299155.1 Elephantulus edwardii | reverse complement strand
CCCAGGGGCGCCGGCAGGATCAGACCCCGCTGCCAACGCGCTCCTCCCCGCCTCACACCCTGTCCCCAACTCGGTCCCCAACGGAAAGTTCAGCTTCGGATTCGTTTTTTAAAAGGGAATTAGAAGGGGGCAAGGGGGTGTGTAGGACACAGGGAGGCGGTGAAGAGAAAGGGACAACTTCTCCTTGGGAAACCGCCTCCTACCGAGACCCGAAAGCTGAAGCACCCGAGTTCGTGCGAGGTGGTTTTTTCCCTTTCCTTTTTTTTTTCTTCCCCCTTTGCTGATTAAAGAGACGGACCTTGGTCCTGGCTGCTCGCGCTGCTGGGTGACAAGAGCCAGTGCTGCTGCCGCCGCCGCCGCCTCAGCCGCCGCCTCCCCTCTCTCCCTCCCGCCTCCCTCTCCCCGGCCACATTCCCTGCCTCCTTCCTCCTTCCCAGCACCATGGAGTTCTCCGAAAGGAAAAGAAGCAGGAAATCCCAGAGCTTCAAACTGGTGAACCGAGGTACACGGCGGGCCAGGGCCGGGGGCCAGGGTCGTAGGGATCGGCGCCGGCGGGAGGGAGAAAGGACTTCGCGCGGCGTAAACATCCCCGTGCCGGGCCCCGCGGCCCCTCGCCCTCGGCGGCAGGCTTCAACTCCGGGGGCTCGTCTTCCCGAACCCCCAAACTCCCCTCGCGAGCGGGATGTCGGAGGAGGGGCCGCGGCGGAGGGGGGCTGCAGCTCCGTGAGCCCGGCCGCGGGGAAAGTTGTGCGGGGGGGAGGCAGGATGTTATTTAACGTAAACAAGTCGGAGGGCATATCAGGAAATTAGCAAACAATGACACTTCGGGAGCAAAGAGCCTTCTTTGGTATTCCACTCCTGTGGCTAGGTTGGGCATTGGGGGAGAATTGCCTTTCCATCAGGCTGTGCTTGGACGGATCCCTACGAATGATTTTCCCCCAACCCCAGAAAAAAGGTGGTGGTGGTTCTTTTAAGAAGGGAAAAGCTCATTAGGTGTACAAGCCCAAATAAGAAATTTTGACATCCAACATCTTTTCTACATAGGTGATTTAGATTTGAAAGGTAGTTTGGGATAGACCGCTTACCAGTCAGATAAGTATCTTGGGAAAAAAGGGGGGAGGGAATGAAAACACAACACAAAACACAGCCCAACCTTTTCTAGTCCCTGATCATTTAACAGGTGTACACTGTAGACTTTGGGCTTGGGTTATTTTATTGGAGGAGGGTAAAGTTGCATAGAGTCAAGGCTATGCCTATCCAATTACTTGTTAGAGTCTTTATTTCCCTAATTTGGCATAAAAAAAATGTTGAGAACTAAAAATAAAAACGGGCATACAAATATGTCACTCAGAATGTATTATATTTCCTTAAATTAGAGGCAGCAGGATTTTTTCATTGTAATATCTCACGTTCTAATATTGAGTTTAGAACCACCCTGCTCAAATATGTTCTTTGAATCAACTTCAGATCCAGACCCACAGATCTAGCCACTTTACCTCTGGTGTTTTATTAGCGTTGGCATCAGAGAAGAGAGCAAAACCAAGTGTTTTAACCACCTGGAGAAGTCACTTACAAACGGATGAAAATTAGAGGGCTATTGCAGTAGTGTTTTTTCAAAGTAAGCTCAGCTAACTGATGTGGATTCAGCATACATTCATTTAGTCTGAAAATGGTTTGATTATAGACATTTTGAAGATCTAATCATATCTCTTTCCCCCAGGTTTAGTTTGAACACTTTAATGAAAGAGGCCTAAAATGGTTTTAGGTATTAAAAATATTTGCCTCTTTCCTCTTTTAAATTTCCCCCCTAGCAGTGCTGATTACTCAATTATTTGTACTTTAAAAGTCTCCATATGTGACTAGCCTTTTAGTGCTATCTGATTCGTTCAGGAATGTAGGCTGCATTCATATTTATAACCTCAAGAAACTTATGACCTTATCTTAAGAGTGAAAGTAGTTTTATAGACATTGGCCTATGAGGACTAAGACCAGAAGGGAAGAGCCATGTTGAAGACCATATATATTTTCATGGTTAGGTGATTCCTCTCTGTAGAAATAGATCATCAAAGCCCAGGAGCCTGTGAAAGCAAAGCTTATAATGTATTTTAAGGTTTGATTGATGTAGCAACATTTTTTTTTCCTTTTTTTAAGTGCCTGATTCTTCACTCTGCTCAGCAGGTCCATTTTTAGAAAATAAACAATTACATATTAAAGGGCAGTAGCTGAATGCAAAAAGTTCACTTGGGTGAAAGATAAAAGTCTTGCTTTCTTATCCAAATTATACTGTATTTGAGATAACAAGTCAGTGTTTTTAATATGTGTCCACCTTTAAAGTGCTTAACAGGGATTTTATTCTGTGGAAACTCAGTGCCAGGTAGCACACAAGCGTGCTTTTAACATGCCCAAGAAAATGGGTTGTGGAGATAAATTCGGAAACTTTCCTGGCCTGTGATTGGCTGAAGTTTTTTCTTTTCCTTAACAGCATACTTATCACCTGGAAAAACAAAACAAAACAAAAAAAACAAGCTTAATAATTGGCATCTGTGGGCAGAATTACTGTGAAAACGACATTGTCATCAAACAAAGCTGTTTTCTAACGTCAAAGGAATATTTCAATGTTGTATGCTTTCCTCAGAGTAAGCAAAGTTTTTGGGGATTATTACTCACTACAATTTGGTGGTTAACTAGGTTCTTGAAAGCTATCTTTATAAATTAAAGCATAGATGATACTTTTCATTATAATTGGGATTCTAGTCTATTACTTCTTCATATTCTGCAGGTCATTAGAATTCTAATTTTTGGCTGTCTTTTTGTCTCAGATTATCACCATGAAGCGTACACGGTCTCAGAATTCAGCAGTGATGTAAATGGCGAGGCCAAAGACACACAGCCTGTTTTTTTAGGTAGGTTCTTATGTCAATTAATTTCTCAGTGAAACAGCATGACCGTTGCAATTAGGAAGGGAAAAAAAGAAAGACTTGTGCAAGAACGGGAAATGTCTGCCATTGCTTAATGTATGACATTCTTTTCAAGACCTTTTATTTTACAGATTGCCAATATATCCCTTATTAACATTGCTAAAAGTTGTAATTTCAGACATAAATGTTTATTAGTGTCTACATACAGTGCTAATTATCACTCACTCGCAGAGCCAGATGCTGACTGTGCAGTTTTGTGGCTCTGCGCACACCCCATTTACATTGCATATTCGCCGGCATGATTCACTGGCAATAGTTTGTGTAATTGGGGTATTACATCTTTGACATCTGGATAACAGAAATTCAATTTCCAGGAAGCTGCTATTTGTTTGGTTTTGCTTCTGCCTTGGGTGGGATAGAGGATTAATGTGCTGTCTTATTATAATGTCCCTTCACCTCTGTGGCCTGGTTGCTAATCCTGCCATGACAAAATTAAATTAAATCTCCAGTCAGAAAGCGTAAGGAAAATAAAAGTGTGATTGCGCGTCTAACCACCTCTTGATAGTAGTACTAGTTATCACCAAGCACTTTCTCAATTTTATGGGTTTGTTGTTCATCTCACACTAGTATTTTTGGCTGGAGAAACCAGTCAGAGTCATGCTTTTCTATGACCATCCTCATTCCCAGTTCCTCTGAGGGACAAGTGGAGCAAAAGCAGCATCTCTGAGTCTGATAGACAAATGTAGCTATGTGATGGATGGGTAGGTGGTTAATTAAGAATGTTACTTCTTTGTAGGTGTAGTTTTTAGTACAAATACTGTGCCTGAAACACTTGCGATATGTGGTTTTTGACTTGAAAACCATGAGCCAAAACTTAAACCATTTAGAATTTGGCCACTAGAATGAAGTTCCCCCAAAATAGGAGTGGAGAATACATGATGTTTGGCTTCTGCTTTGTCCATTCTAGGGACCTCTGGTATCAGAGTCTGTAAAGAACTGTAGTGGTAATCAAAAGGCCACACTTTTGGTGGACAGTCTCCTATGTGATTTACAGCCTCAGGAAATAGATGGATGGCCACCTGTCAAGTCAGAACTGACTTGACAACAGTGAGTTTTGTTTTTTCTGTTTACCTGTTCTAGGTTTCTCTGCACTCCTGTGCAGTAGTATAAGGTCGAGAGCTGCACCACATGAAAGTAAAAAACAAGAGAAAGTCAGGACAAGGGTCTTTGAAAGCAAGGTCCAAAATTGTTATATCACAAGGGAGAGTTACCAGCACTTAGAAAAGCAGGATTGCTACGTTAACCCAGGCATAATACTTCAAATTAAGCAAATGAAAACCAGAAAATTTAGTTTTGTATCACCTGAATCCCTCATTTCTGCTTTAAGGAAGAGAAAGGGCAGGGAATTAAAAGAGTGTGAATCAAATTGATACTAAAGCAAAATAGGAGAGAAATAACAATATTTCTTATACAAGTGATCATTGAAGATGTGTGGATCTTTCCAGGGAGAAAATAAGACTCAGACCAGCAATTCTCAGCACCTGTTTCTATAGTTAGGATAAAAAAAATTGAAAGGTTAGAAATCAAGTGAAAAGCTGTGACTCAGGGAGAATACTCGGGGATTGCATTCTTTCCCATTGCCTAAACTTGATTAGTTGGAATTCCGATTTTACAAATTGAAAGGAAGAATTTCCCTCAGTAGGAAGTTTACATTTCACTTAAGAATGGTACATCGTGTTCTTGGTTTAGTTCTTCTTCAAAGAAGCAGGCCTCTCTCCTCCTTCCCCCTCCCCTTTTTTCCTGTGTGCTTGGAAAATAGTAAAAGTCACTGTACGCAGCTGCTTAATTTTTATTATGAGAAAGTGAAGGCTGAAAAATATGAGGATGCCAGCTAGCTTAGGGAGCACTGGTGGCCTAGTCCATAGCGAGTTGCCCTGCAAACCTAGAGGCAACTGGTTTGAGGCCACCAGCAGCTCTGTGGGAGAAAGATGGACAGTCTGTTCTCATGCAGTTAATCACCTCTGAAAATCTGCTGGAGGGTCAGCTGTGAGTGAGCTCTGACTCTATGGTAATAAGTGCTCAGAAATCAGGAAACTCTGCTTTTTGAAAGGTGGGTAGGTATTGCTAGTTTTCTAGCCCATATCCAGGAAGAAAGGAGGAATTATCAATGAAAGACTAGTCTTGACATAAATTTTTTAGTTACAGGTCAAAAACACATTAAATACAAAGAGACCAAAGAACAGCATAGAAGTGTGTGCCATGGCTTATTTCTCCATCTATTGCTGGTTGTGGGAAAGTATAAGAAGGTACCCAAGAATGTTTTTATATTGTGATCCCCAAGTCAGTTAAAAAATAGGACATTGGCAAATAATTATACAGATGTAATTTTTTTTTTTACAGCAGCATTATTTGTTATAGTAACTGCTTTTTTTATTATTGATTTTTTAAAATGCAACATATTACAGCATTTTCTTTACATTTAATTCCCCCCCCCATTCCTTCATTAGAAATATGGAACGCTTCACGAATTTGCGTTTCATCCTTGCACAGGGGCCATGCTATCATTCCAATTTTAGTATATGTGCTGCCAAAGTGAGCACACAGATGTAATTTCTAAAGTAAAGACTTGTATTTTCCTGATGACATTTGCAACGAAGACTTTTGTGATTGATAATGTTTTATAATATGGACCTTTTCTAAAAGATTATAATTAACTCAAAATATAGCTTTAAGTTATAATTATTCTGTACATTGCTAGAGTCTTATTTATTGTGATATAGAAGTTCATATGATGTTTTTACATTCAAGGACATTTTGTTGATGAAATACCAAAACAACTTTTTCCATACTAAAACATGGCCCTGCAGATATTGTATAGTGTTTTTGTGTTCAAATATAGGTGTTATCTTTGATACCACTTTCAACTATAAGATTAGTATTCACATTCCAGGGGTTGAAAAAGTACTCCAGAGTTTGGCAGAAGTTTCCACATTAAATCTTATTTCTTCAGAGTGTTTTCAAGATGTTTAACAAATATAACAAATCCAATGTGGTAAGACAAATCAATAGATATCCTTACTAGTTTATATGAATGGTCTGGCTAGGTAATTGGAGAGTTATGTCTACATTTTAAATTTGATAATCTTAATTCTAAAAATCTGTTAATAGGGTGTGAACATTGTCTTTCTCAAGCAGGCTGTGATGGGGATGTGTTTAAAGATAATAAGTACTGTTTGGAGGAAAATAATTCATTTAATCCATTCAACAAATGTTTTTTGAGAAAGTAACAAAGTATGGCTGACTCTGAGAAGAATGGGAATCCCAGAACACTTGATTGTTCTAATGCGAAACTTA
>NW_006399889.1:909714-982732 GCF_000299155.1 Elephantulus edwardii | reverse complement strand
AACAACAACAACAACAACAACAACAACAACTGTAATTGAGGAGTTTTCCTGGAATGAGAGTAAGTTTTGGCGTCGTTGAAATAATGGGTAGAACATAGAGCCTGTTCTCAAGGATTATAATAACCCTTTTGGGGACATAAGACAAATTCGAGTAACAGGGAATGCTCTTTCTCTTTGCCATTGACTCTGAACCAGTTCACAGCTGACCCTCCAGCAGGTTTTTGGAAGCTGTAAATCATACAGGAGAAGAGTGCTCATCTTTATTCCTTGAATAATGAGCGATAGTTAACAACTACTGTGATTATTTCAAGATTTACTTTCTGTAGGGTATGTACTTCAGTATCTTCCATGAATAATCTCAGCTAATCTTCACAGCAAATCTGTAAGAGTCATTACTCTCACCATTTTATGGATGAAGTTTACAGATTACAAGTAACTCACCAACGGGGTCTCAAGTAGGGAACCTGAGAGCGATTCCAGTGCAGGTCAGCCAGAGCTTGGAAGCACCCCACTGACTAGATCTTTGTATGAGCAATAAATGAGAAATGTGAACAATCTAGACAGTGGGCAAAAGCAAGGCTGAAAGAGAAAAAGAAAATCTTGGGTAGAGTGGATAGTTTGCAAAGCTTAGACTGTGAACATTGAATACAATTTAGATAGAAGGAAGTTGGAGAATGGAGAGGGCAAGCCAAGGCAGAACCATAAGCATAATTAGACTCTGAGTGTTGTGCTTTATCATTTAGAAAGTGTTTCCACATCTCTTACTGACTTGATTCTTCTACTGGGGAGATAGGTAGGGTGGATGCTATTTTCCCATTACATAGATGGGGAAGCTGAAGCTCAAGGGGCATGGTCATAAGCGACAGACTCTGTAGTAAGCCTAGGTCTCCTTTCTCAAGCTCTTTCCCCCCTGTCATGTTGAGCCCACCAAATTGACGGATCATCTAGGAGATCTTAGCAAGTAGCAGGAAACTTTTAGAAAATGAGTATTTTAATGACACAATTAATGTATCATTCATGGCATTAATATAAATATTAACTGTCTTTTAAAGTAAATACTACATTCTGGTTTAGAATTATTTTAGAAAACCAAACCAGTTGCCATAGAGTGGACTCTGATTGATAGACCTTGAGCCTATGTGTGTCCAAGTTGAACTAAGCTCCAAAGGCTTTCAGTGGCTCCTTTTTTCAGGAGTGTATTTTCAGACCTTTTTCCTAAAGCCCCTGGATAGACTCAAACCACAGACCTTCCAATTATTGTCAAGTGAGCTAGCAGGTATTCCAGATTAAAATATGTAAATGTGAAATTTATTTGTGCTTCAGATGTTCAGCAGGCAATCACTCTTGTATTAATTCAGCACATTTTTTTGTGCTCCAGTTATGGGCCAGGCCATCTTCTAGATGTTGTTTTTAGTAGTCAGTTCAGTTATGCAACTGGTTGTGCTCTGCTAATCAAAAGGTTAGTGATTCAAATCCATCTCCCTTTCCACACAAAAAAGGTACAGCAGCCTGCTTCTGCAAAGATGATAATCTTGGATACTTTAGAGGGGAGTTCTGCTCTGCCCTGTAGAGTCGCTTTGTGTCAGAATTGATTCAGCATCAAAGTATTTGGTGTTTTGGTATGTTTCTACAGCCAGACTGAAACCATATGAAATTCTTTATTCAAATGATCTACCATGTGAAGACCCTAATGCTTATGGCAAGTGAATGGGGAGCAGTGCCGTTGGAGGCAGGTGAGGGAGGCCCAGAGACTCTTACACTACATCCCACATTCTTCTATCTCTCTTGCATCTCTGTATTTTCGCGGAATTTCTAGAGCTCCCTTATAATCACTAGTCTGGATAATTCTGAAAGTTTCAAATAGCACTAAAAAGATTGTGTTATAGTTCAAAAAATAACTTCAAAACCAATTCCAAAAAACGTAAAATTATAGAGAGCTTCTTGAGGAAATGTAAGTACTCAGAATTTCTTTGAATATTTGCACACATAAAATAAGTTTCTGTTGCTTTAAATGGGAACTTAGTCATTCTTAGGCATTACTTATTACTTAGTTTCAGAGACAACTATAGTTGGGCCTGCATAATTTGCCATTTCCTTCTATTATTTATTTGGCCTTTACTACCTAACTCCATCCTATGTTTATATTTTTAATGTTTTACCTAAGTACTCATGTGTATAATCTATTTAATATCCACAGCTACATTGTGAAGTAGGTATTTTATCTCTTTTTACAAATGGAAAATTGACCTCAGAGATGGAATTGATTTGCTCAGGGTCACGCAGCAATTAGTAGTTGACTACAGTTCAAAGTCGGGCCTTTTGACATTAAGTTGGAGCTCTTTTCACTATGTCAGACCCGCCTCCGATCCTTGCCCTACCTTTCTCATTCTATCCACAAGGGCTGATCTTAGCATGCAAATGATCATCCTCGCTCCTGCTAAGAGACTTTAAATAACTGACTTCTCATGGATTCTAGAATCCAATTTAAATCCTTTAACATAGTGTTCATAGGTGTTCTGACCCTCGTTTGTACCTTGCTGTCTCCCATCTTCATGTTACCTGTTTCCCCTTCAACTTGTTATATGCTGTTGAGTTGCTTGTGACTCATGGTGACCCCTATGTACAATAGCCCTGAAACCTGTTCTATCCTGTGCCAACTTGACTGTCTTTTACATACCTACCTTCATTACCCCATCACTGAGGGTAATCCATCTCATCGGTGGTCTTCCTCTCTTTTTTCTGTCCATCCATCCTTCCAAGCATGATGTCTCTCTCCAAGGACTGGTCCTTCCTTGCAACATGTCCAAAGTATGTCAAATGAAACCTCAGAATTCTTGCCTCCAAGGAGCAGCCTGGCTTCACCTCTCCAGGTCAAACCTGTTTGTTCTCCTGGCAGTCCATTCAACACTCTCCATTCTCCTGCACCACAGCTCAAAGGCATCAATTTTCTTTCTATCATCCCTAGTCATTGTCCAGCTTTCTGATGCATAGCAAGCAGTTGTGAAGACTATGGCCTGTATCAGGCTCACCTTAGTCTCCAGCCTGATGTCGTTGCTCTTCAGTACTCTGGAGAGGTCCCTGACAGCCAACTTTCCCAAAGCAACTTGTCTTTTGATTTCTACTGGCTATTGGTACTATGAGTGTTGATTGTGGAGCCAAGCAAACTAAAGTTGTTAACAATCTCAGACTCATCACTGTCTATCATAATGCTGCCAATCAGCCTAGTGGTGAAAATCTTTGTTTTGATGTTGAGCTTCAACCCATATTGAAGGCTGCAGTTCTTTCGTTGGCCTTCTGCAGCAAGTGCTTCAGGTCCTCCTCAGTTCCATAACACAAGGTTGTGTCATCTGCACAACGCAGGTTGTTTATGAGTCTTACTCCAATCCTCATGTCACATTTCCTCTTCATACAGCCCAGCCTCCTGGATAATCTGTTCAGCACATAGATTGAAAAGGTATGGAGACAGGATATATCTCTGGTGTACACCCTTCCTAATTTTAAATCATGCAGTGTCTCCTTGCTGGTCCAAGAATAGGTTTCACATAAGCACAATCAAGTGTTCTGGGATTCTTATTCTTCTCAGAGTTAGCCAGAGTTTGTTGTTATCTACACAAACACCTTTGCAGAGTCAGTGAAACACAGACATTCCTCTGGTACTCTCTGCTTTCAGACAAGATCCATCTAACATTAGCTATAATATATCCCTAGTACCATAGCCTCTTCTAAACCCAGCCTGCACATCTGACAGTTCTCTATTGATGTACTGCTCCAGTCATTTTTGCGTCATCTTCAGGAGAATCTTGCTTGCATGTGATATTAATGAAATTATTTACCCTTTCGATTTTCTGAGTCCAGGTCTTTGCGTATTTCATTCTAATACTTCGCTTTTTCTTCCTGAGCTGCCCTTTGAAATCTTCTGTTCATCTTAATTTTTTTATTTCTTCCCTTTGCTTTGGCTTCTCGGTGTTCTAGTGCAATATTCAGAGTCTCATCTGACATCCATCTTGGTCTTTTCCTCCTCTTTTAACCCTCTAAGTCAGTGAGACCCCAGTTATCCTCCCATTTTTGGAGTGGAGATCATCCTAATTTATCCTTTTAATTTTGTCTCCTTCTATTCCCATAAAATTTTTTGCTTATTTCAATTTCTCAGTCACTTCCTCCTGAAGTACTTTCTCCCATTCTCATCTTTGTTCCTTTTATCATGCCTTTTGATCCACACCAGTTTCCAGTTTGTATTTCTTACCATATTTACCCCATTTCCATGCTTCCTATTTTAAAATCCTATCCTCCTGTTGGTTTTTAAAGCCCAATTAAAATACTTCCTCAGCCTATAAACTTTTTTCTGTTTATGTAGCATTGTAGAGAGTGAACTTAGAAAACTTTGGTTTATTTCTCAGGAGTGGCATCCACTTCCTAAACACCATGCCTCTGGAAACCTGTGAACTTTGTTAAATAACAATAGTTATGGAAAGGCTTCAGGCCTTTATGAATCATTTATGGGTTGTTATGAATCATGCTCGACTCGATGGCAATAAATAACAACAACAACAATTGGTGACACGTTGGACTTGAATCATTGAGAAATTTTTATTATCGCCAACATACAATTAAGATTGATTAATAAATTATTGGTGACTAGAATGCAAAAGTTGGGAATAAGAAGAAGAGTAGTTTAAAAATATGGGCTTGATAAAATGAGAAAAGAGATAGAATGATAGAATTTATCATTTATTTAATACAAATACCTTTTATTAAAAAACATAAATGACAACTGTACACATGGACCTCATCTGATGAACTATATAGGAATCAGATTTATTACATCTGTGGAAAGAATCATCAGAGAAGCTCAGTATCAGCTGTGAAAACTAGACCATCAGCTACTCATGTGCAAGTTCAAATTGAAGCTGAAACTGTGGCAATTGGACAATTAAAACAGACATTCGGGGTGGGGAAGAAGAATGAACTGGGGAAGAGGATAGAGAAAACAGTGCAACAATGAAGGAATGAAAACCCAAAATCCCTGTAAATGTTCATTAAAACTAATAGAATTTAATAATAATAAGAAAAAGAAAAAAACTTGAAGCTGAAAAAAATTAAAAGCACCGAAATATGACCTTAAGTCTATCCCACCTGAATTAAAAAAACCATCTCGACACCACCTACAGCAACATCGATCTAGTGGTCATACCACCTACTGGACCCCCCACACTGCCTACATCAAGGCCACTCTGGGTCACACCACCTACTGGACCTTCACACAGCCTACTGCAGCCCCACCTGTTATACAACAGCCAGCAGAAAATGCTTCACTACTTTCTCCCCCACCATCTGCACTGCCACCACCAGCACTCACACCATCGGTCCCACCATGGGGGCCTCTCAAGGGGCTCAAAAATAAGACTCAGGTCAGTGAAAAGCAGAGCACAGCCGCACCTGCCACACACCCCGCCTTAGTGAACATAGAAGCGAAGCCACTGGACACCATTTAGGTGGCACCGCAAGGATCCACACCACTCCGCAGAGCACTGGCACAGCTCAGCCTTGGTGGGAAAGGACTGAATTCTAACGGCCAGCACAGCAGAGAAAGACCTCAGGGAGAAGAAGATCTTTAGCTTGAGAAGGCCAAAGCCCAGTGATCACCCAGGAGCACTTAGCCTAGGGCTGCTGAAGGACGCACTGACTTTCCTGCACCACTGAGAGAGAGAGAGAGAGAGGAATCCTTCTCACACAGCTGGCACTCTGGATTTGTGAGCCCCAAATCCTAAATCATAATAAATTTCCCTTTCTGAAAAACAAACCAACAAGCCATCTCAAAAACAGGTTTGAGGACTTGAACACTGAATAGTGAAGGCCAAATGAGCTGTGGGATAATATCAAGAATACTGTACATGAAGAGTGCAAAATGTCATTCCATAGACAGAGGAGGAGGAAAAAACCAAGCTGGATGTCAGAAGAGACTCTGAGTATTGCATTAGAATGTCTGGAAGTCAAAGCAAAGGGAAGAAACCAGGAAGCTAAAGAGTTGAACAGAAGATTTCGAAGGACAGCTTTAAAAGACAAAGCAAAGTATTATAATGAAATGTGCAAAGAGATGGACTCAGACTGTCAAAAAGGATGAACTTGGTTAGCATTTCTCAAACGGAATAAACCAAAGAATACATTTAAGACTCAAGTTGAAATACTGAAAGATGCTATGAGCAAAATCTTGAGTGATCCAGGAAACATCAATAGAAGAAGGAAGGAACACAGAGGCACTGTACCAAAAAGAATTGACTGACACCAAACCATTTCAGGAAGTAGCATGTGGTCAAACCGATGGTAATAAAGGAGGAAGTTCAGGTTACTCTGAAGGAATTTGCAAAAAACAAGGCCCCAGGAACTGATGGAATACCAATTGACATATTTCAACAAACAGATGCACCCCTGGATGTATTCATCATGGTGTCAAGAAATCTGTTGGACAGCTACTCAGCCAACTGACTGGAAGAGGACCATATTTATTCTTTTTCTAAAAAAAAAAGTTATTTGCCAGAATTGAACAATACTACTAGTATCATATGCAAGCAAAATTTTGCTGAAGATTAATCAAAAACCTACTAGCACTGTACATTGAGAGAGAATTGCCAGAAATACAAGCTGGATTTAGAAGAGGTTGTGGCACTGGGAAACTCATTACTGATGTCAGATGAATCTTGACTAAAAGAGTAACATAAGAATATCTATTTGTATTTTGTCAACTATGCAAAGGCATTTGACTGTATGAATAACAACAAATTCTGGCTATCACTGAGAAGAATGGGAATTCCAAAACACTTGATTGTACTCATGTGAAACCTATACATTTGGATACGTGTCAGCCTCAACATCCTTGACCAAAATGCTGTTGTCTGATCAGAGCAAGTGAACACTGCATGGTTCAAAGTCAAGAAAGGAGTGTATCAGGAATATATCCTTTCTTCATACCTTTTCAATCTATATTCTGAACAGATCATTCAAGAGGCTGGACTTTATAAGAAGAATGTGATTACAGAGTTGGAGGAAGACTCATCAACAGCCTGCATTATGCAGATGCCACCACCCACCTTACTCATCAAAACTGAGGAGGATTTGAAGCTTTTGCTGCAGAAGATCGGGGACTTCAGCCTTCAATATTGATTGCTTCCCAGTTGTTTCAAGAAAACAATAATCTTCACCTCCAGGCCAATAGGCAGCATCATTACAGTTGGAGAAAAGATTGAAGGTGTTATCAGTTTCATCTTGCTTGGATCCACAATCAAAACCTTTTTACAACAGCAGAAAACTAAAAGATGAATTTTATTGGGGAAAATACTCTGTCAAGGACCTCTCTAGAGTGCTAAAGAACAACAGTGTCAGTCCAGAGACTAAGGTGCACCTCATCCAGGCCAGAGCCTTCTCAATTGCTTGCTGTGCATCTGAAAGCTGAACAATGGCTAAGGATAATGGAAGAAGAATGAATGGAATGCCTTTGAGTTGTGCTGGAGAAGAGTATTGAACATACCATAGACTACCAAGAGAATACACAAGGCTGTCCTGGAGAGGATTAACCAGGTTGTTCCAAGGAGGCAAGGGTTTTGAAGCTCCATCCCATATACTTTGGACAGGTTGCCAGCAAGGACCAGTCACAGGAGAAGGACATCATGCTTGGAAGGGTGGAGGGTCAGCATAGGAGAGGAAGACCCTGGATGAAATAGATTGACACAGTGATTGTGGCTATAGGGTCAGGTGTGTAAGAGACGGTGAGGTTGGCTCAAGATAGGACAAGGTTTAGAGCTGTTGTTCATAGGATCACTGTGAGTTGTAGTCAACTCAGCGGCACATAACAATGGTGACAACAACAACATAAAAGTAATAACAATGGTTTTATGACATACTCTCCTACAATATACAGAAAATGTAGTAAAACACTTTTTTCCAAACTAAACAATATAAAACTAAAACTCCCTCCCATCAAATTGGTTGCAACTTACAGTGAGCCTATAGATGAGAGGAGAACTGACCTATAGTTTACCCAAGGTTTTTGTGTAGCAGCAGAATGCTTTAACCACTGTGCCACTATGCTTTGAAAATTATTCCCCTTCTCTTTCCTTCTGAACACATTGTTGTTATTGTTAGATGCTACAAGGTCAGTTTCAACTCACAGTGACCCCAGAGTAGAGCTGTCCAAAGGGTTTTTGAGACTGTAATCTTTACTGATACAGAGTCATCAGGTCTTTTTCTGTGGAGCCACTGTATAATCTATCAGTTTTTTAGTTTGCAGCTGAGTACTTAACCATGGCATCACCAGGCCATTTTCCGAACAACTCAAGGATACTGGTGTATTTTTATGGTGCTTGAAAAATACTGTTTGCTATTGTGTTTGTGTGTGACTTTATTGTGTTCCAGGTAGTGCAGTTGTAAAATGTTGAGCTAAAAAGGTCATCATTCTAGCCCACCAGTCACTCTACAGGAGAAAGATTGGTAGTCTCTTCCTGCAAAGATTTACAGCCTTGGTTCAAAAAAATACTATATAACATGGAGAGAATGGAGAACATTATACTGAGTGAATTAACTCAGGCTCAAATTTTGTTTGCACACCATGTTATTAGGTACCATTAAGTCACCTGTGATTCATAGTGACCCTATGTACAAGAGCCATAAACTCTGGTCTATCCTGTGCCAACTTTATTGTCTCTGCCACACCTATCCCCATTGTCGCAGTCACTGAATCAATCCATCTCATCGAGGGTCTTCTCTCCTGCGCTGTCACTCCACCCTTCCAAGCATGACATCCTTCTCCAACATGACGTCCCTCCTTGTAACATGTCCAGAGACTGTCAGACAGAGCTTCAGAATCCTTGCCTCCAAGGAACAGCCTGGTTTTACCCTCTCTAGGGTGAACCTGTTCATTCTTTTGCAAATCATATAAAATAAAATTTTAAAAAATTAAAAGGAACAATCTAGGTTAAAGATAGTAAATTATTTTAAGCTTAGTATTTCCCTTAAGATAATCAATAAATAGTAGAAATCTTTTTTAAAGGTTGCATATTGTGTGTGTATAAAAAAAACCCACCATATTCTCTATGTATGTGTATCTATCTGTCTGTCTGTCTATCTATCTATCTATCTATCTAAGATTTACAGCCATGGAAGCCCAGTGGAGGGATGCTATGAGTCAGAATTGAGTCAGTGGTGCTTGGTCTGGTTGGAAGTAGCTCTCCAAGTGTTTACCTTGTCACTGCCAACAGTCACCACCAGCAGTTGGGTTGCTCGCTCTTGTTTATTTGTGTCATCTCTTCTAACTTAAATGGAACATCAAATGGAAAGTGCTCTCATGTCACAGTGGCTAAAGCACTCAACGACCGACCACCCCTTCAGTGGTTCAGACCTCCCTACTGCTCTGTGGGAGAAAGAAGTGACAGTGTGCTCCCATAACCGTTACAGCCCTTGGAAACGCCTGAAGTATTTAGTTCTACTATAGTTTTGGATTGCCATGAGTCAGAATTGATTAATCATAGATTTGACTAGATTAGAGAACAAGTGTCCCTTAGATTCTTTTCTGTTCTTCAGAGCAGCTAGCACAATGTTCTATTCATAAATAAATATTCAACTTTGTGTTAAGTGTTTAAATATTTTGGATCATGTTTTCTGTGACTCCGTAGATATGCTTTTAAAATATTATCACTATTTAGAGATTTTAGAGACATGTAGTAAGTTGGTTTAAAACTTGTACTTCATGTAACTTGAAGAAACATTTTTTATCAACTGAGCAAGAATATGGAATGTCTAACATTAACAGACATAATGTGAGATATTTATTTATTTCAAAAGACCAAGAAGGAGAGGACTCACACTGAAAGTCAGCAGAGTACTTTCTGAACCCCAGAACGGAGAGAGAACCTGTGTTCTTGCCTGTTCAGTTACACATGGGTACAACTTCATAGAGGAGCTGAGCTGACCTGTTTTTAAGACTGATTTTGATGTTGTCTAGTTCTCGGGTGCCACATTTCTACTGTTAATTTTCTTGAGAAAAAGAAAATGTCTCCCTCAATTTAGAAAAGTAAATCCGTGAATTAAACAACTTCAGCAGTGATTGTTGAAACAGCAGTATAATACAACCCTTAGCAAATGGAACAATCACTAGGGAATGTCATGATTCTGAAGGACGAGGGCCCCTGCTTACAGCTGCACACATTGTTCCTGCCCAAACCTGCCCAGGGAGGGGCAGGTGAAGTTGAAACCCAGCCTGAGCTTTGCTCACCAAGACCTGTGTGTGGGTCATCGCTGTCCTGAGCAAGACATGCCACCTCCTGTGTCTCATGAAGGCTCTGTGTGGTTTAGCAATGGTTTTATCCATAAACTTTGTGCTATGCTGTGAATCTTTTACTTTTTTCGTAAATGGATCACAACCTAATAATTTTTAAAATGTTTCTTTCAAGTACAGAATCCAAAACGCTGTATTGATAATTTCCCTCTTGGTTCCCATGGGAATATAGATTTTACTTTTAGAGGAAATTAATATGGCCATGTATAAGATGAGATGAAAATTTTGGAACAGTGTGTTTTGCTTCTTAAAGTTAAAAATAGATCAAGGACGTTTACACAGGAAGTCTGTTTTCTTGTAAGTAACAGATTATTGGAGAGGAAACTTCCTGGAAAGGAATACATCAGCAGTGGCGAGAAGAGGTGGACTGGGGAAAGAAGCAGATTCTCCAACCTGTAGTGATTCATTCAGGCAATGCCTTCCTTGGCAGGAGTCTAAGCAGCTTGGCCTGCTCCTCTGCCTTAAAGTCTTCGTCATCTGTGGCTTTCAGTTAGGACCCAGATTCCTGAGCAAGAGAGATAAGACCCTGCATGAACTGGTACTGGGCTACTCTTTTGGACTTACTCCCTATACCAACTATCTGGTCTTCCACTTGTTAGCCATAAGCAAGTCACTTTTCAGTTAATAGGCCAGGCCCAATTTCTTCACTGTAAGCCATGCATTTTCCTGCCTCACTGCCTCTGCACAGAGTACCTCTTCCTGTGTGCAGAATGCCACGCTCCCACCTGCCTGCCTTTGTTGAGCCCTGTTGACTCAACTCTTTGTTGTTCTTTAAGATCTCAAGTTGATATAATGTCCACTAGAGAGTCTTCTCTGATTCCCCATTCTACCTTCCCTTTCTCAGCATCCTGTGCAGATTTAAAATAGAGAATTTTTGGTTTACTTATTGTATTAAATTCCTTGAGGGTTATCTCTTTACTGCTTACCACTATTCTAGTCACATAACAAACATCAATACATGCTTAATGAATGAATGAGGAGCACATTAAATTTAATGTAAATTGGTGGGTTCAGCCATTTTGAAATTGTTATTCAGCTCTTTTACCTCTAAAGCTCAGAGGTAAAATTTCTGCATCCCTTTTAGTAGTTAGCCTTAACAATAAAATGTTTCTATTTCAGGTAATTGTGTATTTTACAATTTTCTTTTTCATTGGATTAGTGGCAGAACCCCTTTTAAAGTTAACTTCTGAAATTGGATATACTTCTGTGCCTTATGTGTATGCGAGTAAACCTCCCTCCTGCCCCAGTACCATGATGGTGTCTGTCTAGAATACCTTCTATTCTTCTTGTCTGTGATCTTTTGTTTATTTTTCAAGTCTCAGCTTGATTCCTTTAGGGGAATACTTAAGAGTTTTAAGTGCTTATTATATCTCCAATGCACAGTCCTTGGCATATTGACCTTCCGTAACTATCTTTGAATGAATGAACAAGTAGCACTGAGAACATACTCAAATATAAGTTGTAGCCAGTTGTCAGCTGCACTGAGTAGAACAACTTGTTTAGTGGGACTGTTTTCTTGTATAGAACTGTCCTATGCCTGGTATGAGGTTTGGATCACATCCTTTAAATGTTGGTAACAAACATTTATGAAATGTCAGCAGCATCTGACCTAGTTATTTTGACTATCACAAACACCCCTGTGAAATAGAATGCAAGACTAACTGCTTCCATTGCTGTGAGACCAGAAGAACTGGATGGTACCTAGCTACCATGCCTTAGCATAGCACTTTGATCCAGAGTTTATAGAAGTATTCTTACTTAAAAGGGAGGAAATGAGGAGGACGATTTTACATTCTTGTGGTATCCAGACTTTTTGAGCAGTGAATTTGGGAGAGCCACTGAATCTATTGCCTTGAGATAATCTTTAAACCTTAAACCAGAATACCCTCTGAAATCTTAAAACCAAACAGTAATTTTGCTTTTGTAGTAAAGATTGTCTACATTGAGGACTGTGTTCTTTTAAGAACTATCTATATGGGATCAAGCTGAAAACAGTAACTTGAAAAGTTACACAGGAAACTGGGAGCAGTGAGTTTATGTTAACAGTGAAGGAACAGTTTGGAAAAGGGTAAAAAAATGACCCTAGAACCTGAAGAATGTAATCAGTGTCACTGCATTGTACAAATACAAGTTGTTGAATTGGTCTCTGTTCTGCTGAGTGTATTTTCAACAAAAACAAAAATGAAATAAATTCGTAACCTCCTCACACAAAGTCTCTATATAGGTGAGCTAGATATTAGTCCTTAGC
Organism: Elephantulus edwardii; assembly: GCF_000299155.1. Lineage (NCBI taxonomy): Eukaryota > Metazoa > Chordata > Mammalia > Macroscelidea > Macroscelididae > Elephantulus > Elephantulus edwardii. Next base: position 970,160 of record NW_006399889.1, on the reverse strand, counting down.
AGGCCAAGGTCTGTTGTAGACAATATATCTCTGAACATAAAAAAAAAACTATTCCATGGCCATAGACTGAACACTCTTACCTTTCAATTGTATCACAGTCTAAAGGGTAGAACAAATGAGAGGTTTTAATGACCTGGTTTAGTCACACCACCTAAACTAGAATAGAGATCAAAGGACCCATCCCATTGAAGGTCAGGTTGCTGTGCCCCTTTTCTGTACAGAGAACAGTTTATTACAAGCGTATTAATAATATATCTTAAAATCATTAAGAAGTTTGGACATATTTCTTATAGTGCTCCAGATAATATCCTTGTAAATAAGGATTCATAAAATTGTTTTCCTAGTATTGTATTTTTTTAAGCATGTAAAATATACTGTTATTTGAATTCCAAGAGTTTTACAGTGGTTTTTTACTTAGAAATCAAATTTTATATCTGAAAGGTTAATGGAGAAAACTAATTATGCTATCTGGTAACCAAATGTGTGATGAGACATTTGTCTCTGTAATTAACAGCAAGGAACTTTTATAGTTTCATAAAATTGGATGTTACATAGAATATTCTGTGAGCATTTGTTTGGATGAGGTGTCCAAAACAGAGATGTTTATGGATGATATAAAGTTGAACTGAAATGTAATGCAGGTGTCTCTGCATCTTACAACATTTCTCATTGTTGAAATGGAAGCCAGAAGATTAATAACTTTACTTTGTCATGATAAAATAAGTAATGTGTTCTTGGAACAGTGGTACGGTACATAAGTTACTCAGTAATTCCAAGAATTTATTCTGTTCCAGGAATAATATTCTTAACAATTTATTTTTACAGAAAAAGTTGATGCAACGTAATAGACTCTGAAGTTGCTTATATGTTTAATGGGATTATATCTCAAATATAACTTTATACCTACATATAAAATGTAAAAATCTCCCCCAAATATACAAATATACAAGGTTAAGGTACAACTTAAAACTAAAAAGTCAGAAGATGCGAAAATTAAGGTGGTTCTGTTAACATTAACTCATTCTCATTGCATATATATAATTTTTTCAATTACTAGCAAGATTTTAATGAGTACCTTCACATGCATTGTATGAAATATGGCTGAGAAGGATTTAGCTCCAGCATTTCCCCATAAGTTCAGTGTTATACTGTTTAATTCAGCTCTGGAAGAGAAAGCCTAGTGCCTCTGATATCAAGGATTTGTGTGGTCCCAATCTGGTCTGTTGTCTTTTCATTTGCTTTGGTCTCTTTGGGTGAGCAGCTTCACCTTCTCATTTGTCAAGTAGTAGAAATGCTATCCTCCATCAAATAGGGAAAAAGTGAAGATGAGAGAGGATCTTTCAGAAGCTTCTCTAAGAAGACAAGCTTGCATAATGGTGAAGATGTCCTCTATTTGCTACCTCTCTAGATACTCCATAGAAATAAATAGTGCTGCTTTTTCAGATGTCACAGGAGTTTGTTTACCTCTTATATATTTGTAGGGCTGTATTTTTCCCCATTTTTTGTCCATTTGTGTCTTCTCATCACATTTGATATCAGAGTGTATTAATCTTTTTTTCATTTTCTATATATTTATTGGCTAATTAGTACCCAAATTAAAGATTTAAAAACCCATTAGACTGTGATAAAAGAAATGAAGGATCCTGTGGAACACAGAACAATGAGCCTAACTAGGTCTAAGGGATTAAAGCAAGCACATGACCCTTGTGGATATGACTTGTGTGACCTGAAGACAGAGGTGGGGTAGGAGTCAAGGTGAAAAAGGGGGCCGGTGTAAAGGTCAGGAAGTGAAAGTACCTCCAAAGAACTTAAAGCCTTTTATTATATCCAGAATAGATGTTCTCTGGCAATACATCACAGTCACTAATTAGATTCTGATTAAATTGTTCTGAAGTTAGACTTTGGGCAATGAAAATATTTAAGAAGTTGTTTAGGTATTCTAATAAGCAGCCCATATGAAAAACTACCAGAACAAGTAAGGACAAGAGTTGAAGCTAGAAGTGTAAGCAAGAGAGGCCAGAAGTGACCATGTAAGCCATGCTGGAGGATGGTTGCTATCCTAAGGAAGTTTATTGGCAGTATCCCACTGAGGTATTAGAATTGGATTTGCACTTTAGAAAGAACACTTTGACTTCAGGGTGGACTATAGATGGGAAGAAGCAATATTGAATAATTTTGGCATAAACCTCACCACATAGGAGTGAAGAGAAGTAGAGTGATACAGAAATCATTTAAGAGTTAAAATGGTGCAACTACTGTGGAAGGCAATATGACGCTTTCTCAAAAAGTTGCAAATAGAAATACCATTTGACCCAGCAATTCCACCCCTGAGAATATACCCCAGAGAAACCATAACCACCACCCAAGCAGATGTATGCACACTCATGTTTATTTTGGCTTTGTTCACAATAGCAAAGAGTTGGAAACAATTTAAGTGCCCATCAACAAATGAATGGATAGAGAAGCTGTGGTATACTCACACAATGGAATACAATGTTGCATTGAAAAAATGAACTCTTGCAATATTATACAAAATGGGTGACCCTGGAGGACACTTATTGTGAGTGAAATCTCTCAGTCATAAAAGGACAAATACTGTGTAGGTCCCCTGTTGTAAAATGGGACTGACATCAGGATTGGGAGGAGACTGAGAAAGATGGGATAAATTATGTATACTGCATTGAAACAAATGAGGGAGAAGAACTGTTTAAAAGGGATATGTGATTTGGTATTATCGTCATGACAGGAGTCCAGAAGGAAAGCTGCATAGTGGAGTGGACTTGGAAGGGATTGTATAACAATGAAAGGATTTTTCTTTTACTTTTTAAAGAGAAGAGCGAATTGAGGGGGAGGGGTGGGCAGGGAGAAAAGTGCAACAGTAAATGAATGGAAATTCAAGGTCTGTAAATTTTCCTTAAAATTAATAATAAATTTAAAAAAAAAAACACCCAACAAAACAACAAGTTAAAATAAGTAGGATTCAGTGACTAATAGATGTGAGAAGAAAGAAGGTTAATTCCCAGGTTTCTGGCTTGGACAGCTTATTTGTTACATTTATTAAAGGTTGATTATGATCAGGGTAAAATACATTTTTTTTTAATCTAATTTCTAAATTGTGTTTGAAATGTCCAAGTGGGGTTGCGTAGTAGTTTATGGCACATATGATTATGGAATCCTGAGGTAAGAGGTCTGAGCCCTCAGGTAGATGACCTGAGAAACCTCTCAGGTAGATGACTAGGTGGGAAGATCAGTAGATTTGAAGTGTGAAAGTGATAAGACTGCCCACAACAGTGTCCTAAAAAACATTGACATTGAATCTAGTAGTTTCTACACCAGTGACTGTGCCTTCTAAGTAGGTAGTGAAGTCATCTAAGTAGGTAGTGAAGTCAACTTAGTGGAGTGCTACCAATACTAACTACAGTAACAATTGCAATAATAAGATATATAAATAAAATATCAAAGTACTTTGCATGCAGGCAGGATAAATGAATGAAACTTATTTTTATTATTTGCATGGTATGAAAGAAGCTAGTTGGTGCAAGTGAGTTACCATTGGCTAAAGTTGGTAGTGAAAATCCACCCAATGACTATGTCGGAGAAAGGCCTAGAAAAGTTATTCCGTGACAATTATAGCTAAGAAAATCTACTGTGGGGCAGTTTACTTTATAATGCATGAGATTGCCATGAGTTGGAATCCACTCAAGGGTGATGAGTTTTTTTGTTCTGTTTTGTGTACATGTGTTTATGTGTATTATAAGTGACTATGAAAAATATATATCTTTTTGTGAAACATGGTCAAATTTTTTGAAAGCTACTGATTTAAGGGCTCATTACCTCTAGACGGTTCCTAGTTAGTCTTACTCAGGAAGACTGCCACCTCCCAAGTACCTTTGAGCACAAAATTATCAGTTTCTTGATATCCTTAGAAGAAAAAGGTATTATGAATGATCTATTTTTTTCCCTTTTCACCATTATATTATCTTCACTGAAGGTGAAACTTAAACAGTATGTATACTTGACTTTGAATACTTAAAAATTAAAATGTTAAGAAATGTAAAGCAGCCAGTATATAATCATGTTAATTCATAATTGATCCATGATGATGATCTCAGCAAGCATCTCAGTACGGAGAAGAGTTAGGATTCTTTTGCAAGTTTTCTGTGTAGCAGCACAAAGTATCAGCATATCCAATTACACTGAAAAGGGTTGTCTTTTTCCAAAGAGTAAATTATTAGTATTGTAGCTCTTATTATCTGAAGAAAAATTTTGGTTCTAATATTATAGGAATTTGGAAGCAACTGTTCATCTGTGTGTGTGTGCGCGTGTGTTTATGCATAGTTTGAAACCACCAGCTGCTTTGCAAGAATACCATCTCTTCCCGTGCAATTTACTGCCTCTAAAAACTTGCTGGACGGTCAACTCTGGGTCGGTTCCAGCTCGGCAGTATACAGCAACACCACCACTATTCATGTACACACAGACACACACACTGAACATACATATATGTTTATATTCAGCCTTTTAATACCTTTGCAGTATTTTTTCCATAGGACTATAAATGCAAGTCGTATTCCACTCTTTCAAAGTTTTCATCTTTTACCTTTTTAGAACAAACTTGATTCACATGAGCAGCATTTCCAATTCAAAAGGAAATATTGAGCCCCTTCTTAATTTGAAGCAGTGTAATTAAGCCAGAATTCCAGAAACAAACGGTACAAAGATATTAGAATAATGATTATGTGGAGACTTCTCTTAGGAGTAATTTTAGGACTAGTTCATCATATTAAAAAACCCCAGACACACATAGCCAAAACAAAGCCCTTTGCTGTCAATTCTGACTTATTAGTTCACTACAATTAAGAGAAAATAAAATTATTTGTATTTATTTGAACATAGTGTAGTTTGCTGCAGTGGTTTTATTGTTCCCCCCCATGCGTGGTTACGAAGTGGTTAGAGATTGTTTCAGGAATGGATACCTTCCTCCTTGAGCTGATTAAATGAGAATTTTAATAGCATTTTGAAGAACAGTGGTCTTGGAGCTTGACAGATCCAGTTCAGATCTCTAACATTATAGTCTTTGTTTCCCACATCTCCATGTTCCTGTCTCTTAGCCTGCTATTAGGTTTAAATTTGAGGCATTCTTACCAGCAGTTGTAGCAGATAGTAAGCACTCTGTAATGTATAATTAACACATTTTATACTTTAAATAAATCCAAATTTTCTTTAAAAGTACATGAATTCGAAGAACAGATGATGATATGTACTCAACAGTTCTGTGCCAGGAAATTTGGAAGACAGATAGCCAGCTGACTGGGCAAGATCCTGTTTTGTTCCCATTGTCAAGAAAGGTGATCCAACAGAATGTGTAATTATTGAACAGTATCACATGAAAAGTAAAATTTTGCTGAAGATTACCCAAAAATGGCTAGAACAGTGCATCATCAGAGAACTACCTGAAGTCCAAGCTGAATTTAGAAGAGGCTGTGGGACCAGGAATATCATTGCTGATGTCACATGAATCTTGACCAAAAGCAGAAAATACTGGGAGGATATCTGTTTATGCTTTTTCTACTGTGCAAAAGTATTTGACTATGTGGATCATAACAAATTATGACTGAGAAGAATGGGAATCCCAGAGCATTTATTTGAGCTCATGTGAAGACTGTATCTTGACCAAGAGGTTGTTGACTAACTAGAGCAAAGGAAGACTGTTGTTGTTGTTAAGTGCCGTCGAGTCACGGGCGACTCATAGCGACCCTATGAAGGAGAGTCCTCAATGCTTGGGTGTCTTTCATCCTCTCTCCAGGTTCATAGGGTTTCCGGAGGCAAGCTATTACGGAAGTGGATCCAAAAGAACACTACATGTTTTAAAATCAAGAAAAGGGCACAACAGGGTATATCCTTTCTCCATTCATATTCAGTCTTTGGCTGAGCAAATAGTTCAAGACTGGACTTTATGAAGAGGAGGAATGCAGCATCAGGATTAGAGTAAGACTCATCAACAACCTCTATTATGCAGATGACACAGACTTTTTTGCTGAAAGTGAAGAGGACTTCAAACACTTGCTGCAGAAGATCAAAGACTAGTCTTCAACATGAATTACATTTCAACATCAAAAAAACAAAAATCCTCACCACTAGGCCAATAGGCAACATCATTATAAATGAAGAAAAGATTGAAGTTACCAATGATTTCATCTTGCTTGGATTCATAGTAAGCACCTTTGGCACCAGCAGCCAAACAAATCCGAAGATGTGTTGCATTTGGAAAATCCGCTGTCAAGGACTCTCAAAAGTGTGAAGAAGGAATGATGTCCGTTTAAAGATTAAGGTGCACCTAATCTGAACCATAATATTTTCAAGTACTTGCTATGCATCTAATAGTTGGACAATGAGTAAGGATGACAGAAGAATAATCAATGCCTTTGAGTTGTGCTGGAGAAGAATACAGACTATTATATGGACCACCGAAAGAACAAACAATTATGTTTTGGAGAACGTTTAACCAGGCTGTTGCTTAGCAATCAGGGTGAGGAAGTCTCATCTCGCATGCTCTGGGCGTATTGTTAAGAGGGGCATTCCTCAGAAAAGGACATCATGCTTGGAAGCGTGGAATGTCAGCAAGAGAGGGTCTAAATGAGATAGATTGGCCGAGTGACTGTAATGATGGGTTCAAGTATATCTGAGATGATGAGAATGACACAGGATAGTGCAGGGTTCACATCCATTGTTTAAAAGGTCACTATGAGTTGGACAACACCTGGCCACCTTTTATTCATTCTTCTTTATCTTTGTTTCTCTTGGAGACACTTTGAAAGATGTTTTTATGTCCAAAGCTGCCACTACCAGTTGCCTTTTACCTTTTAATCAGTCATTGCTGAGTCAGAACTGACTTATAATTGACTCTCCAGTGGGATTTTAGAGGCTGTAAATTACCCAGGAGGAGATTGCCCATCTTTCCCTTATGGAGCAGCTGGTGGATTTTAACCTCTTGCCTTTAAGTCATAATTCCTTACCCACTAGCCCAGCAGAGCTCCTTTTTTACCTTTTGCCACCCCTTAAATCCATGTGCTTGTCACATGTAAAATACACCTCATCAAATCATCCCCAAAGTCTTAAAATCAAGTCCAGATTCCGTCCTGGGGCACAGTTCGTCGTCATTGGTAAACCTCTTAAATCTGGAATATAAATTATCTGTTTCCAAAGGACAATAAATGGAAGAGGCTCTAGGTGGATATTTCCATTACAAATGAGAGGAATTGAAGGGAAAGAAGGAATGAGGAGTACCAAAAAAGTGCAAAACCCAGCAGAATCATTGACATGAAGTTTCAGGGCTTGAAAATGATCCCTTATCTCTGAGCTATCTCAGAAACCATCTGGGCAATGCCCCTGTCCTCCATTCTATAGGTGTTGGCCTATCTCTGAGCTCTAAGTGGCAACTCCTTGGCCCTGGGCTTCCGTTCTGCCTTCCTGGCCCTCTGGGGCAGCAAGGGTGCTTCTTCAGCTTTGGGTGGCCCCATTCTTCTATTCTACTTGTGTGACGACGACTCCACCCCTTCTGCCCTGACAGACCTCCTCCTTCTACCCTTGAACTTGAAAGCTCCATCCGTCCCCTCATCTCTTTGTATAACAGCTCTGGTTGCATCATGCTTACATTTGTGAATGGCAGCCCCACACCCTCAAACCAAGTTGATGAAGATCTTACTCTTTGAAACCTGAAAGGGTGTGGCTCCACCCTTGAAACCCCAGAGTTCATGGTTCCACCCTTTGAGATTAAGTCAACCCCTTGTCTCTTCAACTTCTGCTTTCTGGTTCCTTGGCCTTTTGACTCTATGACATCCTGGCCTCTTTGGGCAGCCTGTTCTCTGCCCTGTTTGTGGCAAGGGTGAAAAAGTCTTTTTAACACTACTGATGACTGCCTGATAAGTGCCTAGGATCACACTCCTCTGCCACCAAGTCTCAGGCACTTAGCTGTCTATTTTGTTCTCTGGGTCTTAATGCCTAACATCACTAGGCACTCCACCGGGAAGCCTGTCCCTAAAGGCACTCCATTCACTTGCTCGGTGGATTGGCTCTTGCACTATTTCATGAAAGTCTCCTGGTTCTGCTGCTGCCATTTCCCTGCTACCACTTGTCATTATCTGTACCATCTTGGAGGTTCTAGTTCTCGTTTGCATGTGTATGTATTTTGATCCACATTTCCCCCTAATCTAGCATATTCTACTATGATTCTTTTAACAGTGCATTAAACACTAATTACCAAGAACAACACATCAATTGCAGGATGACAAGGTTCTTAAAAAATACAGGAGTATAAAAAATTAATATAAAATAGAATGTATATGAATGATTGTGTATGAAACACAATGTAAATGAAAGATTGCATATATACAATGTATATAAATGAAACATACTATGAAGGTATTATTTAATGCAAATCAATAAAAATACTAACAAAATATATATAGGAAGGAAAAGACCAAATGGATATCAGAACAAACTCTGAAACTTGCTCTAGAATGTAAAGACACTAAAGAGGAAGAGTTTAATAGTTATATTAACTAGTTAAGATAAATCATGAAGATAAAATTCCTTACTCCTTATTCCCCTGTTAATAGTTTTGCCACCAAAGTCCTTAGAAATGCATACCCTCATGTGTCTTTATATGTTTGTTGAGGGGAAAGTTTGAGAAGCAGTGTGCTAGCCCATTTTGTACTGTTGTTCTCTTGTTTCCTTTCTTGCTCTTTCTTAGCTTCTTTAAGCCTTGCCTCAAACACCAGCCCCAAACCTTTTTAGCCCTTTTTGCTTTGAAAATATTTCCCAGACAGGATCCATGACATTCCCTCTCAGTACCTGCCCTGGCTGGACATCCCTCAGCTGTGGTTTGAAAGACCCTGTGGCCTCCTGCCCTGGCTTCAGTTGACCCTTATTGGTTAAGCTTGTCCACCCATTCATTCATTAGGAGAAAGACATTGTATTCTTAGATTTGGGAATTCATTTTATCTCCCGTGCTGGACTGTAAACCCTGAAGGGAAGAGATTGTATCTTTTTTTCCTTTTAGTCACCCAGTGTCTCATATTAGTAGTAGTACAATAAATATTTATTGAATGGATGGATGAATCTGATGTTATCTAAAGATATTTTTTAAAAAACTTAACAATGTATGCTGTTCTTCCAGTGCAAATGTCTCGTGTACCTTGGGCTGTTTAACTGTTTTCTCACTTACAATCTTCAATGTAATAGGCACTTCAAACCTATTCAGTATGATAGAGGCTCCAAATATAGGAACATCTAGATTAATGCTCCTTATTGTATGTTATGTGATATGTGATGCATCCAGTTAAATGGTTCTATAACCACGCTTTTTGTGTCTCTCCCTGTCGATGACACTCAGGCTATGTTGTGTGGAACCATTGGAATTCTTGAAGGTACTCCAAAGACTCTCAGGAATTTGAGTCTTGGCAAGCTTTGTTTTATTTTTGCTTTATTTAATCCTTGGAGAGGGACATCATGCTTGGGAGGGTGGAGGGACAGCACAGGAGAGGAAGACCCTCTATGAGGTGGATTGATACAGTGACTGGGATAATTGGGATGGGAGTGTCAGAGACAGTGCGATTGGCACAGGACAGAGCGGAGTTTAGGGCTGTTGTACATAGGGTCGCTGTGAGTCGACGGTACGTAACAACAACAACAACATTATTTAATCCATTCTTTATTTATTGGGGTTCCACTTAGATTTCATTTAAAAAATACTTGTTTGGAAAATTGTTTCTCTGTTCCACAAACTAATGCTTTTCAGACTGTCTTATTCTGAGTTAGAATCCTAATCTTGCATGTCCCTTATAGATATGTCTGTTGTCCCTAAGAGGAACCGGTTGGGATCTTGATAGGGTCTGCATGCCAGTGTGGATTTGGAACAAGGATGCCAACCAACTTGAAGTCTTCTCAAAGCACAGATCTCTTTGTATTCTTTTTTTTAAAAAAAGAGATTTGTTGAAACTTGTCACCATAAATTTGAAGGGTCCCTGTGCTCCCTTCTCTGACCTTTCATTGTTAACATTTGACTGGCTTCTCTACAACATGACTTCATGCTTACCTCTTCTAGTTTATAGAGAGAGAATATTTAGATCATGTAAATATCCTAGTTATTTTAATATTTCTTACAAATTTACGTAATTTTTTTTTATTTTGAAATAATAAGTTTAATAATTTTTCATCTGATTGTGCCCATGCAGTTGTGTTAAAACCCTGCTGTTGGTTTTAATTTTTTTTTTTAATGGAAAAGTAAAAGAAAAGATTCTTTCATTGTTTTACAAACCCTCCCCCAGGTCCCCTCCACCATGCAGCCCTCGCTCTAGTCTCCTGTGATGACAGAAACACCTAGTTATATATCTCTTTTAAACAGCTCTCTCCCTCCTCTGTTTCAGTGCAGTATACATTATTGAACCCATCTTACTCAGTCTCTCCCCAACCCCAAGGACAGTCCCATTTTACAACAGTGGCATCATGTAATATTTGTCCTTTTGTGACTGGGATATTTCACTCAGCATAATGTTCTGCAGAGTCAACCATTTTGAATAATATTGCATGAGTTCCTTGTTTTTTAATGCAGCATAGTATTCCATTGTGCGAATATACCACAGCTTCTCTAGCCATTCGTTTGTTGATGGGCACTTAGGTTGTTTCCAACTCCTTGCTATTGTGAACAAAGCTGCAATAAACATGGGTGTGCATGTATCTGCTTGGATGTCAGCTATGGTCTCTTCAGGGTATATTCCCAGTAGTGGAATTGCTGGGTCAAATGGTATCTCTATTTGCAACTTTTTGAGAAAGCGCCATACTGCTTTCCACAGGGGTTGCACCATTTTACACTCCCACCAACAGTGAATCAGGGTTCCAGTTTCTCCACAACCTCGCCAGCATTTGTTGCTTGCTGTTCTGTTAAATTTTGCTATTTTGACTGGGGTGAAATGATATCTCATAGTTGTTTTAAAATTTACGTAATTTATTTCATCATGCCATTCTGTGGGTAATACGAAATGTTTTAAACTATTTCTCTTTTATTGACACTTCTGCAATCTTGAATTGGAAGGGTCAGCTCTTTCAGATCATGGGTTCCCTAACCTGTAACCTGAAAGCTACATTTTCATTCTTTTTCCTACTTGATAAGGAACAATGTACTAGCCAAAGTAACCCATAGTATACTTGAAGATAATTAAGTCACTCAAAAGCCATTTATTTCTTAGTGAAACAACTCACCTCCTTTAACATTTTCTTGTTGCTTTCATCTCTTTGTTGACTTTTGCCATTATCTCCTCTCGTTTCTAGTAACTTGTTTAAAATAAGAAGACAAAACTGGACATGATAAAAGTCTGACCCTGAATGTTGTGGAAGAATTAACATGTCCATTCTTTAAGATTCTCAATCTAAGTTACCAAGTGTGGCACTTTTAAGTGGTGGATTTAATATGGGGTTGAGGAAGATGAAAAGAGGGAGGATTCAGGATTGTGACCAAGGAGATTGTTAGGTGTCACAGTGATAGAGGACTCAATCTTGACTCACTTTATCAGCTTGGAAACAAATAAAATCACATCTTTTAATATTTAAAGAAGTGTTTTTGCGCTCTCAACCTGTTAGATTAATAGGAAATCTAGTATTTCTCTCTAAAGTGCCCTTCACTTCTTAAATTGTTCATGAACCTTATATTACTCACTCCAGAGGGGCCAACCTCCTAACAATAGTACCAGAGCACTACTTTTCCATTAACTTCTGTACACTCTACCAGAATTTCAGTTAAGTGATCACCATAACTTTTGATATATTCTTCATTAAAACAAAGCTTATTATGTCCCTATCTTGCTGCAACCTTTTTTCTAATTCTCTAGTGTCAGCATCCATTCAATCACCCAAGAGAAAAACCTTGGTGTTTTTGTTAATGGATTCTTCTTCACCACTCCCATTTTTTTCTTCCTATTCCCATCCCTAGCTCCATATCTAGTTAATTGTTGTTTTTGTTGTTAAGTGCCATCAAGTCAAACATAACTCATAGTGACCCTATGAACCAAAGATCTGAACCCTGTTCTGTCCTGCGCCATCCTCACACTTCCTGACACACAAGAGCCCATTGCAGCAGTCTCCTTGTCAATCCAGCTGGTTGAGGGTCTTCCTCTCCTTCACTGACCCTCTAGCTTTCCCAACATTATGTCCCACTCCAAGCAATAGCACCTCCTAGCAATATGTTCAAACCCTGGCTGCGCTCTCTCCAAGACATCTGTTCATTCTCTTCGCCACACAAGGGGTGTTCAGTGCTCTTCTTCCAGCACCACAGCTCAAAGGCATCACTTCTTTTTCTGTCATCCTTATTCATTGTCCAGGCTACATAGCTAGTAATCGGAAAGACTATGTTCTGAATCAGATGCACCCTAGTCCTCAAACTGACATCACTACTCCTCAGTAATTTGGAAAGGTCCCTTAATGCATATTTTTCCAATGCAGTGCATCTCTTTATTTCCTGAATGGTGATACAAAGGCTGTTAATTGTGGTTTCAAGCAAGATGACGCTATTGACAGTTTCAATCTCTTCTCCATCCATCATGACACTACCTATTGGTCCAGTGGTAAAAATCTTTGTTTTCTTGATATTGAGACACAATCCATACTGAAGGCTGCATTCCTTGATCTTCTGCAACAAGTGCTTCATGTCCTTCTCTCTTTCAGCAAGTAAAGTTGAATTCAGTTGAAATGAGGAAAATCAATAACAAACATCGTTTAACAATTGGTACATGGAATGTACATAGCTTGAGTGTTGGAAAACTGGAAATTGATAAAAATGAAATGGAAAGCATGAATATTGACAAACTATGCATTAGTGAGATGTGATGGACCAGCTATGGCCACTTTGAATCAGATAATCATATGTTATACTATGCAGGGAATGAAAAACAGAAGAAGAATGGTGTTGCATTAATAGTCAAAAGCCAATTTCGAGATCTATCCTGAAATACAATGTTGTGAGTAATAGGCTAATATCCATACACATACAACATACAAGGAAGACCCATTGGCACGACTATTATTCAAGTATATCCTCCTACATCTGGTGCCAAAGAGGAAAAAATTGAGACATTTTACCAAATTTTGCAGTCTGAAGTGGACCAAACATGCAGTCTGGATGCATTAATGATAATTGATGACTGGAATGCAAAAGTAGGAAACCATGAAGAAGGAACAGTAGTTAGAATATACGGGCTTGGTGATAGAAATGAAGCTGGAAATAGAATGATTGAATTTTGTATTTACAATGATTTATTCATTGCAGATACTCTTTGTAAAAGACATAAAAGATGACTTTACGTATGGATTTGGCCTGAAGGACTGCATAAGTATCAGATTTACTACATTTGTGGAAGAAATGTAGCTCATTATCAAGGTTATTTGATTTTTGTTGCTATTTAGTCTCCTACAACTAATAGCAACCCTGTGAACAGTGGATCTGAACCTTGCCTTACCCTGGAACATTCTCATAATCTCTGACATGCTCCAAGCCATTGTTATAGTCACCTGTAAATCCAGTTTGTTAAGGGTTATTTTTCACTGAGTCTCCATTTTTCCAAGCATGATATCTTTTTTCCTAAGGACTGTCCCCTCCTAATAACATATCTAAAAAGTATGTGAGATGAAGTTTCCTCAGCCTTGCCTCTAAGGAGTACCCTGGTTGCACTTTCTCCAGGACAGATTTCATTGTTCTGTTGGCAGTCCATATAATATTCAATCTTTTCTCCAACACAATTCCATGGTGTTTATCCTTCTTCTTTTGTCCTTATTTATTGTCCAACTTTCAGATACATAGTAAGTAATTGAAAAGACCATGGTTTGGATTAGGTGCACCTTAGTCTTTAAATTGACATCACTTCTCCCTTTACAGCTGATTTTCCCAAATCAAAATTTCTTTTGGTTTCTTGACTGCTGTTGCCAAGAATGTTGATTGTGGATACAAGCAAGATAAAATTGTTAGTAACTTCAGTCTTTTCTCCCTAATCCTTCTCTGTCCATTTTCACCCCCAGAATTCTGGTCACTACAGCATAACCTAGCATTCTTTTTTTTTTTTAAATGAATTTTTCATTTGTGTAAATTTACAAATCATATTGGTTTTCATTCAGTGATTCATACAGATTTGATTTTATAACCTTACTTACAATTGTTGTTGTTGTTTACCATCAAGTTGGAACTGACCCAAAGCTGACCATCCACGGGAAGTTTTGAATCACACAGGAGGAGATTGCCCATCCTTCTCCCAAGGAGCAGCTGGTGGATTAGAACTGCATGCCTTTGGGACTGCAGTGCAGCTTCTTAACATTAGGCCACCAGAGCTCTTAATTAAATGTAATTAATGACAAATCTTGTCATATCCTTGTTGTACACTGCCTTTCTTTTCACTCAACTAATCTATTTTATTTCCCTCTTCCCTTTCTCATCCCTATTGACCTTCCAGGATTGATGCTTATAGAGGTTCTGTGAACAACAGGTCTGGACTTTGTCCCTATCCAGTGTCATCTTTATAATCTCTTAGCGAACTCTAGCCCATTGTTATAGTCACTGTGGCTGTTCATCTTGCTGACGTCCTTCTGTCTTTCTCTGACATTCCATATTTGACAGCATGATGTTTTTTACCAAGGACTGACCCCTCCTGATAACATGATCAAAGTATGTGAGACAGAATGTCACCGTTCTTGCCTGTAAGGAACACTCTGGTTTTACTTCCTCTAAGGCAGACATGTTTATTCTTTTTTTTTTAATTTTAATTTATTTATTTTTCATTTCAGTGAACATCTACAGAGATTTTGGAATTCCATTCATTCATTGTTGCACCCTTCTCCCCGCCCTCCCCCCCATGTTTATTCTTTTGACAGTAGCGACTCGATGGCACATAACAACAGCAACAGGATATTCAGTACTTTTTGCCAACATCTTATTTCAGAAACTTGGATTCTCCTCCAGTCATCCGTATATGTAGGAAGCAAGTGAAAATACCATGGCCTGGATTAAACATATCTCAGTCTTTAACATCCTCGCTTTTTAGCCCTTTGGTGAGCTCTTATGAATAGAAACTTGATGTGTATCTTGTGTGTAAACTTTTCCTTAGCTTTTCATATTAGTGGTTTTTTTACCATGATTGTCCAAAATTTTGTGACTGACAGGCCACTAATTTATTCTAGTTTCATCCATTTTGTGCAGTGTTTCATGAATTCTTGATAATTTTTAGTGATTCATATTACTCAACTGGGCTTATTATATCACAAATTTTTCAGCCATTCGTCTGTTGATGGACATTTGGGTTGTTTACAAGTCTTTGCTATTGTAAATTATGCTAGAAGCAGCATGAGCTTAATTATGTCAGGTTGTGTTACAGCTTTATTTCTCTGGGATATATTCCTAATAGTGGGATTTCTGGATCAAATGGTATTTCTCTTCCTGCCTTTATAAGGAAATGCCAAACTATTTTCCATTGTAATTGTACTATTTTCCATTCCTATAAGCAGTGTATGATAATTCTAATCTCTCCGCACCTTTACAAGCATTTGTGTTTGCAATGTTATTGAACATTGCTGGTTTTGCTGCGGTGAGATGGTATCTCCTTGCTGATTTTATGTGCATCTCTGATAGCTAGTGTTCTTGATCATTTCTTCCTCTGTTTGTCATCTGAATGTCTTTGATAAAGTGTCTGTTCATGTCCTCTGCCCATCTTACTATTGTATTATTTGTCTTTTTCTTGTTGAGGTGTTGGAATTTTCTGTGCATCTTAGAGATGAGGCCCTTGGCAGGTATGTCATTGCCAAATGTTGTTTCAGTCTGTAGGTTCTCTCTTTACCCTTCTTGAGAAGTCTCTTTTGCTGCACATGAAGATTTAATTTTTAGGAGAACTCATTCATCTAGCTTTTATCTTTAGTAGATTGTGTGGCAGTTGTAGTTGATAAGTTTATTTATACCATAGATTAGGGCTCCTAAATTTGCCCCATTTTTTCCTTTGGTAAGTTTTATAACTAGGTTTTATGCCAAAGTCCTTGATACATCTTGAGTTATTGTATATGACGTGAGATACGGGTCTTGTTTCAGGATTTTTTTAAAGAGTTAATTCCGTTTTATCAACACCATTTGTTAAAGAGGCTATTCCTCCCTGCCTTTAATGATTTTTGTCTTTGTCAAAGATCAGTTGTATATAGGTGGTTGGATTTATTTCTAGGTTTTCAATTCTATTCCATTGGCCTGTGTGCCTATACTTGTACCACTACAAAGTTGTTTTGATTACCATGGCTTTGTGGTAGGTTTTGAAGTCACAAAGTGGGAGGTCTCTTCCTTTGTTTTCTTCTTCCTTTATAATTTTGATTTTCTGATGTCTTTCCTTTCTACGTGAAGTTGTTACTTTTTTCATCTCTTTGAAAAATGATGACAGTATCTGGATAGGGATTGCACTGTATATGTAGATTGTTTCTGGTAGGCTTAGGGAGCTCTGGGTGCCTAGTGGGTAAGGGTTTGAGCTGCCAATGTCAAGGTGGTTGTTGTTGTTATGTGCCATCAAGTCACTTGCGACTCATAGTGACCCTATGTACAACAGCTCTAAACTCTGCTCTGTCCTGTGCCAATCTCATTGCCTCCGACACACTCATCCCGATTGTCCCAGTCACCGAATCAATCCATCTCCCAGAGCTCCTTCCCCTTCTGCGTCTGCCCTCCACCCTCCCAAGCATGATGTCCCTCTCCAAGGACCGGTCTCTCCTTACAACATGACCAAAGTAAGTCAGACGAAGCCTCAGAATCCTTGCCTCCAAGAAGCAGCCCGGTTTAACCCTCTCCAGGATGAATCTATTTCTTCTCTTAGCAGTCCGTGGCATCTTCAGCACCCTTCTCCAACACCAAAGCTCAAAAGCATCAATTCTCCTTCTATCCTCCTTGGTCATTGTCCAGCTCTGTGATGCATTACAAGTGATTGCAAAGACCATGGCCTGTACCAGATGCATCTTTGTCTCCAGAGACACACCGTTGCTCTTGAGTACTTTAGAGAGATCCCTAACAGCAGACTTTCCCATGGCAATATGTCTTTTAATTTCCTGGCTGCTGGTGCCAAGAGTGTTAATTGTGGAGCCAAGCAAACTAAAGCTATGAACAATGTCAAGGTAGGCAGTTCAAATTCACCATCAGCTCTTAGAGAGAAAGATGGGCAGTCACCTCCTGTGTTTCCCAAGTAATTTATAACCTTAGAAAACCTGCAGGAGGGTGAGCTGTGAATTGGCTCCAGCTTGATGGCAATGAGGGTTTTTTTAGTTTGGTAGTATTGGCGTTTTGCAATGTTAAATCATCTGACCCACTAGTGTGGCATGTTTTCTCTTTGGATTTCTTGCAGTAGTGTTATGTAGTATTCTTTGTAGAGGTCTTCTGTTAAGTCTCTGGTTAAGTTTTCCCCTAAATACTTAATATTTTGGGTGGCTATTATAAAAGGCAAAGTTTTATTATTTTTTTAATCTTTTGGATAGCTATTATGAAAGGCATTATTTTTCTTATTTCCCTTTTAAAGTTCTCTTTGCTACTATAGAAGAATCGGACTGATTTTTTGTTTGTTGATCTTGTACTTCGCCATTTTACTGTACTGAACAATTATATCCAGTAATTTTCTTGATGAATCTCTGAAATTTTTTATGTATAGGGGATCATATCATCTTCAAATAGAGATTGTTTTACTTCCTCTTTCCCAATTTGGATGCCTTTTCTTGCTGTATTGCACTAAGACTTTCAATATAATATAGCAGTGACATTCTAAGTAGTTTTCCTTCCCCATAACAATTTCACCATAGTTTTGCCAAAATTGTTTTCGAAAACATATATTTAATTGTCTTCTATCCTCGTACTAGTAGAGGGAGTGAATTTAAAATTATCCAAAGTAATAACCATTGTCTCCAGGGTAAAATCATTCTTCCTTCAACTGGCATAGAGGCATTTAATGAGATAGTTGCGCTGTTTTAAGAACTTCAGTGCCAGAGAGAGCAGGGTGAAAGGTGATAAGGATTGCCATACTATCCACCACAAATAGCAATGAGCTTTGTTATGAGAGCTATGTCTTAGAGAACCCGAAAGAAGAAAGCCAAGTCCACTCTTCCCCGAGCCCATGGGAGTGGGAGAGTGGAAAAACTTCCATGCAGGAGGCTGCAGGGAAAACAAATTCGGGGGTGGGGGGAAGCGGAGTTACATCTGGCAAGAAAGCAGAATCATCTGCAAATGATAAGAACATTTGCTAACTACAATTTTGAGAGGTACACAGTAAGAAGGCTAATAGGGTTACTAGGCTGGGAAAGAATCATGATGTTTTTCAAAACTATAAATCAAACCTACAGAGATTTAGGTAAAAAGATGAGAAATTGAAAGGGTAGGGTACTTGCAGTTTGTACCATAAGATCTTTGTGTGTCTGAGGCTCAGGAGGTACTTGATATTGTGTTGAACAAAGAACTTCTGGTATTTTTCCACTCTATCTTTTTAGTGTATTGTTCATTTATAACTTTGGTATTACATTTCATTCCAGGATGATATCCTGGTTTTGATAAGGCATTATTTTTATTTACTTAAGAGAGGCTTGTGGAATGCCTAGTATGTCTCAACACTAGTTTCATATATATATAAGGCAAAGATATCATGACTGCTATTAGTCAACCTTCATACTATGTTGTTACTGTTATACATCATTGAGTCAGAACCAACCCATGGCTGACCCTCTGGGGTTTTCAGAGGCAGTCTATCACATAGGAGAGGAGATTGCCCATTTTTCTCCCATGGAACAGCTGGCTGGATTCAAACCATGTGCCTTTGGTTGACATTGTGGCTCCTTACCACTAGGCCACCAGAACTAGTAGTAATATATTTACATACAACCTCTTTATGTTTGTATGTTATGTTCTTTTATTCCCTCTTAGTCACCCCATCCATGAATTATCAGGTCATATGTGATAAATTCTTCACTGCAATCCAAATGAAAAGTCATGTCTGATGACCTCTGTGTTGCTTTATCAAATTATGCAAGATTATATATTATATAAGTTCTTTATATAAAGGAAAATGGCATAGTTGAGTCTTAAAATTGAATGAAGAGTGGAAAGCAGCAGGTAGTTTTTGGGAGTTTTTGCATTCTTGTTCAAGGAGTAGAATAGATTCTGGAAAGAATCTTGGGTAAAATTGTTAATTTACAGAGGAATTAGATGAAGGGGTTCATTTATTTAGTAAGATTTGTTTGTTTGTTTATCCTAAAACTCATAGAATTGAATGTAGCAAAGAAAAGGAAATACTTGGAAAGAAACCAAGAAAAGTGTCCAGAATTCCGTACAGTTTCATGTTTTTTAAGTACAACTTATTTCTCCTAATAGCTGCTTTTTCCTGGTATTTCCACATAAAGACATTTTCCATTAAGATTGAAACTCTCTAATAGAGATTAACTAATACATCAAATTTCAGTTTCTTATATACTTTCCATTTTTTTTAATCAAAGAAATTAGGCTCTACTGTCATAGATAAAATCCACTTTCCCTGAGAACATGTGACAAAGTACTACACTACTTCATGTGTGAGACCTGGTTCAAAGGTCCATTTTCTAATTAAAAAAGTAAGAAACTAAAGTTCAAGAATATTAAATGACTTATTTAATAACAAGTAGGGCATTGTTGTTGTGTGCAGTCAAGTCAGAACCAACCCATAGGTGACCTTCCAGCTGGTTTTCAGAGGCTGTTAGTTGCACAGGAGGAGATTATCCATCCTTCTCCTGTGGAGCACCTGGTGGATTCAAAACAGCATGTCTTTGGGATTGCAGTGTAGTTTCCTACCACAAGACCATCAGAGCTCCCTAGTAGGGCATTAGTACAATTAAAACTGGGTCCAGGTGTTAGGAATACCATCCTAGACCTTTCTCTTTTTCCACTGTACCCCCTGCCATCTGTCATCTCAGCTGCTCCCCATTTAATGCATTTTGTCTCTAATCAGTACTCACTACAACTCAGTTTATGTAGGTTGACTCCACCTTCTTGTCATCTCTACTTTCCATCTTCAGGTTTCATCTGATTGTCTACCACATCTGCCCCAAATGTATATAGAATCCCTTTCTTTTCTCTGCCAAAGCCTATCACGCCACATATAGAATAGAGCTCCAGGGCTCCTTTGACCCAGGTGGTGTGTCCAGGTGTGTTTTCCACAGCAGCTGCTTACATCTTTGGCTCAAACTCTTTGGTTAAGAAAATATAATTCTGTTAATTCTAGAGGCCACTCATAAATGTCCAGTTATCTTCAGAGAAAGCCAGCCTGTCTCTTCTAAGCAGCTTTTCCGAATCAGCCCTTCTCCACCTCTCGTAATCTCTCAGATCTTCTCTCAGAAAAGACTTCTGCAATTCCTGCCGTTATCTGTGGTCTGTCCTTCACGTGTGCTCACAGTCAGCCAGACTAAGAGCAATCGTGTGAAGCCGGTCAGGCCTGTCTTTGGTGTCTGTGTCCTTCGCAGCATTCTCCTCTCAGATCTCAGTTTTTGTTGTGATGGCTTGTTTTTGTCTACCTTACTTTGCATTTGAGAAATTTTTTCCCCTACACATTGTGAGGGCAGCCCACAATCAGAGTCTTTCTATGTGCTTTTTACCTCTCCTCTTTGTTTTCACCTGTAGCTTGGGATTCTGGTCACCAAGAACATATAATACATGCACAACCCAACTTAGATTTAGAGACTTGTAATTTTCATAAGCAGAAATCCTGAAACTATGAAACTATGTTCATGACAAAGAAGATTTGGTATTAGAAAGTTCCAGTATGCTGTAACTTTGTTTTTCCTAAACACAGCAATTTATTGTAGAATTCTGTCTACACAGCAGAGGTGGATCCTGTAAAAAGATAGGGGTTCTTTATCCAGTGATGTGTCAGGGTTTGTGTGGAGGAGTGAGTTGGCAGTGACTCAGGATCCAGGGAGTGTGCCTGCCTCCACCTGAACAAGCTGGTGGCAGCTTTTTCCAGGGACCTAGGAGAAAGGGCGTGGGGGTGACCACCAGACAGGGCCAGCTAAGGTTAGCTTTTAATGCATATGCTGCTACCCTCTTAAGTAGAGGATTTAGGGTAAAAACAACACAAAAATGTGCTGTCCCTTGCCGAGAACATGCTGTTAACTAGCTGGTTAAATACATGTATGTAAGGAGTCCTGTTGGCACAGTGATTAACTCAGCTGCTAACTGAAAGGTTGGTGGTTTGCAGCCACCAGCTGCTCTACAGAAGAAAGGATCAGCAATTTGCTACTATGAAGGTTATAGCTCAGAAAACCCTGTAGAACAGTTCTCATTATACTGGGTTGTTATAAGCTGGAATCTGTTTCTGGAATCTATTTGGTGATACACACCAAAATGTTGTGATGCCGAAATTAATGGCACGTTGTCTGTAGATTTCTCTTTCAGCATCCCTCTAGAAGCTCTTCCAGAAACACTCTGCTCAATAAATACCACAAAGAAATTGCAAATTTTGCTGATCATGCATCATTTATACCATTCCTGGTCATTCATTCTCCTAAGCTCTGCAATGTGTTTGATTGTTCCTATAGTCATTTGCACAGATATTTGGAGTGAAAATAACTTAGTTAGAAATTTAAATACTTCTTAAACATATGTCTATGTAAGTGCTACCTTTATGATTATTTATTAGATATTTAAGTGTTGAATTAATATTTTTATTACCACTTTAAAATTTGATACCCATTTCAAAACAATGTATGAAAGTTTCCTTATATTCAGAAGTATAATTAATGTTTATGAACTAAGTAGCCAACTTGACTATATCTATAATACATAAGTTTATGAAAATATAATTTCTGCAGAGAAATTAAATGAACTGTGTTGAGTGTATTAAAATATTATATTAAATGTAGAATATTTGTTTACAGGAGCTATATTTTTCTTACACATATTTCTTTCATTTTTTTCATTGTGATTTTAATGAAAGATTACAGAAAAGTTGGATTTTCATTCATTCGTTTTTGGACATTTCCCTGCCTTCCTCCCAGTTCACTTTAAAAAAAATAAATAATTCATTGTTGCATAGTTTCTTCCCTCCCACTCCCACCCTTCCCCCGTCCACTTGGTCATGCACCTCTTATTCTAAACTATTGTCATACAAATAATGCCTAGTCATATATTGCTTTTAAACAGTTCTTATCCTTCATCTGTTCCAATGTAGTATTTATGATTTATCTCCTCTTTTCTTCCCAACCCCCATGTGTAGTCCTATATATAACAGTGGTGTTATACAGCATTTTTCCTTTTGTGACTAAGATATTTCACTCAGTATAATATCCTCCAGGGTCCATGACATATAATATTTTATTAGTTCCTTGGTTTTCAGTGTTTTGTAGTATTTCAGTGTGTGACTATACCGTAGCTTTTCTATCCATTCACTTGTTGGTGGGCACTTGGGTTGTTCTGTCTCTTCTATTTGTGAATAATGCAGCAAAAAAGCATCAGTGTGCATATATCTGTATGGATAAAAGCACTGGATTTTTTTTTCTCTCTTATGTTCTTAGTAGAATTGCTGAGTCAAGTGGTATTTTTATTCCTAACTTTTTGAGAAAGTGTCATCCCAGCTTCCATAATGGTTAGACCATTTTATACTCCCACCAGCAATGAATAAGAGTTCCAATCTCTCCACAATCTTGCCAGCATTTGTTGTTTGCTGTTCTGTTGAACTTTGCTATTGTTACTGAGGTGAGATTGTATCTCATAGTTTTTTTATTTGAAGCTCTGAGAGTTAAGGATTTTTAATATTTCTTTATGTAATTGTTTGCCATCTGACTGTCTTCATTGGTGAGGTGTCTTCATATCCTGTGCCCATGTTGCTGTTTTTCTTGTTGAGGTGCTGGAGTATTCTGTAAGTTTTAGATAAGAGTCCCTTATCAGACATGTCATTACCAAATATTTTTCCCAGTCTGTAGCTTTCCTTTTTATCCTATTGAAGAAGAGTTTTAAGGTGTACAGGGATTTGATTCTTAGAAGGCCCAATTCATCTATTTTATTCTCTCCTGGTTGTACTTTATAGCTATTTCAGTTGACTCATTTTATCATTGGTTAAATTTTGAGTATTTCATAGAGTTGCTGTTAGTACATACACCTTGCTGTAAGACTTTTGGGAGCTCTGCTGCCCTAGTAGGTAAGGAGTTGCAGGCAGCTCCAATCTACCAGCTGCTCCTCAAGAGAATGTTGGATAATCCTCCATAAACTGTTGCCTCTGAAAACTTGCTGGAGGGTCAGCTAAGAATGAGATGGCAGTGAGTGAGTAATAACGCGTTAGAGTCCTGATGGCATGGTCCGTAGAGAGTTGCGTTGCTAACCCAAAGCCTGTGCCTCTCTGGCAGTTTGAATCCAGTAGTTAGTCTGAGAGAGAAAGATAAGCCATTTCTTCCTAGGTGATTTACAGTCTCTGAAAACCTGCTGGGGGGTCAGGTATGAGTTGGTTCTGCCACAATGGCAATGACAGCATTTATAAAACTTTTATCTTAACATCAAGGTTAGAGAGAAAAATCTTATCTCTTTTTAATCTTCATGACTATATTGGCAGGATAAGGAGATAGTGTGTTTAAGTAGTGCCTGCTAGATCTTGGCATGCTCTAATACTACTGTTTATGGAAGATCATTTATATCCATACAGTTTTATAGTTATTCTAAATAAGAATTCATTTCTCCCAGAGAAATATCTTGGTTCATGGGGTTGTTGTTTGGTTTTTGTGGGGGCTTTTTTGTGGGATGGTGGTAGAGGAGGGGCGGGCTGTGGGTGGGGAATCCTCTAAGGTGAAAACGATCTTTAAAACACAACACCAAAAAACCCAAATCAGAACAAACTGTGGTGATCTAGTGGTAAGAAACTGTGCTGCAATCCCCAAGGCACACAGTTCTAATTCACCAACTGCTCCATGGGAGAGTCTCTTGTTGTGCAGTTTACTGTCTCTGAAAACCCATTGGAGGGTTAGCCGAGTACTGTCGGGTCTGTTCAGTGGTACTCGCAACAACAAACCAAAAAGAACAGAGATTCAATGGAGTTTAGAAACAAACCATTATGTTTGGCATCTAGTTACTAAGTTGATGTTCTGGAGGGAAGTGTCGGTGGATTTGGTCTGGGCAGCTCCGGGATGCTGGATAGTCAGGATGAGAGAGGGGGCTAGGTGGAGAACAGAGAGGAAGACTGCACTTCACCCTTCCAGTACTTGGTTGGTAAGCCCCTGAATGGCTGAGGAATAGAAGCAGAGAAGTTGACAGAGACCATTTGAGCATCTCTGAGCTGAGGCACAGTTCCAGTAGTCATGGTTCTTGTTTGTGAATCAAGGTGCTGGGAGGACAAACCCTGCTTTCAGTGCAGATCATTTCATCTCTCCCTGCTCTCTGAGGCTGACCTCTCCATAGTGTCATTCTGGAATATATCTTCTGTCAGTTGTGCTGCTATTGTGCTGCAGACCACATTCTCTAAAAGCTGTGCATCCTGACAAACACTGTATACTTGTCCTCAAAACACTTGGGGAGGAGGGATGTGTATTTGCACCTGAGTATTAAAGTTGCCAGACAACTGAAGGAGTGTTAGTGCTTTGCCTTGCCTGGATTTCCTTTAGGAGTGAATGAATGGTTAAGGCATACAAGCAGAGGAGTTCTGCCTTGTAGTTCCACTTCAGTTTTCTATCTCAGTTTGCTTGCTTATGCCACCCTGACTCAGAAAATGTTTCTAAAAAGGGAATTTACAGGTCTGTCCCAGATGAAACACGTCCAGGAGACTTCTTTATCATAGAAGGGCGTAGCCAGAAAAGGAATAAAATTAAATGCAGCAGGAATATGATGGATTTTTTTTCCATAATGGCCAACTTTCCTGCTTTATTTTTTATAGGTACTTAAAATTTCTGGAAACTGTCATCTGATTCCAAAGGGGAGTTTGGAAGATTTATTTTTTGTTTAGGTTTAGTTGTTTGGGGTTTTTTTTTTGGGGGGGGGGTGGTTTTTTTGTGTGGTTTTTTTTTGCGGTAGATTATTTTTTCTTTTGCTAATTTTTAGTGTTAACTTTGACTCTGTTCTCAATAGGAGATGAAAGCATGGAAATTAAAAAGCAAATTACAGGAATGAGAAGATTACTGAACGACA
This sequence comes from Elephantulus edwardii, assembly GCF_000299155.1. Classification (NCBI taxonomy): domain Eukaryota; kingdom Metazoa; phylum Chordata; class Mammalia; order Macroscelidea; family Macroscelididae; genus Elephantulus; species Elephantulus edwardii. Next base: position 944,992 of record NW_006399889.1, on the reverse strand, counting down.
GTACTGGAAGGATATATCAGCGTGTTGGCAAGGAAGGAGAAAAACTAAAAGAAGAGCCCCAAGATTTGGATTTAATCTGGCCTCAGCGTTTGAACTCTTCCACTGAAACCCCGCAGAATGTCCGCCCTTCTTCAGGTGGTACATGGAATGAGTTACCATCCCAAAGCAGGCAGTTTTCAGGACAGTATGGCACCCGTTCTAGAACTTTCCAGAGTCAACCCCACGCCACCGGAATCTCCAACGGTATGCTTGTTATCAGACATTCAAAAAGCACTTAATGGGAGTTTGTCCTGAATGTGTTTTCTTTCTTAAATACTCAGTATTTTCTTTGAGTTGAATTAAATATTGTTAAACCCTCCTTTAAACACCTGCCTTAGCCAAACTATTTTAATATACACAGAAAACATAAAGGGAAAAGTCAAAGAGAATAAAAAGTCAGACTTAAGAATCAGGAAAGATTGGAAGATCTGTATTAAAAAGGCAGAGTTTCCATGGGAAGAAATTAGCCCTTTCAAAAGTAAAGTTTTCACTTGCCAATTCACAAATGTTGTCATACAGACTGAATGTCGGGACAGAAAGATTTCCTTTTTGTAGTTAGCAGACGCTTCCTGGTCCTGTCATGTGTTATGAATATATTATCTTTCTAACTCCTTTACTTTTTATTATTATTGGAAGACGTTAAAGGGAAGACTGACAGGGTCCTGAGTACTTTTGCTTAAACCACACATCCCAGTTACTGAATCAGATGATCTTTATTTTATCATTTCCTTCATTAATGTTGACAGGTATCCCTTTTACTTTAAGTAAAAGTTCTGTAGACTTAAAAAAAATACAAATGATAGGTATTTCTTCAAAGCTTAAGGAAAATATTAATAATTTTTCTCGTTTTAAATTTCCATTAAAGACACTATTTTATTTGTGTTCTAAATTATGTATAAAAGTACAGATCTATAATTTTCACAAAGAGAACAAGGCAAAATAAGATTGTACGTAGTAGGAAGATGCATTACAGTTTCCTTAAAAAGATTTTTAAGGACTATTATTCATTTGTTGTTATTTCATGGTATCCTTTTAATAAAACTATTTTGATTTTAAAAAACACATATAAAACCCCCCACAATTTTTAGTAATCATTTCAAAAACATAAGATGCTACCCTGAGACACTGCTGATGTGACAGCAAGAGACCCCAGAGATGTATGGGTGTCTTGTCTTTCCCTCAATATTACATAAGCCAATATCAAATTCACAGACTGGCATGCATCCAAGTTGGAAGAAGATGGCTCTTTAAAGACTCCTCCATAAAAATAAAAAGTCAGTTCTCTTTAAAATTAGAAAATGATTTATAACAAGTTGAAAAGGCCTGGCTTTGTCCTCTAAAAGTGATAAAAATAGTACTTCACACAGTGACTAGGATATACTATAAGGTCCTCCTATTTTTTCTGCCATGGAAGAAATGATATGAAAAAGAAAATATCCTGATACATACCAAATAAGTTTTGGGTAAACAGCATTCAATAATAATGGTGAATTTATTTTGGAAAAATCTCATTAATGTTAATAAAAGTTATAAATTCATATTATTTTAAAATAGATCTTTTAGTATTTGTTGCTTGCTTGTTTTCAGTAGAAATACATTATATAGGACCATAATTTGAGATTTCTTTGATTGTACATTTAAATAATTTGCATTTTTAAAGTAGTAACTTCTCAGTTTGATACAGTTTTAAGTTTAAATTGGGCTGCTTTGAGCATTTAAGTCTTTTCTGGTTTTACTTTGGCAAATATTTTCATGTTATCTATAAATAATGTGTGTTATATAATTTAAATTACATTTAATGTTTAAGAACATATATAATTGGAATAAAGCCTTAGAACTTTCCTCTTTGACCTGATGAGAAGACATAAGTGGTTAGCAAGTCTCTTAAAGGGATCCATTTGGGATAATATGGAAATAAATATTAGTGCTAGGGAGAATTATTATACCATAGGAGTGATTTTTCCAAATGTTCCATTTTATTCCAAGAATCACAAAAAATGTATTTGTTTACATGGAAAGGGATGAATAGGTGTGCGTTAGTCAGGAAAAGAAATTAAATTTCAAAAATGAAAAGGAGAGTAAATGAGAATGAATAAAATAATCACTTTTACTCAGTTAGGGAAATGCCAGTACCAGCAGCTTTAAACTCATCAGGTTAAAAAGAATTCTCCCATGCCATTCCTACGCCATCCCCCAACCCAGGCACACCACACTCAGACAATATATTCAAAGTTTTGTGTTCACTGTTCTTAATTTTTGAAACAACGTGCTTACTAGTAAAGCTATTTTTTAATAATTAGGCTCTCATTTAAATCTTAACATCTACTTTTACATAGAACTTTTTTTTTGTAAAGCTGTTCTCATTCCTTGAGCAAAATGGCATGAGTATGTTTGTAATGAATTTTTATATTGTTATCTGAGGTGAACTGGCTTGGCAATAGAGAGGCCTGCTGAGACAGTGGCATTGTGTTCATATGTTCATTGCAGACTCCACCATCCCCTGAAACAGCATGCACCTTACAATGTAGAAGCTCGCATAATTAGATAAAGGCAGACCCCAAAATAATTTAAGTTTTGAAAATTATAAGGTACAATTCCATAGGCACAATTTCATAATAATTACATATGCTAAAAACACTGTCAAGGTGCCTTCCGTTTTTTGTTGTTTGCAATGTGTCATTATTTTTCTTTCACGCTTAGGAGAACTTCCAGTGGTGAATTCATCAGGTGGATCAAACTGCTGTACTTGTAACTGCCAGTCAACATTGCAGGCCATTCTCCAAGAACTGAAGACCATGAGGAAATTAATGCAAATTCAAGCAGGTACAAATCTCAGACCTTGGAACTAGTCCTTTGATTTTTAATGCATATCTGACATCTTACTCAGGATGTTTACTGTGCTTTTATCATGTAGTTCTTTCCCCGCGCCATCTTGCTGTGCTCCTCAGGTACCCATTTTCTCACAGCTCATTTTTCCTTTAAGAAATCAAGCACATTTTTTATCACTAATAATACTACATGTATTCCATATACTCATCCCATGATCGTCTAGTACTTCACAAATGCCTATTAATGAAATTTTCCAAGAATTATCTGTGAAGGTGGGTAGAGTTCATTTTCTTAATATGAATTGACAATAAGGTTCATATCAAGAAAGATAATGAAGAGGACTCAACTTTTTACTGCCTGAGGTGTTTAAGTTAGACACTATGTCTGTTTAGATACCTCCTTTTACTGTCCAAGCCAATTTGAGGGTTTGGTGTGATGGTGAGGAAGGCTACCCATTTTTAATGTATGTGGAGAAGACCCTTTGGACATGTGAATTCCACTGTTGAAAACATTCAGGAACCTAAGGAGATAAAATATGTTGGACCTTACCTCAGGCTCTGCTTTTTTCTGACATTCAGGATTTGAATCTGTACTAGTGATAGTTTATAGACACCTCATGTGTAGTTTTCTTCGTTTACATAAGTTAGTTTTTTTATCACTATCAGACAAATTGAAGAACAAAAAGGCAATCAGTTTGTAGTTTGAGATGGAATTCCCTCTTAAAACTGAGTGATTTTTTTTTTAGCTTCAAATGTCTCCTCAATAGATGGATCATATTAATATTGAACGTACAGGATTGTTGGAAATGTAAATGAACTTTATAAAGCACAATATAAACATAAGCTATTTCATTAGTGATGTTATACAGACCACCTTGCGCTGCATGGGAATCAGGAGATCTGAGGTTTTCATTATAGTAGATGTAATTTCTAGAATTCATGATTGGGAGGAAAAAAATAACCTGTATATATTTTTGTTTGGGTTGTGTTTTTTTTTAAGTGTTGGGTTTTGTTTTGTTTTTTTTAACCACAAATAAGGAGCCTTTCCTCTAGGGAAAATTTTTATTTGCCCTTAGGCTAAAGCAAGGCAACAGACAACACAGTCATATACATTCCATTTCATTATTACCGTATTCAGGTAGATCGTTGTTCTTGGTGACATTTAGTGAATTCTTATAAAGTTTTAATATTCAGTTACGTGATTGTGATATAAAAAGCTTAAAACATATCAGTCACCCAAGGTCTCATTAAAGTAAATCAAGCAAAGAGCTTTCTGAAAAGCAACGTATTTTTAAGTCCTGAGTTTGGTTTTATCCGAAGGAAAAAGAAGCATTTGCTCAGGTCATTAGGCATTTGACTCCCCTTGTTCGATCACAAAAATCTGAGTTCTTATTAACATGGCAAAGGTTAACATTTCCTAAATAAGGCGCTCAGAGAGAAAGGTTACTTTATTATATACGGATTCTTTTCTCAGAGGAAGAATTTGTTAGCACTTAAGAAAATATGTACATGAAATTGTAATGATTTGTTTTGTTGTTTAAGCTCCTTACTACTGAAATGGCAAACTACAAATTGCAGCCCGTTAAATCCTTGACTGAAACCTTTTTAGAATCTATTAAGTAAATGCCACTTTGTCACCATGTTTTCTTTTCAGAACCTCTGCAGATTAGGGCAGTAAACTGTTCCAAAGCTGCAGGATAGTTTAAAGGATAAAACTGCACAAATGACTCTTCTTTAATTTTCTTAAACATATATGTTGGTATTGTGTGGGTAGATTTACTTAAGTTTTATTGCCTATAAGACTTAGAAAGTTTCACCTTTACTTTAGGGAGAAGACAAGGAATAAGAACAAGTGATAAGATCTGAATACAGAAGACAGGACTGTGTCTAGACTTGAAGAAGACCAGAAATTCAGATAGTCCCTCTGTTTTTTAGTAATTTTCACTTTTAATTTAGAATAGTGAGGCTTAGGGAGGCTTGTGCCCTAACAGTATCTTGATAATTACTCCAGTTATTGTTTTGACTTTGGGAGTGTAGACCTACCCTTGAGTGAAAAATTCAAATAAAAGAAAGTTTGAAACTCTGGTTGCATTTTAAACTACTTCAGGAGCTTTCAAAAAACACTGGTGCCCAGGCCCCACCCCTGGAAATTCCGATTCAATTAGTCTGGGTGGGGCTGAGGCATTGGAATTTTTTTAAAGCTCCAGAGTGATTCTGATAAGCAGCCAAGGTTGAGAACCACTAAACTAGCCTACTATGTGGATAGCTTTAGACTTTCAGTGTTCACTTAAGGTACAAAAAGCAAGTATAAATATTCTTTATATTTTTAAATTGATAGGACACATAAATAAGAGGGAGTGACCCATATTTACATGTATTTTAAAGTGTTCCATGTTTATTTGGCTTACTTAATTTCTTTAAAAGCAAGCATATCTTGTAGCTAGCCGTATCTTGTAAGTCATATTAGTATATGGCACTATATAATAAGGCCTTATTTTCTATTAAATTTTTCATGGCAGTATGTTTAAATGTTAAACAAACATTACTTTTCAAAGACAGTATAAAAACTAGAATTACAGTCCTTGATGTCTAAACATATATATTTAATGTTCTGGTGGTGGTCCTAACGGGCAAAGGAGTTGCACTACCAGCCCAAAGGCAGATGTTTCTAATCCACCAGTGGCTTCTTGGGAGAAAAATGGGCAATCTCCTCCTATACAATTTATATCCTCTGAAAATGTATCTTTTGGGTCAACGATGAGTATGTTACAAGTCAGCAGCAATGTGAAAGAGAGATACTTAATATTAGCCTTTGTACAGTTCTTTACACCTTTGGAACTCAGACTGTTTCTGGATTTTCACTGATTTGCTTGACAGGTACGGAACCATATTATTTCTATTTTTCAGCCACACAAACTCAAGTACAGAGAAATGGCCTAGCCTGAAACTGAATAGTACAGTACTATGGATATTGTTGATCTGGGGGAAATAACTTTTTTGGTGGTGAACTAGTTATTTGGCCTTGAAAACAGAGCAAGAGGCTTTATCTACATACTTATCTGGTACCTAATACAGAATCATCCCAAACTATTTCTTTTGATCAGCCTTTCTCAAATATCATCATTACTCAGTTTTTGTCAGTTTGGGTACCTGCAAGTCATTAGTTTAACCCTAATTGACAGTTGAAATATTTTTAGAAATTGGCTTGATAGAGAGGGTAGAAACCTACCCTTAAATTTAAAACTCTTAAAGAGTTCTCATTTATAATATGTCATAGAATTTCTAAAATAATACTGCAGTATTTTCTCAAGAGCTTTTCCTTCCATCTAATTCAACAGCTATTGTAATTACTCACCAGTGTCTAAAGCAAAGTTTTTTCTTGGGTCTTGTTTTGCCTTTAAAACTTAAAATGCTCCAAAGTCAACAATTGGGAGACTGTCCAGTAGGAGATTCATGAGTCAACCTCATTCAAGTTTCAGTTTATCAAGCCTGTAGTAGGTAGATGGGGAATAAGTTTTCCAAAGTTAGACACAAGTACCTGTACCATATTTTTGTTTATTGTTCACAGTTGGAACTCAAAACAGACAACAGGCCCCAATTTCCCTTATATGCTCCCAGCGAACTGCTGTCTCACGCAAGAGAAATAAAAAGAAAAAAGTTCCCCCAAAGACTGTTGAACCTCTTACTGTGAAACAGAATCCCAGTGTGTTAGAAAATGAAAAGAAGACAACAGTGGCCTCTGAGCAGTCTGATCTCCAAGCAGCCGAGCACATCTCCACTGAGGAGAACCACGTTTTAGGATTTGGCATTGTTCTTGACTCGCCTGCCTCAGATGTAAGTTGATATTTTATGGCTGCAGAAACTAATGTGATGTAACTTCCAGGGATTTGATAATATTAAGAAATGTTCCCCTTCACTAGTTTTGCCCAAGGAAAGTAGAGATTCTTTCAGAATACATGTGGGAGAGAGAAAAGGAAGCCGACTAATTCCCTTGCCTAGAATTTCCTTTTCCTAAAAATGTTATGCCTTACTTGTTTAAACATGTTTTCATTCTTTATTTCTGAAAAGAGTGACAGAGTAAATAGTCTTCTCACTAATTTTTTGAACATTTTAAATTTTGAAGTGACAGTTTTCAATTTCCTCAGTGTAGAGAACTAAATGAATATAATTAAATCCTTTGTAGATGAGCATAAATGAGCAGAATCATACAGATAAGGTCATACCTCTCTAGAAATACAAACTAATAATAAAAAAAGGAGCAGTAGTGCTAATTCTATTTTATAGATGCAAGCTACACTGCTAATTAGGTTGCAGTGCCATGCCACTTACTCTGAGTAATGATAGGTTAACGCTCTGCAAAGGATTTTCTATTTTAATATCATAGCTGGTGTCATTACAGTCAAAGATGTTGGATGATGTGGAGATACCTCTTTGACTTGTTATTTTATATTCATATGACCATAAACTAATTTCTTTAATGATGTGTTGCATTTGCAATCACATACAATTCCCAGTATTTTTATCTGAGTACATTTATGTTGTTAGCCCCAACTAGTTGGGGAAGTTCTTAAAATAAACAAGAATGAGTGATCTATTATTACCAGCTTGCATAGGATGAGAACCCTGCTGAGAACTCCCACAGGGGTATATATGATGAGAGTCTGGGCCTACCTTTTACACTTTAAATAAGGAATAAATTGCTATTGTTTTTTTAAAGTACTCCTTTTAAGTTATAGAAAGATAGCTTGCCAGCATATGTCCACATTGGGTCTTTAATGGAACAAAAAAAATTATCTCGTGACTCTTCTAGATGAGACAATGAATTTGAACTTTTAACCAACCTTGGTCTTAAAGGAATATTTTTATCTATGTATGCATGCTGCTATTGTTTAAAAGTTCTAGACTAAAAAAATTTATTTGGAAAAAATCATTAATGATAATTCTCTGTCATTGGCTAATCAGCTTGCTTGATTATATTGTTACTCTAACTAAAGTTCTGATTTCAAACCAATTTAGATCACATGCTTGGAAGGAACACCACACAATGTCAGTCCTCAGCAGTTTTCACGATATTTTCATGCTTTCCTTGAATTTTCTCAGCATTTTTTCCCTGATAGGTTTTAATGTCTCAGGAGCGGTAATTTGAATTGCATAAATAATTGCCCAAATGGACTGATGTACTAGTAATGACTGAACTGTCTCCTTTTTTTTATTTTTAAGGTCCAAATGCACATAGGTGAGGAAGATCTGAAAAAGGCCTGTGCACAATAGGAAAATATTTGGGATAAAATAGAATTTTATTATCTTTACCAGTATCAGTGTTATAATTTTATTTTTATACCATATAGAATTCACTTTTTATTCAGGATTATTTTTTGCTAACAAAAGCTATAAAATTTGATACAGCACATTCAGAATTGATCATGAAATTTCAGTCAGATAATCTCTAATTAAACAACGGGATATTTTTGAAGAATAGGATAGTTCTAAAGAATAGTGGGGGGAAAGTAGATATTATCTTTACATTATTCCCCTAATAACACTAATTGATATATCTGTTCAACAAAAATGGTAACAACTTCTCGAGAGCTTTCTTTTGAGTGTCATCACTGGATGAGGGAATGCTATTTGAATCCTGCCCCTGGCATTGATGTGACTGGTTTATGCAGTCCTTTACTTTGGGTGTGAGATGAGTCCACCAAAGGGGCAGACTAGCAGTGCTAAGAAACCCAAATTTAGGTGCTTTTCCAGTCTTTTGTTATTTCTTTCACCATTAGCCTTTTAAAATTTAGTGACAGTCTAGAAGATAAAGCAGAAAATTAATTATACATGATTATTCTAGAAAACAAATTTAAGAAAGATAAAATCCATTTATTTCAAGTTAATACCATCTCATGGATACCCTACAGATAGAGTGGAATTACTCTATAGGGTTTCCCAGGCTGTAATCTTCACAGCAGCAGACTTCCAGCTCTTTCTCCTAAGGAGAAGCTACCAGATTTGAACCAGTGAGCTTTCTGGTTAGCAACCCAGGGGTTAACCATTGTATCTTCAGAGTTGTGACTTTGAGTATGGGTCCTGAAAGTAATCCAGCCTTGGAAAGACTAGGTCCAGGGTATAGGTTTGGGGAAAAGTAGTTGTCTGTCAAGGATTGGTAATAGATACAGATGTAAACATAGGATGGTTATGGGGTATAGAGTAAAATGAGGTGTTGTATAGAGTGTAATGAGTATATAATGAGAATAGAGTAAAATGAGGTGGATTACCAGATGATAGCAGTTTCTTTAATTAAGAAGTAAAATCAGAAGCAAGTTCTAGATGAGAAATAAAAGTGAGTTTAATACTTCAGAAAGTTCCTTGGGTATTTGGAGCACAAGATCAGAACTAGGAACAACAGGAAGATGACATATAAAACCTATTTTATTGTTTATTAAGTATGAACATAAACATGCAATGAATTTCTTTCTACACTGTGACTTGTAGTGTCACAAAAATTTGCATGTCTATGCACAGACATAAAAAATGTAAAGGCCCATGTGGAGCTCTAGATCACCACAGGAGAACCACCCATCTTCTGATTACTAACGATTATCCCTACTCAGCTGAAAAAAAAAATTAAAACTAATCAAAACAAATTGCAATGTCAACACAAATTCAGTGTTTTGAGCATTAATATACAGACAAATTCTAGGGTAGTCTCTGGCAAATAAAAAGTAATAAATGCTACTTCTTTAGACTACAGGCCACAAAACATACTTGCATTAAGCACAATATATAAAATAAAATATATGAAACTTCAAATCTAGAGCTTGGCTTTAATTAGAACTCTCTCCTTTCTATTTGACCCCTTTTGCTTGTTCTTCACTTATTCTTACTCTTCTCAAGGTTTCAGGGTGATTTCAGTAATCATATGTGGTAGAACTTTCAACAGAACTTAACAACAGCAACAACAACATAACACATGTGTTGTATAGCACATGATTCCTCATATTTCCTCAACAGGTTTTCTAGGACAAAGAGTATGTAATAATACTTATGTGCCCTCCAGCCCTAAATGATTGACCTCAACAACTCTATGAGGTGTTATTATCTTCATTTTATAGATGAGGAAGTATGGCATAAAGGGCTTAAGTAGCCTGTCCAAGTTCATGCAGCCAGAAACAGGAATGTGGGTTTGTAAGCTCAGGTCTCTCCTCCTCTCTTACAGATCATGCTGCAAGACAAGAGAGACCAGTCTAGCACAATCCTTGTACAGTGTAAATACCCAGTGAATGCTTGTGGAATGATTTTTGTATACAAAAGGGAATGGAAAAGTTAGATCGTGGCTGTGTATTCTGTTTAGTTGAAAGTTTCTTGGTGAGAATTAATAGTTAAGATTACAACTTCTGAGGTCGGAGTGCCATGTTAGAATCTTAGCTGTGTGAGCCTGCGCCAACAAACCTACCCTCCCGACTCAGGTTTCCCTCTGTTAAATGGGAGTTTAAAACTGTATTTATTTCATGAAGTTGGTCTGGTGGAAGAGTTGAGCAGTGGCTACACTCAGTAAAAATTGGTTCTTTTCCTAATCTTCACAGGCCTGTGATAGATGACCTTTATAATGACAAAAACATCTTTTAAATAAGCTGTGTGTATATACGGATGAACAACAAATATACATACAAGGTGTATGTGCTTTTGAAAAATACTGTTTTTATAATGGGACTAGTAAAACTCTTTCTCTTTTGGGAAGGATTAGTTAACCTTATTAAATTAGCACAGTAAGTAAAATTTCAAGTCTCATTTACAGGAAGTAAAAGCAGAAAACCAAAACCAAATTTCAGATTTAGATACATAACTTTATTATTTCTTCATGAGTTCACAATTCAGTGTTCTACTTTTACCTAAACAACCGTTGCTTATTTTTTTATAGTTACTGTCTTTCTTAGTTGGCTATATTGACTTGTATTTCTAAGAACATGCATACATGTCCTAAATTGGTTTTGCTGTCATTTTTTAAATTTGATTTGTTTTCTGAATTTAGTAAAAAACTGAGCAGATTTAAAAATATTTTTATAATAATTTTTAAAAATTATTTTAAACTACAATTTTTTCCGTTAGTATAATTATATATTCTACAGTAATCCTAGACTATACTGTTTTCAAAATTATCAGAAAATATAAGTCAAATAAAATTTTGTATTTTATACCTTTCTTTATAAAAGAGTTAAAGAAACTATTTTAAAATTTTTAAAAGAAAAATTTTAAAATATATCAATACATTCAACAGAAATAAGTTCTGAATTAAACCCTTTGTTCTGTAACACTTTTTTAACCTTGTTGTTATTCACTGGAAACTAATAAAATCAGCAAACAAACACCTTTTAATTTCTTCATTGACACTTAGAAATGGAAGAAGTATATTGGGATGAAAAACTCGAGGATGAAAAATTCTAATAAAGACTGAGTTCAGATCTTTGCTTTATCACTTTTTAGCTGGATAATCTTGGACAAGTTACTTAACCTCTCTACAGCTTAGTTTCCTCACCTGAAAATTGGAGATGATAATAGTAGCCTCTTCATAAAGTGAAAATAAAATCCGTGTAACCAGTAAAATCTTAGGGCCTAGAATATCAATAAATACCAAATACATGTTAATTATCATCACTATTTTCTAAGACATTTTGAAATAAATGAAAAAAAGTCCTTGTCCTTCAAGGAATGTATGGGAGGAAAAGACATTATGTAGCATAATAGAACTAAGTTCTAAATCTAGATGATGAAAGGGGAGAAGTTTTCCTGTGTTTGGAAGATCAGCGATAGATTCTCAGAGCTGGACATCTCGTATTTAGAGAGGCATTATCAATGGAGTTATGAGAAAAGAAGCTAGAAAGTAGTGGTTAAAATGATATGTATTATACATTCTGGCTCATATACCTTTAGCATAAATCAAACTCTAGTCTCAGGGTCACTGATTTATTACCTGAAAAAAAAAAGGAGCTGAAAACATTGCTAAAAGAGTGTAATACCCCATTATGCAGATATTTTCAAGGGATCAGATTGTATTGTCATTTCTAAAATTAAATTCTCATCCCAGCAAAATTTTCCCAATTAAAAACATTTATAAATAATTTGGTTTTTAATGATGCTTTGTCATTTTCCCCCCATCTAGCATTAAATAAATGCTAGTCTCTAGATTACTCATATTTAAAAACAAACTTGACACTTGGCATGTTTTACTTTCTAATGTATTTTTGTGGTCACCCGCTTCATCGACCATGCTCTTAGCACAGCATTTAGAAATGGGTAGCAGTACTTCTTGCCACAGCTACCTGGAGAAGGCTGAGTTCTGGGAGACAATTTCCTATTTTCTCTTAATTTTCCAATTTCCTGTTTTTCTCAAGCAGAAGCTGATTATATTTATGAGCAAAATAAAATCACTCATAAGGGTGTTTGATATTTTAAAAAATTTTCTTCATAAACTAAAGCTCATTTTCCTAGAAATACATTTAATGTGCTAACCAAATCCTAAATTAGTAAAGAGGGCCATTGTATACTAGTATTACAAACATAAAAGCTAAACCAACACCCCTTTCAAGCATTCTTCTAAACCTTTTTTGTATGTTTTCTCAGTCAAAATCAATTAGTCTTCTTCAACAGAATCTTGTCTGTTCATCAGTATCTTATTTTGTTCCAAGTTTCAATCCTGATCCAGTCTGAGATTAACCTGCTAGCTGGGCTACAGCTCTTTGGTCTTTGTCACCACATGATTTCATACGAACATTCTTATGTACATATCTATAAATGTGATTGTTTTATAACACACAGAATTTACAAATCTTATGGGTAGTTTCTTAATTTGCAATTGAAAATCTGGTATTAATATGCAATATGAGCATTCATACACTTCTCTTCTACTTGATTTAAAAAAAAAACCCAAACAAAAAAATCTTCAAATTTACTTTTCCAGTTGTGACTGCATATGACTTAAAGCACATCATACTATAATTTGCTGTTGATGGTACTTCAAAAAAAATACCCAGTATCAGACGTGTTACCTCTGTGCTTCATCTGTGTGATCTCTTTAAAATTTCCTAACATTTTTCCCCCTTAAGATTATGCAGAGAAGTCACATGCTAGTTCATGGGGATTTAGAGAGAAAAATCCTTTAATTTGCATGGTTAAGGGGTCCCCGGGTAAATTAAAGGATTTTGAAACTAGCTCTTACCCTAACTGCTTCTGTGCAAAGCCAAACTGCAAAGAGAAACAAAATTAACTTCCACAGGCCTTGGTTCAGGGACATTCTTAGGAGTCATTATGACAATATGCAGGTTTTGCTTCCAGAATGTCACCAGTGTACAATGTGACTGCTGGATAAAGAATAATCAAATATTTGAGACATTGTTGTGCTAAGTGCTTCCAGAACCAAAAATGGACAGGGCATACATGAAAATCCAGATTTGTAGTGGGAATTCTACTTTATACATTGGATGTCATCACTTAAAGATCTTATTACTGCAGTAATCAGTAGACTCTGTAAATTAGTGTATGAGCTCTCTGCCTTGGCTTGAATCTGAAATAGTGAATCTGCCAAAGGAGTTCCCTTTGTAAAATGGTATTCACTGCAATAGTGGCTTTTCCTATCATAGCCATCATTAGTAAGGAGAAAGATGTCATTTAACCAGAGCCAGTATACAGAAAAAAGAAGAGATCCAGTTCTGGAAGAGACATGTTTAACCTGTCTTTTAATATACATGTTCATAGTTGGGGATGATTGTGTGATGATAATCTGTTGGTGATTATATTTATAAAATAGAGGAAATAAAAAGGCTTCATAGTAAAATGTTGAGTTTTGTTAACCGGTTCTCTTTCTTTCATTTCTCAGACAATAAAGCTTGCCGTATTTTCTTTTTAAGGAATTAGTTTGTTGCTTAATGGCAGTTTGTAGATGAAGTTTTAGTGTTCATTCACTAGTAGTTAAGAAATAGAGGAGTCTGAGAGGTCAGATTATTGAATTGTACAGACTTGTTTGAGAGTTTTATTTTAATAATATATTCCTATCTATGATTGAAGTAAAGCAAGAAAGCAATACCCTCAATGAGATGGATTGACTCAGTGACTGGAGTTACGGGAGTAGGTGTGTCAGATGATAATGTTGGCTCAGGATAGAGCAGGTTTCAGAGCTGTTGGACATAGTGTCGCTATGAGTTGCAGGTGACTCAAGAGCACATAACAACATGATAAAAGTAAATTGATATCTCTTGCAAATTTAAGAGCTTCTGTACCATCCTAGCCTGGTAATCGCCACATGATTATTTCTGTAAGGTAAACTGGGTTTTAATAAGTTGGTTATTTTAATGGCCTTCAGTGATACAAGAGCACTTAGCAGATTGGTAAGTTATCAGTTAATTTTGAATAAAAGTGCCAGATGTGTCCATAAGACATGCGAAGTTTAGGATTCTGTTTAGGATTAAAATTCCATCTTGAATTATGATAGTAAAATTCTTTTAGTCATGAAATTTCTGCATTGATTCTTTGAACAGGTATTTCTTGAGTGCCTGGCATGTGTCAGGTTGTGTTCTGGTTGGTTAGGTATACAACCCACAGCCAACCCTCTTCAGCCTCTGGAGACCTTTTCCCAGCAGGATGCAAAAGCCAGAAGAGAAAAAAATCCAATAGTGCTGTGTTATTTACTAGTGCTATTTACTAATCATCCGTAGACCAAGGTTTGAATGGCATAGTGAAGCAGAGAAATGAGATGAGCTACATAATCCAGCCAGAAATTCCATTTTGGAGGTGTGAGGCCCAAGCTCCTTCCTTCACTCTTTCTAGTTTAAACCCTGCTCCATGTCTTTGCTTTGTAGGCATTTGAGATGCAATAGGACAAAGTAATAATTCCTGTTCTCAAGGAGAGAAACTAATCCAGAATGTTCACGTTTCTAATATGATTTAGAACATCTAAAATAGTACAAAGTATGAGAGCTAAGAATAAACTTTTATAATACATCTTACATAAGTGAGGATTTCTTCAGATTTTTTCCTTAAAAGCTTATCAATTACATTTATTCATATTTAAGTTATTATAGAGCCATCACATTATAATCAACAGTAAATGACTCAATTTTTATTATGACTAATGAATTTTTATAAAACTAGCAGCAGTTTGTTGAGTGCCTACTATGTGCCGGGCCCTAGAAATAGAAACACTGTTCCAGGCCTCTACATGGGCTACAGTCCAATATATATCTTCAATATAATGTGATATGTACAGTCATATGACCATGGCAGATGAATGGCAGTGACAGAATGTATAAGTGCCTCCTTAGGAATGAAGGAAAGGCTTTGAAAAGGAAATGAGATGAACAGGATTGTAAGATGAAAAGGCAAGTTATAAACATCTATGGCACGCTGGAAGAGACTGCATTATTAGTGTCTGAGTTTATATCGTAGTGTGATAGAGTGCAAGTTTAAAGATACCTTCAACAAGTCTAATTCAATATTTCAGTCATGTAAGAAATCCCTGTTCAGGGAGCAGTTTAAGCAGTGTAATTACTATGGTAGTTACTATGGTTTTCCAATGATTCCTTGGAACTTACCTGGAGATTGTGTGCTGTTGAATCGTAATTGAACCATAGATGATCCTCCAGCAGGTTTTCAGAGGGAGTAAACCTCATGTAAGGAGATTGTCTATCCTTCTCTCACGGAGCAGCTGGTGGATTCAAACTGTGTGCCTTTGGGATTACAGCACAGTTCTTACCACTAGGCCACTAGAGCTCCTTTTAAATCCACATGTTGTTATTGTTGTGTGCCATTGAGTCAGAACCAACTCATTATTGACCTTCCAGCCAGTTTTCAGAGGCAGTAAATCACAGAAGGAGATTGCCTATCTTTTCCTCATGGGGCAGCTGGTGGATTCAAACCATGTACCTTTTCAATTGCAGCAGAGGTCATACAATTAGGCCACAGAATTTCCCTAAATAAACAGCATTTTGTTGTGTTGTACCGATGAGTTGGAACCAACCCATAGCTGACCCTCCAACGAGTTTGTAGAGGCAGTTAATTGCACAGAAGGATAATGCCTAGCCTTCTCCTGTGGAGCAGCT
Source organism: Elephantulus edwardii (assembly GCF_000299155.1). Classification (NCBI taxonomy): domain Eukaryota; kingdom Metazoa; phylum Chordata; class Mammalia; order Macroscelidea; family Macroscelididae; genus Elephantulus; species Elephantulus edwardii. The sequence goes on along the minus strand of NW_006399889.1, from coordinate 929,046 downwards.
GGTGGTTTTGAGCTGTGTGCCTTTGGGATTGTAGCACAGTTTCTTATCACGAGGCCACCAGAGCTACTTATATCTACATAGTTTTAAATTGCCTGTAAAATCTGCTTATAATTTTTACCTGTTTTATGTATTTGATGTACATTTATTTTTATTGAGGAAAAAAGTTACACAGCTAAAAACCACTAGGATAACAGAAAGAGCTTGAGACCTGTGAGATGGCCCATTATTTGTGTCTTTAGACAAATTAAATGAAATTTCTTAAGGTATGAAAAAAATAACTTGTAACGTGTAATTCACCAAATACATTTTAATGATTTTTAAATAACTTTTATTATAATCTCTTTTAGCTTTCATTTACAAAGTAAGAGAGTTTCACCCAGGTATACCAAATTGCCTTTATCTCTAGAATTTTATCATTCTGTGATTATTAAGCCATCTCCAGTATTTCTGAGGTTAGGAATTTTCTTTCTGTATACTCTTCTATTGTTTTTAAAAAGACAATATTGAGATTAGAGCTTCATGTTTTCTTAATTAGAATTAGTAATCTATTTTATAAATTAAAAATACGACCACACAAAACTGACACTGTGTAATTTTCAGGATATGGATATGTCAAGAGCTAGTGATGTTTTGTGTAGCATATATGCCTGAAGTCAAATGCTTCAAATGGTGCTTTTAATGAAATTTTTATGTTCTTTTGGTAGCCAGAAGTGCAACTTGCCGAAGGCTTTGATGTGTTTATGCCTAAATCTCAACTGGACTCTATATTGTCAAACTACACTCGCTCAGGAAGCCTTCTGTTTAGAAAACTGGTGTGTGCATTTTTTGATGACAAGACTTTGGCTAACTCCTTACCCAATGGAAAGAGGAAAAGAGGACTCAATGACAACCGGAAAGGACTAGACCAAAATATTGTGGGTGCAATAAAAGGTTGGTCTGCATCATTTCATTTTATGAGTTCTTTGTTGAGCTTTGCCTTCATTCTATAAAGATGGCAACTGAAATCATAGTCAGTTAGCTCGAGGTAGTTTAATTTGTTATTAGCAAATCTTACAGCTTAAGAGGCATGACTCTTACTGTGATTTCACTGAATGCTTATTGATTTGTTCAATTAATTATTCATGCACATTTTGTTCCATAACTTCAATTACAGTACACAGTCTGATTATCAATTTATTCCACATTGCCTTTCCCTTCACCCATCTTAATAAATGTTTATTATCTATTAATTAATTTTGTACTACTTCCTCTTTCCCTTTCCTGATAAATATACTAGAATGATTCTCTCTGTATAAACTCTCCTCTAGCTTTTTATAGCACTGGTATTTCTCCTTTTGTGACTGCCTGACTTCACTCAACATAATGACCTCTAGATTCATTCATGTTGTCTAGGGATTCATGAATTTTTCATTGTTGTATAGTACTCCAGTATATGGAGATATATACACACACATATACACACACACACACACACACACACACACACACATATATAATAGTTTCTTTATCCATTTGTTCATTGATGGGCACTTGAGTTATTTCTCTTTTCTTGTGCATGATGCTGCAGTAAACATGGATGTGCATGTATCTGTTTATATTGCAGCTCTTATTTCTTTAAGATATATTCTTAGTAGTGAAATAACCAGATCAAATGGTATTCTGTTTTCAACTTTTTAAGGAAAGACCAAGTTGCTTTCAGTCGTAGTTGTGACATTTTACGTTCTCACCAGCAGGGTATGAGAGTTCTAATCTCAGCATACCATCACCAGCCTCTGTTGTTTACTCTGATAGCTAGTAATCTTGAGCATTTCTTCATGTGTTTGTTGGTTATCTTCTTTGGTAAAGAGTCTTTCATATTTTCTGCCCATTTTGTAATTGAGTTGTCTTTTTCTTCTTAAGGTTCTAGAGTTTTACTGATGAATCCCTTACCATATTTGTCATTGCCAAATATTTTTCCCCAGTCTGTGGGCTTTATTTTACTCTTTTGGAGAAATGTTTTGAAGCACGTAATAATTTCCTTTTTAGAAGGTACTATTTATATAGTTTATCCTCTCCTGGTTGTGCATTTTCTTAAATTATGTTTGATAGTTAATTTATACAGTAAGTTGTTGTTGTTATGTGCTGTTGAATTGGAACCAACTCATAGCTGACCTTCCAGAGGGTTTTCAGAGACTATGAATCATATGGGAGAAGATGACTCATCTTTCTCTCATTAAACAGCCTATGGATTTGAACCACCTGTCCTTGAGTTGACAACATAATGCCTTACCCTAGGCCGCCAGAGTTCTCTGTTCTGTAGTTTGGGATTCCTAAATTGGCTTCTGTTTTTCTCTGAGTATCTTTATATTTTTTTTGGTTTGCCCCATCAGCTGTAATCCACTTTGAATTAATTTTTGTACATGGTGTGAAGTGTCTATCTTGTTTCCATTTTCTACAGAGAGACAACCAGTTTTGACAGCACCGTTTTTTAAAAAGCTCTTATTTTCCCCATTTGATGAATTTAATTTCCTTGTCAGAGATCAGTTAGCCATAAGTGGGTGGATTTACGTCTAGGTTCTCAATTCTGTTTCTTTGGTCTTATATGTCTGACACTACTTGCACTAAACTGTTTTGATTGCTATGACTGTGTTTTGAGATCAGGAAATGTAAGGTCTCCTCGTTTGGTATGACTTTTGGGTATAAATTGCCTGACTCCCTACCCAACTATTACAAGAATTTGGAATTTCAAGGTGATGTTAATTCATTAAACTAATAATTTAAGAGCCAGTTTTATCTGCTGCAGAACAAAAAATGTGATCTTCATTTACTGTCAAATGAAAGTCTTTTTCTTCTCAGTAATGTCTAACTAAGAGCTTTACCATATTGTGAGCTTTTCTTCAATTTCTAACTTTAAATAAGGGTAAAGGTTTGAATTTTTTTTCTTCTTAAAAAGTAAATAGGTTCCCCCCCGCCAAAGTTTAGAAGTTACTACATCACTTCTGTGAAGCTGCACTTGTTATGCCAACATATTCCTTGTCTATTTTGCTCTCTCTTGTTTTGGGAAGTGGGAAGTGTGTCAGTTAAATGCAGAGTTTAATACCATTGAATATGTGGCTGCCTTCCACTGCATTGTGGTAACTTACATAGGTGGACGGAAGAGTACGTCTTCATTTATATCCAATGTTACCTCTCAGACTTATTTCTTAGCTTTGAAATATCCTTATTTAGGGCTGTGATGAATGTAATTTTAGAAAACAGAAGAATCTAAATGCAATTTTTAAAAAGAATGTAAACAAGTTCTCAAATGAAATAAATAGAATTTGAATCTACTGATGAGGGTGTTCTCCAGTAGCTCGACACATGTAATATTTGGCTTGTAGAGGAGAACTAGATGCAGACAGAGAGCCTTCTCTAGCCCCCCTTCTGCTCCCCATTATCTTGCAAAATGAGTAAATTAATTCAATAATCTTTAAAGGATACTTGGAAATCCACAATTAACTTTGCAAAATGATACAGTTTTGAAATGGAGTTAGCAAATACCAGACACCCTTGTTCATGGCCAGAAGGACATAAGCCTTCATTAACAGAAAATTTTTCATTGTCTATCAAAATTTTTCACTTAAAATGACAACTGAGTTATATTAAACTAGAAAAGCTACAGAAATATCATAGTCTGTGCCATTTCTGAAAAGAATGATGCAGCTTAGAGTGACACTAAAAACAATTACAGGATTTGAAAAATGGTCAGTGATGTAACTGAGACTCGCAGAAGTGACGAAGGGTCCCATTTAATTTTAATATGGCTGGGGCCTTCTCCAAACATGAAGGTCAAGGCTGATGATACTCTTCATTGCTGAAGCTTTTAAACATGCTGGAATGCAGCCAAGATTTGTTTTAATTTTCTTCCCCCCCCCAGAACAGTATGTTAGCATTATAGATGTATCTGAAAATTAAAGCATCATAAATGACCATGTTCCATTTTAGTGACAATAACAGTTAGTTTACTAATACATGGTAATGAAATATATCATCACGTGTAGATTGATATAAGTTTATTTGACTACTTTGAGTCTCAAGTGTACATTGTTTAAGAACCTGAAAAAATACATTACACGTAGAATTAGGACCAACCTTAATCTCAGCGCTGCTCTCTTCTTTACTGCACAAAGTAAACATAGCAGTAAGTCGGCTGTGCCTAATACCGACAGTGTCAATGCTTCCTGTCCTGTGTTGTTACTCTTGTCTGTAACATATTTTAAGAGGATTTCTCATAAATAATCTTTTCTTACTCTGTCTTTTATGGGATAGCAACTGTATTAATGTTAATAGTCATACAATTTAGTAAAGTATTAAGACTGATTGTTGTTGTTGTTGCTGCTGTTATGTGCCATTGAGTCACTTACGACATGTAGCAACCCTATGTACAGCAGCTCTAAACTCCACTCTGTCTTGTGCCAGTTGCACTGTCTCCGATACACCCATCCCAATTACCCCAGTCACTGAATCAATCCACCTCATAGAGAGCCTTCCCCTCCTGCTCTGTCCCTCCACCCTGCCAAGCATGATGTCCCTCTCCAAGGACCGGTCTCTCCTTACAACATGTCCAAAGTATGTTAGATGGAGCCTCAGAATCCTCACCTCCAAGGAGCCACCCGGTTTAACCCTTTCCAGGATGAATCTGTTTGTTTTCCTAGCAGTCCATGGTACCCTCAATGCTCTTCTCCAGCACCACAGCTCAAAGGCATCAATTCTCCTTCTATCCTCCTTAGTCATTGTCCAACTCTCTGATGCATAACAAGTGATAGCAAAGACCATGGCCTGTATCAGATGCACCATAGTCTCCAAAGGGACGCCGTTGCTTTTCAGTACTTTGGAGAGGTCCCTAACAGCAGACTTTCCCATGGCAATGCGCCTTTTAATTTCCTGGCTACTGGTGCCAAGAGTGTTGACTCTGGAGCCAAGCGCACTAAAGCTGTGAACAATCTCAATCTCGTCACCATCCATCCTGATGCTGCCAATTGGTCCAGTGGTGAGAATCTTCTTGACATTGAGCCTCAATCCATATTGGAGGCAGCAGCCCTTGACCCTCTGCAGCAAGCGCTTCAGGTCCTCCTCAGTTTCAGCAAGCAGGTTTGTGTCATCTGCATAACGCAGATTGTTGATGAATCTTCACCGATCCTGACACCACATTTATCATAGACTGATTAGTTTTGTAAAATCTCAAAAGTAAAATGAATGGCATGGACTAGATTTTATTTCAAAGTGATTGTTGTTGTTGTTGTTACGTGCTGTCAAGTCAGAAGAGACTCATAGCTGACCCTCCAACAGGTTTTCATAGGCTGTGAATCACATGGGAGGAGATTGCCCATCCTCCTCCCATGGAGCAGCTGGGGGATTCTCACTTCCTGCCTTTGGGTTGACCGTACAGTTTCTTACCAGTAGGCCTAATGATTAGATTGCAACAATGGGGAAGACCATGAATGAATATCTTTGAAATGCCTATAAATAGAGGAAAAATGGGATGCAAAGAGTTTTGTGTGAGAATTGTTAGAAAGTGTGTGCAGTGATGATTAATATTCCTCATGACAGAATCTTGAAAATAAAATAGATACTTTTTGAGGAGATTATATTTTTCCCCTTATAGTCATCCCTGTGAGTCATATTCCACTCAACACCTAATGACAACAACAGTTGTTGTATGTTGTCAGTTCTGACTCAGGTAAGCCTTTATGACAGAGTAGAAGCTGACTGCTGCGTCTTCTCCTGCGTAGTGACTGGTGGCATCAAACCACCAACCTTTGCCAACGCTTACTTGGTATTCACTAAAAATTCACTTACAGTATGAGCTACAGTTTTGATGATGAAAGAAGACTCCTTAATTAGAAACCTGTGCACTTTGAGTTTTATCTTGGAAGGAACTTATGATCTTATTAAGTGGAGCCTTAGGGTTGAGTGCTGAGGGTAAAATTTAGTATCTTGGGTTTGATTCAGAAATTATTTTATGCCAGAGTATGGATTGGAGATAGGTACCCTTGTGAATTCTCCTTCTCTCATGTTGTATCTGCCATAGATTTTAACTAGCATCTTATTCTTAATATAATATGCTCAGTAGACCATGCAGCATAATTTATGAGAATTATCTAAATATTAATGTTGCTGTTGATTGTTATGTGCCATCGAGTTGCTTGCAACTCATAGCAACCCTATGTACAACAGCTCTGAACCCTGTTCCATCCTGACCAACCTTACTGTCTCTGACACACCTACCTCATTACCCCAGTCACTGAGTCAGTTCACCTCATCAAGGGTCTTCCTCTCCTGCGCTGTCCCTCCACCCTCCTAAGCATGACATCTCTCTCCAAGGACTAGTCCCTCCTTGCAACATGCCCAGAGTATATCAGACATTGCTTCAGAATCCTTGCCTCCAAGAAGCAGCCTGGTTTCACCCTTTCCAGGACGAACCTGTTTGTTCTTATATGTTCCTTAAATTTCTAAATACTCTTTGGAAAGTATAGCTGTAATAAAGCACTTCTTAGGACTCGGGTTATGATGATTGATTCAACTTCATAGTAATTAATTGAAAACAGTTTGTTGCTATCAAAGCAACTGAATTCCTTAATATTCTTGTTTGTTGTTTTTTTAAGGGCACATTGTTAGGTGCTGTTGAGTAAAAAGTATACACACTATAAGTTTCTTAAAACAACAGAAATTTGCATTTAAAAAAAGCCTTGAGATTTAATTTTCTTATTAGCAAGAACTGATATGTGTAAATTAATTACATGTGAGTGAAGTGAAGGGACTGGATGAGAGCTCTTGGTTTATTCCTGAGGCTACAGCACAAACTGCTGCTCTCCTTAGGAGAAGTCAGCTCACAAGGTCTGATGTTCACCTGTATAGCCAAGGCATCAGAACATCTCTAAGAAGAAACCCCTTTTTGCTTGATAGTACTCTGATAGGTTCTCACAAGACTAGTTGGCCTACCTAACATTTGATGCCACTCTTTCAAAGGTTCTACTGAACAGAATCTCAAATATTCTCACTTGATTCCAGTAGAAAGTGATTACCTGATTTATTCTGGTAGTCTAGACTTGTACAATTTATTTATAATACCTTTCTTTTCCATTTTTGTTGAATACTTTAATAAGGTTTGAGGATGAAACCTGTTCCTTCTTTATTATTTATTGATAAAAACTCTGTGCTCCTCAAACTCCAAACTCAGAACTGAAACATGGCTTGGATTTTCAGTTTTTTAATAATAACAACCAATCATTATTAAAGATTTTAATTTAATAGCTGGTTTTGTTGTTGTTGGGTGCTGTTGAGTATTACTCATAGCAACCCTATGAAAAAAAGATCTAAACCCTTTTCTATCCTCACACTTTCTGACACACAAGAGCCCATTGCAGCAATCACTGTGTTAATCCACCTGGTCGAGGGTCTTCCTCTGCTTTGCTGACCCTCCACCCTTCCCATCATCATGTCCCCCTCTAAGGAATAGCCCCTCCTAGTAACATGCCCAAAGTATATGAGGTGGAACCTCATCATTCTTGCCTCTAAAGAGCACTCCAGCTGCCCCCTCTCCAAGACATATGTGCAGGCACTTCATATTCATTCTCTTATAAAATTTTTGTAATAACTATAATATTAATGTTTTTATTTCCATAAACAGAGAAGGCTGAAGCTATGAGAAAGTACGAAAGCTATATTATTTAATGTTAGTCCATTAATACAATGTAGGGTGTGGTTAGCCACTGTAATGAATGAATTAATTATTTTAATCACTTGTAACTAATGTTATAAACAAAATGTCTTTGAATGAAAATCAGTGTGATTTGTAAACTTTAATTTGGAAAAAACAGTGCAGAGTGGAACTAGTATATTACTCCAGGTCTGACTGATGCTTGGTAGTACAAATGGTTAAAGAGCCTAGCTTCTAACCTAAAAATTGGAGATTAAGTTCACCCAGAGATGCCTTAGAAGGAAGGTTATCTAATTTACTTGGGAAAAGTCAGCTATTGATAGCCTGTGAGGGCAAGTCTACTCAGATGCATAGAGTTGGTATGAATTAAAATCAATATGACAAGAACTGATTTGGTTCTCTGATGTCATAGTCATTTCTGGCACATTTCATTCTTCAGTGAGGAGTATTTGAAAAGAAAGAAGGATGTCCTGTGTTTTGAATTGAAATTCTTTATAAGCTTACTTGAAATTACTAGTCAGTGATTGTTTGTGCAACACATAGCAAAAGTAAATGTTTTTTCATTTACAAGGCCAGTCTATCCTGAAAGGTAGTAAAAACCAATCCTATTTTGATAGGGAAGAAAATATAAGATTGATCTCTTCTTTAGAGAAAGGGACTTCTGATATTTCCCAGGACATAGAATTAACGAGAAAAGCTTTGAAAGTAGTACTGTGTAAACATAGCCTTTCAAAGTTCTCTGTAAATTCAATTCAAGTTCACATATTTGACTATTGGAACTGAATCTTTTCATTAAATAATCCTATTGAAAGATTAGTATTGTTTATTAATTTATGTTGTTTGTTGTTGTTGTTGTTGTGGTTGTTGATTGCCTTCAAGTCACATACAACTCGTGACCCTATGAACAAAAGGCCTGAAGCCCCTCTGTAACTATCGACATTTATCAAAGTTCATAGAGTTTCCAGAGGCATGTTGTTTAGGAAGTAGATGCCACTCCTGCTGACTTGATATTCATGTTTACTAGCTTACATATCAGATGTGCTAATAATTATGTAATTAAATAATATTCTGTTTTAGCTATGTAATTACATTAGAAACATAGCTTGTCGTCAGCTCTATTGAGAACTATTACTTGATTGTTGTTGCTGCTTGTATTTCCCCACCTTTTTTGATGTCATGTGGCAAAAAGTTATGTTGAGTCACAGCTATCCTGAGAGATATATTTATTTATTTATTTATATGTACATTTATATATAAATAATAGAATATATAGTCTTATACATTCAGTTCATTCCTTAGTGGTTCGCAAATTTTAATGTGTATCAGAATTACCTGAGGTTCTGGTTCATATTGCCACGTTTTGAGTCCCATATTCAGAGACTAACTCAGTTGGTATAGGGTAGACCTGGAAATTAAGACTGTAAACTAACATCCATAGGTGATTCTAATGCTGTTGTCTTGACAACACTCATAGGGAAACACAGCCACTTAGCTCTCCATCCTATCCAGGTGATTCTAACCAGTCATGATGTGTACTCGTAGCATATGTCTGTCATCCTTGAAACTTAATCTCCTAATTAATTCCTACCAAGATCTCTGAAGGCTGCCCATTTGTTCTCTCCTGGAGTAAAAGAGAAGATAGCATTGTGCCAGTGTACCTCATTCTTTGAACCCTTAGGATTTAAAAAAAAGAGTCCTGTTTTTTTGCACAAGGGTCCAGGTTTTGGACATGCTTGCAATGCCTTCTTGTTGTTGTTGATTGCCTTCAAGTTGAGCAAGACTCATAGCGACCCTATGAACAAAGGCCTGAAGCCCCTCTATAACTATCAACATTTATCAGTTCATAGAGTTTCCGGAGGCATGTTATTTAGGAAGTGGATGCCACTCCTGCTTACCAGGACTTAATTGAATAATGGCCATGTCTAAGGTAGAAGAAAGGCATCTCCATTTTCCAGCACAATATTTATATATAACTGCATAACAAATACAATATAGCTTTTCATGTGGACTTGCTGTTGCAGTCTTGAAGAAAATGTAGTCTGCATTCTTAACCAGAGTCTCCTTGACTGCCTATTTGAAGCTCTTGTTCAGCTAAATTCTTCACAAAACAATGTCATACAGAGGACATGATCTTTGCTTTGCATCAGATACTGGAAAAATTATGAGAATATGAAAATCTGCAGATTTAGCCTTATAAACCATCAGCAGTCATGAAATTTCTGGTAATAATACATTTACTGCCAGCCTACTATGAGCCAGGAACTGATGACATAAAGAGAAATGAGGCATGGCCCTGAATTTAAAGAATGTACAATCACTTGGAGCTACAGGCATCTAAGCAATAGCCATAGTCTTGACCTATACTCCAAGATGGAATAAAATAGATGTCAAATGCCTGTGGCTGAATTGAAGGAAACACAGAAGATGTCAAGCTAAGTTCCCACATGGGGAAAGCTTCAAGAAACAGGTGACATCTGAATTAGACCTTGAAGGCTGAAAGGTGTTTTCTAAGATATAGAGAATGTCAGATATTAACCATGGAATAAATGTAAATGAAATACAATATTGAGTGAAGGCCTTTTGGCTTCAGGATTATATAAAGCCTATTCTAGTTGTTGAATCTTGAATCCTATTTACCTTAATAAATACTGTTAGTTTGTACAGAGTCAATTCTAACTCATGCAAAAATATGCAGAGTTAAATGATTCCATAGGATTGTATAGGCTGTGACCTTTTAAGTGAGTCAGTCTGTCGCTGGCTGCTTAGCAAGCTCTGGTGACCTAGTCTGTATGAGCTTTGCTAACCCAAAGGCCATGCTTTTCTGGAAGTTCAAATACACCAGCAGTTCCAGGGAAGAAAGATAAGCAGTTTCCTCCCTTGTAATCTACAGCCTCAGAAACCCATCGAAGGGTCAGCTCTGAGTCCATTCTGACTGACAGCAATGAGCTAGTGAATGAGTGTTTCTCACTTAGTCTCTGATAAGCATAGTCTCACATATCCTTAAAAAAAGGAATGCTGGGGAGCTCTGGTGGCCTACTGGCAAGAAGCTTCACTGCAATCCCAGAGATATGCGGTTCGAATCCACCAGATGCTCTGCCGGAAAAGGGGGGGGCAATCTCCTCCTGTACCAGTCAGATCCAATTTGATGGTACACACACAAAATAAAAATAAAAATTAAAAATTATCTCTTACCTAATAGGCCTCTGGTAGACCCATGAAGCAGCATAACATACATTAAAAAACAAAAACAAACCAAAAAACCACACACACAAAAAAAAACAACCAAAAAAAGGAATGCTCTCTTTCTCAAAATTCTAGATCCATTTATTTTTGCTTCATAAGGGACAAATGGGAATTCAGAGAAATTTACTTAGAAGATTGTGACTTCTACTAATCTACTAATCTTTGCTTAAGTCTTTCAGATAATGGATAGAAACCAGTTGTGAGTTAACTTGCAAGAATTCACTTCAAACTTCTAGTTTCTGAATTTTTATAGAACTTGCATTTTAATCTTTGTGACTGAATTGACTAAAACAGCCTCCTATCTAAAGAAATTAATTTCCATAGCATCAACAGGACTGTATAGCATTGCTGTGTATTGCTGAGTGTTATGGGGCACCATTAACATTACTGACATGGAAGATTTGTGTCTTTATTATAACAGCTTGCCAAAAATGCAAATAAAGGGTCTGCAGGAAGGGAACCCTTCTCAGTATGAGGTAACTATCTTTGTACCTGAAAATAGAAGAGCCATGCATTCTGCATAGTTCACGTTTTTCTTTATCTTCTGGAATTGTTTGACTTACCTAAGTTACTCACCAATGTTGTCTTATTGTTAGTAAGTGCCACAGAGTATGACTCATAGTGACCCCATAAACAACAGATCTGATGCCTGTCCTGTCCTGTGCCATCCTTATCATCCTTGACACATGTGAGCCCATTGTCACAGACACCATAGCAATCCATACCATTGAAGATCTTCCTCTCCTTCACCAACCATTCACCTTTTCTTCCATGATGTCCCTTTCCAAGGGATAGGCTCTCCTGGAAACATGCCAAAAATATGTGAGATGTCTCTCTATCATCCTTGTCTCCAAGGATCACTCTGGTCATACTTTCTGCAAGACATACGTGTTCTTTAGGCAGTCCTTAGAATATTTAGAACTCTTCTCCAACACCACAACTCAAAAGCATCATTTCTTCTCTCATTCTTCTTCATTGTCTAGCTGTCAGACACATAGCAGATGATTGGAAAGACTGGCTTTAAACAGGCTCACCTTGGTCTTTAAACTACTATCATTGTTGTTCAGAGATTTTGAAAGTTCCCTAACCAGCAGACTATCCAATGCTCTATGTCTCCTAATCTCCTGGCTGCTGGTACTATGGGTGTTGATTGTGGATCCAAGTAAAATGAAATTGTTGACAGTTACAGTAGTTTCTCTCTCTGTCTTGATGTTTATTGGCCCAGTTTTAAGGGTTTTTATTTTCTGGATGTTGAGATGCTATTTGTTTTGAAGGCTGTAGTCCTTGATCCTCTGCAGTAAGCACCTCAGATCTTCCTCCTTTTCAGCTAGCAAGGTTGTATCATCTGCATAACGCAGGTTGTTGATGGCTCTTCCTTCTGTTCTCCTTGCCACACTCTTGTTCATAAAACCCAACTTCTCTGATTTGCCTAGCCTACATATTGGGTAGGTACAGAGAAAGAATAAAGCACTGACTTATACCTTTCCTAATTTTAAACCATTGCAGTGTTCCCTGTCTCTGTTCGAACAACAGCATTTCAGTCTAGGTATAGATGGCATGCAAACATAATTAAGTGTTCTATAATTCCTATTCTTCTCAAGGTTAGTCATACATTGTGATAATCCACTCAGTCAGATGCCTTTGCATAGTAAATAAAATACAGACAGACATTCTTTTGGTTCTCTGCTTTCACCCAAGATCCATCTGATATCAGCAATATCTCTAGTGCCACAGCCTCTTCTAAACCGAGCGTGAACTTCTGGCAGTTCGCTCAGTGTACTGTTCTAGCCACCTTAAGGTGATCTTCAGCTATATTTTGCTTGCATGTGATATTAAAGATACTGTTCAATAATTTCCACATTTTGTTGGATCACCTTTTTTGGGAATGGAAACAACAGCTTTCTTCCAGTCAGGTAGCTGTCTTCCAGATTTCCTGGAACAGACTGGTGAGGACATCCAGGGCTACATCTGATAGTTGAAGCATGTCATTTGGTGTCCCATGAATTCCTGGGGCCTTGTTTTTTTTTGCCAGTTCCTTCAATGCAGCTTGACCTTCTTCCCTTATTACCATTGGCTCTTTATTATACCTACTTACAGAAATTTTATGTGTTATTTAGGGACTCCATATATTTCCTTTATCTTCTTTTAATAATTCCTGGATCATTCAAGATTTTTCCCATAAGGTCTCTCAGTATTGCAACTCAAGACTTGAATTTGGTTTTAAATTCTTTCTGTTTCAAAAATCCAAGTGATCAGCATCCTAGTTAATGCTCTGTTTCCTCTGTTTTCCTTTCCCTTTTAGGGAAACAAATTTGTCTCTTCTTTGTAGCTTTCTGTTGGATTTTATTGGTATCAATAATGAGGTAAATGTTTAATTGGTTTAGTTCTGTAAATAGATATCTTGCAAAGATATACTTTAAAAATCTGAGACTGAGAACTGATATTTGCTTATGTTCCCACCCTGAAATTCATATTCAAGTGAGCTTTAATGTTTCATCACTATAGAAATGTGGTCTGATGTTAAATTTATGTATGATAAAACTAAAGGTGTATGTCAGCTTCCATTAAGAAAACCATGTGAAAATCCAGAGTTACATTCTTAAATCAAACTGAAATTTGTCATTGATTTGGCTTCTTTTAAAATGTCTTTGTATAAAAGCAAATATGTCTGCATATGTCCTGTTAAAAACTCATCTTTGCAAGAAAGAAATCCGTTACGTCTTCCCACTGACTGTTCCTGCAGTTGAATCTTCTGTTACATTCTCGGCGTTTCCAGGTTCTTGCTGACTGTATCCAGCTCTTAGACTTTTGAGCTTCTTCATGATGAGTTCATAGTATTTCTCAAACATTTTTATATCTACCTGGCATATCCTCAACACCCTGTACCCTTGATCAAAGGGTAAATCTAATATTGTTCTTTCCAGTGCTACCTTCCCACACCTCTTCAGCACACACACCCTCTTTCTGTCAGCTTAGCCAGATACAACTAAATTAAGAAAATTCTATTTAAAAATGTGGACAGAAGCTAGAATCAAATGAGAAAGCAAATGGAGGGGACATTCCAATGTAATCATTGGACGTGGGCCTATCCTGCTTTAAGAATCATGTGGTGATCCTTCCTCATATAACAGATCATCTGAAAGGTAGCACTGAGTTTCTAACAGTAACACCCCCTTGTAAACGTTTCTTTAACAGAGACATCAACATTTTTATATTCTTCAAGATTTTGAAAACTCAGAGTCATTTTCTATGCTTCCCCACCTCCCTTTGTTAGAATCCCACTTAAGTAGCACTGCTGACATAATGCAAAACATGTTAGGCTGCAAACTGAAAAACTGACAGTTCAAATTTACCAGTCACTTGTGGGGGTGGGGGTGGGGAGAAGTAGGCAGTCTCCTCCCATGAAGACTTACAGCCTCCAAAACCTGATAGAAGATTGCTCTGAGTCAGAAGCTGCTCTGCTGTGGTGAGCATTCTTACTTAATTACTCAACCGTATCAGTTCTTTAGATCCTTCATTGTTCTTCTGTTCCTGTGATGGCATTGTAAGCCAACTCTAAATTTTGCAAAACACTTTTTATTTTTATCTTCAGATTGTTTCTTTTTATTGTGAAGCACTATTTTCACCAAATTGTTAGGTACTAGAATGTGAATTTCAGAAAATTTTATAAATTATGATAATTTGAAAAGAAAATAGCACAGAATGATAGGGTAATCCATATCTATACCATATATTCTACAAGCAAATATAATTTCTTTGACCGATTTAAAATATGTTTGCTAGAAAAATATTGTCCCCTACAGATCACTGTCTTCTATAGACATAATTCAGTTTTTTATGATGATGTGTAAAAGTTAACAAATTAAAGGCAGAAAAGCAGTAGCTTTAAGGGATTGTTTTCACAAACTCAAATCAGAATACCACCACTCCAAAATAAAGCCACTTTTGAGAAAAACACAAAGACAAACCAAAATCACAATGAAAAGATGAATAAAAGGAAGAACAAATACATAATTAATGAAGATGAAATATTACAGAAACTCAGGTTCCCCATCCTTGAATCAATTCCAACTCCTAAAACACTTTTTTCAGTGTCTTTTCTACCCATCACTTTTCCCTTTCTAGTTTGTATGATACATTAACAATCAAGTAACAGTTCTAAAACAAAACTTCATACAATCATTTTCCTCCTCTCCTCATTTTTGCCCATTAAATCAAGTGCAAACTCTAGCTTCTTCAGACACTCTGTAATTTGGCTCCTCTCTCCTTGCAGCTGTATTTTCTAATGCTTCCTAACCGATGAACTGACCTACCCTTGAACTTATTTCTCAAGCATCACAGGCTCATTTGGGACCTAGGTGATGCTGTTTGCCCTGGAGTAGCAATGTGAATCTTCCTTCATTTGTTCTAGACAAATCCAGTTCATTCTTTATGACCTAGCTAATGTTCCATCATCTCCACCATGAGGTTTTCTGTAGGAAATCAGTGAATTTCTGTAGCCTTTATTATTTTTATCAAATAAATCCTAACCCTTTGCATTATTGTTCATGGTTTATATGAAGGCTGACCATATAATTTAGTGTCCAAACTAAGATACTTCAGAGTCAAAGTGACTCTATTAATAATTTCATTAGGGAAACAGGCATTTTCAACTTAATATGTCTGGGAAAATAAGAATGTACGGTCATCTTATTTATGATGGGCATCTTGTCTTCCCAAAAAGAATTTAAGTTCCTATGGGACAGAAGTCTTTGCTTTTTATATCCCTTGGTTCATGAAACAGTACTGTTCACATAATTAGTGGTAAATATATACAGAAAGGGAAGAGGGAGGAAAAGAATAAAAAGTTGATTTATGTTTCCTGAAAACAAAGAATTTGTTTTTTTAAAAATATCAAAACATATCTCTACTAAACTAGATATGTACAGAGCAAGAATAACCACACAACTTCTCCATGACAAGTTGGAAGAGTAGTGGCAACTTGAAAAAGCAGAATATAAGTTGGAATAGTAGGGGGGAAAACCCAATAGCAACAGATAGATCAGGTGGTGAAATATAATAAAAAATGATAGAAGTCTTCCCAGTTGGTAGGTCCAAGGTAATTCCAAATATGAGACACCAAGGTCATATTCAAATGGCAGCTTTGAAAGCATGAGGTATAGTTAAATAGCAGTGAACAGGGTCCGTAGTAGGCAGTGTGGAATGTACAATTTACCATTCCTTCATTCACACCAGAGAGGATTCATCTTCAAAAGCTAGCGAGTTGTATTCAGATTCATTCCAGTTCATAGTGGCGTTACAGGACAGAGTGCAACTTCCACATAGGTTCTCCCACACTGCACTCTTTACGGAAACAGGCCACCACCAACCTTTTGATCAATAGGGGAGTGCTTAACCAGTGCACAAATTAGTGCTTCTTTTCAGAAGCATTAGTATAATAATTTTCTTAAGTGATTTTTAAAAATTAATAAGACTCCATAGTCAAACTAAATGTATCATTCTCTATTCTTACTGTATCAAGGACTCTTAATAAATCAACATAATTACTCATCCATGTGTTGTTTTAGTATTCCTCCCCATAGCAACCTGGTACCTTAAAAAGAGACTAGCAGATAAAAGTTTGAGAACATTTTATTGCCAGCCTCAAACTGTGAATTCAAAATTTTTCTAAACGTATCTTGATTAGAAAAGCCTTGCCACCATTTTAAAAAGGACTTGAAATAAAATCCTGCTTTTGAGGCATCAGCCTTGTCTTAATGTCTAAATATCTTCATCCCGATGCCCTTTGTACAACAGCCACTAGGTAGTGGAATGACGGGAACATCTTCTGATTCATCTAATCTTCATGGGTGAGTCTCCTCACCACCCCTGCTCCTTTTGTACCTTATTGCTCTTTGCCCTTCTAACCTTGGTTGTCACAGACTTCAGATGACTGCGAGGGTTAGGATGGTAACTAGATGTCCTAAATGGGTCCTTATTCTGGCACAATAAGCATTACTTCCAAACTTAACTGGGTTTGAGGTGAACTCAATATCTCATAGAATGACTGAAGTTCATATACTAAGAAACAGTAACTTAAAAACTGAGACAGAACTTTATTATGCTCTCATTAGTTTCTCGTAGGAACAGAGAAGTATGGTAGTATACTGTGAAGTAGAGTTGCTGGGCTAAAAAGAAGTGCATGAATATACATATTATTTTATGCCACTTGACCAACTCTTGGAGCTGATGGGTCTCAGTCTTTGTTGTTATGTACTGTCAAGTCAAAACTTACTCATAGCTGACCCTCTGATAGGTTTTCAGAGGCAGTTAATTGCATGAGAGAAGATTGCCCATTCTTCTCCTGTGGGATGACTGGTGGCCTTGAACTCGTTCCTTCAGTATTGCAGCACAGCTTCTTGCCATTAGGCCACCAGAAATCTCCCCCCACCACCCTACAAACCCCATTACATATACATATGTAATTAGTTGTACTAAATATTTCCAAGTAAATTCTCTATAAATCTTAATTTTGAAACACTTTTTTAGCAAAAAAAAACAAAAATAGACCAAATAGTAAAACATCCTTCTAATCACAATTTTTATATTTAACATAAAATGTATTCCCTGAGAATATATTAAACAGAAGTGTATTGTAGCACAGGTAGTAAAAAGAAAATGCTTATTTAAGCTTATTTCCTGGTAGCTGTATAATAAATGATCCCTGTGGTGGGATTTTTAAAAATGAAATATATTAAAACTTAGAAACTGTTATTGAGACTTTGTGAAAATAACAACATTTTGGTTAAAATTAAGGAAGACAATGGATATTGTTCTTTTCCTCCAAACAATTTTCACCTCAAATCTTTGAAACTCACTATGATTAAACAAAATTGTTTCGATCTTGAAGTTCCACTAATTTAGGTATAATGAGAGGATCATTGTGGAACGTAGTTCTAGAAGACATGGCATGGTTACTTTGTAAAGTCCGTTTGTAAAGTTAAAACTTGTCAGTAACATGAGTCCAGATTCTCAGGTGTAACCCAGTAGCTCTCACTCTCGTGACCATTGAATCAGACCCAAATCATAGCTGGTCCATCAGAGGGTTTCTGAAACTAAGTCACTCAGGAGCCTGTCCCCCTTCCTCCTGAGCAGCCTCTGGTCTATTAGAACTGCTAAACAAGTGTGGCAGGCATTTGAGTTAGTATTGCAACAGCCAGTTGACTGTTGTTTTGTACCATTGAGTCACCTATGATTCATAGTGACCCTGTGTACAGTATCTCTGAATTCTGCCCTATCCCAAGCCAGCCTCATGGTCTCCAACACACCTCCCCTCATTACCCCAGTTACTGTGTCAGTCCATCTCATCTAGGGTCATCTCCTGTGCTGACCCTTTGCCCTTCTAAGTAGGTTGTCCTTCTCCAGAGACTGACTGGTCCCTCATAGCTGTGTGCCCAAAGTATGTGAGATGGAGCTTCAAAATCCTTGCCTCCAAGGAGCAACCCGTTTTCACGCTCTCTAGGACAAACCTACTTAGTCTCTTGGCAGTCCGTGCTATTCTCAGTAATCATCTCCAGCACCACAACTGAAAGGCATCAATTCTTCTTCTATTATCTTTGGTCATTGTCCAACTCTCTGATGCATAGCAAGTAATTGTGAAGACCATGGCCTGAATCAGAAACTGATATCTTGACTGACATAGTCGCTCTTCAGAACTTTTGAGAAGTCCCTGACAGAAGTTTCCCCAGAGCAATTAATCTTTTGATTTTTTTTTTACTGCTGATGTTAAGAGTCTTGATTGTGGAGCTGCGCAAGCCGTATTGTTAACAACTTCAACTTCTTCTCCACCTGTCATAATACTACCAACTGGCCCAGTGGTGAGAAACTTTATCTTCTTGATGTTGCGCTTCAGTCTATCAGACTACAGTCCTTGATCTTCTGCAGCAAACATTTCAGGTCCTTCTCAGTTTCTGCCAGCAAGATTGTGTCATCTGCATAATACAAGTTGTTAATAAGTCCTCCTCCAATCCTGATGCCACATTCCTTCTCATAAAGTCCAGCCTCCTGAATTATCTGTTCCACAAAAAGATTGAAATGGTATGATGATAGGACATATCCCTGACATACGTCTTTCTGATTTTGAACCATGTAGTGCTTCTTTGCTCTGTTCTGAGGACTGCTTCCTGGTCCAAGTACAAGTTTCACATGAGCACAATCAAGTGTTCTGAGATTCACATTCTTCTCAAGGTTAGCCACAATTTGTTGTGATTCACACAAATGCTTTTACATAGTCAATGAAACACGGAGGGGCATTCCTCTTGTACTGTTTGCTTTCAGGCAAAGTCCATCTCACGTTGGTGATAAATATGTCTGAGACTCAGTTTTATAGGGCATACTTTTTTTTTTTTTTTTTACTTTTCATAAAAACCAAA
>NW_006399889.1:891261-909614 GCF_000299155.1 Elephantulus edwardii | reverse complement strand
CCCAAACTAAACCCATTGCCATTGAGTTGATTGCATCCCACAGTGATTCTGGAGGAGAGAGCAGAACTGCCTAGAAAGTGTCCAGGATTGTTAATCTGCAGGGTAGCAGATTACTCCATCTTTCTCCCAAAGAGCAAATGGGGAGTTTGAAATCTACTACCTTTGACTAAACTGTGACTCATGGCTGCCCTCCATCAAGCTTCTGAGCTTATAAATCTTTACAGAAGGAGACCAGTCTTCTAGTTGGTGAGTGTTTTTGACACTGTGCCACCAGATTGTCTAATCAAAAATAAGCAGCTCTGTGAGATCAGCACTGCTATGCAGACATAGCGACGCTGTAAGAGGAGTAAACTGCCGTAGGATTTCCGAGGCTATAAATCTTTATGAATACAGATTGCCATATCTTTCTCCCATGGATTTTGAACCTCAGATCTCTCAGCAGCCAGCCAGTCCTTAACTACTAGGCTACCAGGGCCCCTTGAAGATCTTCACTTTTTGTTGTTGTTAGGTGCCCTCAAGTCATCTCCAGCTCCTAGTGAAAATGGAACAAAACGCTGCCTGCTTCTCTCCCAGCCCATTGTTTCAGCCACTGTGCCGGTCTGTCTCTTTGAAGGGCTTCCTCCTTTTTGCTGACTACTGTGTGTGATGTGTTTTCCAGGGACTGGTCCCTCCTGATAACAAGTCCAAAATATGGGAGACAGTCTCATCATTCTCACTTCCTGGAAACAGCCTGGATGCACTTCTTCCAAGAATGGAATTACTTGTTTGTTCTTTTGGCAACTTGTAATATATTCAATATTCTTTGCCATCTTCACAATTCGAAGGCATCAGCTCTTCTCTAGTCCTCCACATTTACTTGGGGCTAGTATTTCGATTGCCATTATGGTCAGCTGTTAGTAATACTTGACTGCTGTGGCTGTGCCAGCAGATTGCTGGGAAGTCTCCGGAAGCAATCCCAGATAATTTCATAGTGTGTTCTAACTTCACTGTTTAACTTACGGTAGCTCTTTAAATTTATTTTTAGAAACTTTATTTGTAGGTAAGCTTAGTTAATGGCCTATGCTAAATGTTATTGTTAGAGCAAATCTGAAGTGAATTTCAAAGCTAGTGTATTTAAAAATCTATGATTATTTGCTAAAAATTCTTCCTTCAATTCTTTCAATTTAAGTGCAGACCAAAGAAAAGTTTCTTACATTTATTCTTTTATGACACATACATTGATGTTTGTCTAATTTTGTGCCAGCATTGAAATAGGTAGACACTGTCTCCTCCTTTATTGAGCTTAAAGTCTAGCTGAACAGTAGGCAGAAGCTGTTACAAAAAATCACTGGTTTAAAAAAAAACAACACAACACAAAACCATTGGTTAAAGGACTCAGGCCTTATCTGAGAAGGTTGCTTTTGAACCTAAAAATAAGATAGAGTGATATACACGTTCCTTCAGTCATTCCCTTAAGGCAAATTACTGTATTTTCTCCTAGCTAATTTTCTTTTTAAATATATTTTGGTGCTTCACTGAAGAGGAGGCATGTATGTAAGACGTATAATTGAGATCTGATCAGTATTGGCATTTTCATGACATACTCCTAGAAGAAATTTTATACACGTTTATAGACTGAGTTGAAGAAAGTCATTTGTTCCCATAACAAATAATCTTTAGGTCAAAAGTGGAAATAAAATGTTCCTCTTTATCTTGAATGTGTTGAAACATCTTTCAAAATCCGTTTTCTGTGCCATATAACAGAGATCTAAAACAATTGTTATGATTACTTCATACCCAGCTTTCCTTTTTCCTATGATTCAGAATATTCCTCACATTGCATTTTCCCCTCTTTCTCTGTATGCCTCAAAATAACCTGAAGCTAGTGTGTATTTTTCCCATTTATGGTTTTCTGTTTTACTGCTTATTTGCTACTATTTTGTATATCTATAGCTCTACATATTGTTGTTGTTGTTGTTATGTGCCGTGGAGTCGTTTGTGACTCATGGCGACCCTATGCACAACAGCCCTAAACCCTGCTCTATCCTGTGCCAATCGCACTGCCTCTGACACACCCATCCCGATTACCCCAGTCACCAAATCAATCCATCTCATAGAGGATTGTTAGGATTGTTGTGGTTGTTAGTTACCATAAAACAGACCATGACTCATAGCAACCCTGTGACTCTGAACCCTACCCTACCCTGTGCCATCCACATCATGTCTGCCACTCTTGAACCCAAGTAGATCATAATTTACATATGTAATACATGATAAGATAGATGTACATACACTGTATTATACTATACTTTTCTGACTTGGTTTTGTTTCACACGATATTTTCTCTCCTGTTTTTGTTTTTTAAGATTTATCCACACTAACACAAGCATTATCTTTCTTCAACCTTCTACTAAAAACCTTTTGTTAGTTTGATTCTTTTTCACTGTGGCAATAGTCATCATTGTTTACGTCTCCTGGTACTGCTGGGTGAGAGTTTCTGTAGGGACCACCAGGTAGTGGAATAGCTTAAGTTACGGGGTCTGAACATCTCATCCATACTGAATTATGACAAATGGCTCTCTAGAGTAATTAATATAATCTAAAGATTCTCACCACTTGGGCCATGATAGATGGAAAAGAGATTGAGGTTGTTAACAATTACAGTTTACTCTGCTCCACAATCAGAACTATTGGCACCAGCAGTCAGGAAATCAAAAGATGAATTGCCCTGGGAAAATCTGCTGTCATGGACCTCTCCAGCGTACTGAAATGCAACAGTGTCTATCTGGAGACTTAAGATGTGCCTTATCTAGACCATGATCTTTGCAGTTACTTGCTATGCATCAGAGAGCTGGACAATGACTAAGAATAACAGGAGAAGAATCGAGGCCTTCAAGTTGTGCTGGAGAAGAGTCTTGAACATACCATGGACTGCCAAGAATACAAATAGGTCTGACTTGAAGAGAGTGAAAACAAGTTTCTCTTTGGAGGCTAGGATTTTGAAGCTCCATCTCACGTACTTTGTGCATGTGGCCAGGAGGGACCAGTCCTTGGAAATGGGCATCATGCTCAGAAGGGTGGAAGGACAGCATAGGAGAGGAAGACCCCAGATGAGATGAATTGATACAGTAACTGGGGCAGTGGGGGTTGGTGTGTCGGATTTAGTGAGAGTGTCTCAGGACAGGGCAGGGTTCAGAGCTCCTGTACATAGGGTCGCTGTGGGTCACAGATGACTCAGTGTCATGTAACAGCAACAAGAATATACATCTCCTAGCAATGGATAAGAATCTCCTGCTTTTTTTACATTCCACATTTTTACACTGGGGTTTATGATATAATTATTTTGATTCTGGTCCACAGTGGTATCTCATTGTTGGAATTTCTGATTACTGATGAGATGAAATATCATTTCATATTTATTAACCACTGGATTTGTTTTTTTCTTCTGTGAATTTGCATCTTTCCTATTTTTCCATTATTGTGTTGTTGATTGCTATCGAGTCAAGCACAATTCATAGTGGCCCTATGAACAAAAGACTGGAAGACTTTCTATAACTATCTTCATTTCTCACAGTTCATAGAGTTTCCAGAGGCATGTTGTTTAGGAAGGGGATGCCACTCCATCAGGTTGTCATTTTCTCCTTGACTTATACATTAGAGTCCTATGTGTCACAAAAATCATCTTTCATTTTCTAGCTTGAAGAAACTTTCTATATGGTGTCTGTTTATCATAACAAAGTTTAGATTTTATTGTTGTGTGTCCTTCCTTTTATGCTTTGGGATATTTTCCCTCCCCTTTTTAAAAAACCCTTGTGCCCTGATGATATAATGCTATTCTCTTACTTTTTTTCCCTAACAAAGTTTTGTAAGTTTTATTCTTATTTATACTCAGATCTTTAAGCCATGTAGAATTTTGCCTAAACCATGAATATAAATAAAACAATTTATTTTTGTATTGATATATGTAATATGTGTAAATAAAACAATTTCTTTTTATACTGATATAGTAATTTCTGTTTCTGAAATTTGTTTTTTTATTTCTTACTGATTTGTAATTCTACCTCTGTCATAAACTAAATTCCCATTTCACATATATTTTACTTGTGGCAGTTTACTTACCTGTTACGCCAATACCAACCATACAATTTTTATTACTTTATCCTTTTAATAATTTTTAGTATCTTATAGGCCATGTCCTCCTCTCTCTTGTCCCTCTAATTCTTTTCTTCTGTTGTTTGTGTGTCTATTCCTTAAGAACATCCTTTAGTAAATGGTCTCGGTGGTATATTCCTTCATTCTTTGTTATTCTGAATAGGTGTGTGTTTTTTTGGTTTTTTTCATTTCACCCAGACCATTGACTGATACAAAATTTTATTGAGTAATTTGTTCTAGTTTAAGGATTATTTCTCAGAACAATTTAAATTCTGATAGATTCTTTCATACTGTGATTCTGCTTTTGTCATTTTGTATGTAACCTAGTAATCTATCTACTTGCTCTAGTTGCTTTTAAGATCTTCTATTTGCATTTCGTGTCCTCATATTTTGTTAGTTAAGTCTAGATGTGTTTCCTTAGTTACCTGGTTGGTAGAGACCTCTGGCAGTTTAGTTCATAGGAATTTGCGCTGCTGATCCAAAGACCTTAACTCTCTGGCAGTTTGAATCCACCAGCAGCTCTGTAGACAAAAGAAAAGCACCTCTGTTTTGTGGGGTTTACAGTCTCCCAAAGAGAGAATCAGCCCCAGCGCAGCCCAACGTTGATTTCTGTAATATAGAGGCCTGACGTACCTCCACTTTCTAACCTTTTACCAGTTCTGACACCAGCCATCCTCTCTATGGCACTTTTTACCTCCCTATTGAGTTTGATCATTTATGACAATGGCCACACCAAGCTCACAGAGGATACTCACATTTCTGTGTTTAGGAAAGTGGTATGGGATTGAGGTTAACTTGGAAGGAACTGGGACAGGATCATTATCAGACTGACATAGGTAAGGTTTAGAATGCTTCCCCAAAGTGAACATCTTTAGTGTGGCACCTTCTTTTTAGGACAACACTCCCACTTTTTCTCTCTACCTCACTGTCTCTATCTCCACCAGCTGTACCAGCCTTCTCTAGGCTCAGAATCCCAAGACAGACTTCCTTTCAGCCCTCTCTCAGACTTTGCCTCTACTCCCACTTGGGCTTGGCCTTGGCCTCTACCTGCTTGAACAAGCTCCTCCAGAGGAGTAGGGCAACTAACAGCTCTTCAGGGTCCAGGAAAACAATCTCCTAAGCTGGTTTTGGTTTTTTGTTGGGTTTTTTTTCCTCACAGACCCAAAACAAAAGCCACATAAGCTCATTTCAGATAGTAGGGAACATAATTTAAATTCTCAAACCTGTGAGACCAAGAATTTAGAACTCTTTAGCAAATTTTCTTTCCTCCTTCCAAAGACTAGAAACCTTGCTTGTTGCTTCCCTGTATTGGTGGGCAGTTTACTTTTTCCACTGAGGTGCAACCCTTCCAAGTCTAAGCTTTATGCAGAGGTTTCTGTTTCAACTCACCATTCCTAAACCTCACTTCTTGTTTCTTTATACAGATAAAATCCTGAGATTCCAAATCTACACCTTTACCCTACTTCAGTGTAACTGCACAGTGTCTTTGATCTGCACATATCTGTTAGTCTCCACCTTCTTTTTTCCTCTCTAACCTCTACTTTTCTTTTAGATTTCTGCTTAGCCATCACTTTATCCCGAAGCCTTCTTTAACTACCACTCCCCAAACCAAGAATAGGTTAGAGGCCCCTTCTCTCTGTATCTCATACTTTTTCTGTAGTGGTAGCTTTATTCTGTACTCTTCTTTCTCTGTACTTTCTTTTCCATTTACCTGCAAGCTTTTGGAGGAAAAGGAATCATTTTACTAGCATCTAGCATAGCCTTGGTGCATTATAAATATTTCTTCAACGGCACTTTAGTGGCCTAGCAGTAAGAACGTGCACTGCAATCCCAAATGCACATTATTTGAATCCTCCAGCTTCTCCGCGGGAGAAGGAAGGGCAGTCTCCTCAAGTACAATCAACAGCCTCTGAAAAACCTGTTGGAGGGTCAGCTGTGGGTCATTTCCAACTCAGTGTACTCAGCAACGACAGTAACTGAGTGAATGAATGAATGTTGTTCTTAGAATAAGGACAGCGCGAGATGAAGATTTCAAGTGTAGGGCACACTCTCAGTTTATGCACAGAATCAGAAACATCCTCTACTATAAATAATAAAAATCAGCAATAACAAGTGAGGTAAGCCATGTTACTAAATAGTAACTCTTAAGAAGAATTTGTGTGTGGAGCAAAACTCAAAAACATAAATAAGACCAGGTGTACTAGTCCAATAAAGCCTGGTGGAGCCCCAGAACTGTAGCCCCTAGTCACCCTGTGAAGTCAGAAAAGCACTGAACTTTAAGCATACAACAGCCTGGCCGATTGAGCAACCATTACCCTAGAATAACCATTCACATAAGACAGAAAGAAAAGCATTTGCCTGAGGAGTAAGCCCTAAAGGCAAGTAGGGGTAGCACAGAAGGATTAATGGAAATGAAAATTACAGGGAGGAAGTAGAAAAGTAGAGTTACATTGTTAAGGATTGTAATTAATGTTATAAAACAAAATGTGTGTGAATATTGAAAGCAAGTCCAATGTGCTTTGTAAAATGTAACTAAAAGAATAAATTTGTGATTGTGTGGCTTGCATTATGCTCCTAAAATATATGCGTGCACAGGCCCAATGAAAGTGCTTATGAAAGCCAAAATGAATCAAGAATAAAGTTTTTTAAAAATAAAAGGAATCAAGTTTTAATCCAATTTATATAAAATTTTCTCTTTAAGGACTTAAGATCCTTTAGGGATAAAGGTTTACTGAGAGGATAACATGGAAATAGCCAGGAACAGAGACTGCTATAGGACGCATAGGTATTCTCCTCCCCTTTGTGATGATTCTCATTGTTTTCTCTTGTCTCTTTACTCTGGCTTATTCTGATTCATTTCTTCTTGTTATGTGCTGTCAATCTACTACAACTCATAGCGACCCTATGAACAATAGCTCTGAACCTTGCCCTGTCTTGAGCCAGTCTTACTGTCCCTGATACACCTGCCCCCGTTGCCACAGTGACTGTGTCAATCCATCTTATCCAGGGTTTTCCTCTCCTGTCGTAACCATCTACTCCTCTTCAAGCATGATGCCCTTCTCCAGAGACTGGTACCTCCTGGCCACATGCTCAAAGTATGTCAGACAGAGCTTCAAAGTCCTTCAAGGAGCAACCTGGTTTCAACCCTCTTCAGGACAGATCTATTTGTTCTCTTGGCAGTCCATGGTATGTTCGATACGCTTCTCCAGCACCATGACTCAGAGACATCAATTCTTCTTCTGTAATACTTAGTCATTGTCCATCACTCAGATGCACAGCAAGTAATTGTAAAGACAATGGGCTGGATCAGGCGCATCTTGGTCTCTAGACAGACGTCATTACTCTTCAACATTCTGGTGAGGTCCCGGATAGCAGACTGTCCGAAAGCAACTCATCTTTTGATTTCCTGACTGCTGGTGCTAAGAGTGTTGATTGTGGGTCCACGTGAGATGAAATTGTTAAACAGCTTCAATCTCTTCTCCAACTATCATGATGCTGATACTCCATCATAGTTCTAGATTGGAAAAGGTACATCATGACCTTTTAAAAAACATGCTGTGACAAAGTCCTCACTCTCCATGAACTACAGTTGTTAAAGGGCTTATATAGTCTGTGTCTTGGCTTTCCTTAGGTCAAGTGCCCATCACAGTTCCTGTGAATATGTGTTTTGGAGAGCCTTAGGGCAAAATGTGCTTTCCTCTTTGGCAGCAGGGCAAACAAAGGGTAGGCAATTTCCTGTATGGCATTATGCTGTTGTGGTAGACATCCAAAGCTTGGCATGCTCAGTGCTACCCGGCTTTGACTCCATGTTCACCCAGCAACATTCTGTTATGTACTTTCTTTCCAGTACCTTGATTCCAAGAAGATGCGAGTTGTGATATCAGATGGTTCTGATACTAGACCATCTACTCATTCCACATTCATTAATTGGAGATCTACAGTGTTTCTAAAGACTTACCGTCCTAGATTGTCTGATAAAAAATAAAATTTCTAAGCATGCACCACTCAAGGCCAGTCCTTGGACCAAAACCTTTTGTATCATGATATATAAGACCAGTCTGAACAACCAGTCTTCATTCTAGCTCTTTTAACTGTAACAATTACTATTATTTTATTAAATTAGTATAATAGATCTAAAGCCTTCAGTATACTGATTTTTTTTTTCCTCTTGCCATGGATTTAAGAGAGGAGCATGATCAGAATTAAAGATAAGTACTCTTGAAGTTTTCTTTTCTTTCTTAAAAGCCATGGCAACTGAATTGATTCTGCCTACATAGAGCCATATAAAAGTCAGGCCACAGTCATCAAATCGCAAGAGTTGAAAATGCCTATGCATTCTTCTCACCACAGTCCAGTTGCCCTTTCCAGCTCCTCCGCCTAAATTCCTGGATCCAGATGATCTCATGGGTGCCCTTCCCCTTACCTGGGAGCTGCTCAGTGCCACTGACCCCTGCTGCCCACCACCCTCCCTTGCTGTCCACTGCTTTCCCCTGCTGTCCACCATGCTTTTGCCTTGTGCTGTTGAAAGTAACACCAGCTCACAGCTTTGACATGGAAGTGTTAATTACTGATTTGTTTAGGCTTTGTTGTGGTGTGCCGTCAAATCAGCAGCATCAGTTCATAGCTGACCCTCCAGCAAGTTTTGGAGGCTATAAATAAATCACAAGGGAAGAGAGCACCTTGGAGCAGCTGGTGGATTTGAACTGCTTGGCTTTGAATTGGCAGTGCACCTCTTTACCATCTAAGCCGCCACAGCTTCCTTTCTTTGGTTTAGAATTTGATGTGTTACAAAATCTATTCATGTACAACTCTAAATTGAAAAATCATTGTTATTGTTAAGTGTCATCGAGTCTTAGACAACTCATAGTGACCCTATGAAAGAAAGACCTGAACGCTTGTATAACTTTCATTGTTTCTCCAAGTCCATAGGGTTTCCAGAGGCAAGCTATTTTAGAAGTGGATGCCACTCCTGCTTCCAAGCTTGTTTTAATTGTGAAACTCTAACAAACACTGTCCACCATGGGTAACCATTATCACACTTGACACATCAGTGTCATAGTGTTCAGCAACCACAGGTTACCTCTGTAGAGCAAATTGACAGACCAGTGCTATACCACTTAGAAGAATGTTTGACCAAAACCAATTAAAACCAGGCCTGAGGGCAGCAGATTAAAATCACCTACCTCTGGCTTGGTAGCATCACTTCCTGTCCACTAGGCCAACTGAGATCTCTCGTTGTTGTTAAATGCCGTCGAGTCGTAGACAACTCATAGCAACCCTATGAATGAAAGACCTAAACACTTCTAAAACTTTCATCATGAAAAATCATATATGGGAAAATAAACCTTATTATCGTCAATCTTGAGCAAGCTATTCTACCTACTTCTGTTTCAATATTATCATCTGTAATAAAGGATCACACTAATAATTCTTGGGTTCTTGGAGATACACACACACACACACACACACACACACCCCTGTTTGTTGTTGTTATGCCGTCGACTCATAGCGACCCTATGTACAACAGCCCTAAACTCTGCTCTGTCCTGTGCCAATTGACTGTCTCTGATACACCCACTCAATTACCCCGTCACTGAATCAATCAACCTCACTGTAGATCTCATAGAGTGTCTTCCCCTCCTGTGCTGTCCCTCCACCCTACCAAGCATGATGTCCCTCTCCAAGGACCGGTCCCTCCTTACAATATGTCTAAAGTATGTTAGACAGAACCTCAGAAACCTTGCCTTCAAGGAGCCTTTAAACCTCCAGTTTAACCCTTTCCAGGATGAATCTTTGTTTTCCTAGCAGTCCATAGTACACTCAATACTCTTCTCCAGCAATATATGTGTGTATATGTGTATATGTATATATGCATATATATACACACACACTCACACACATATATGTGTGTATATATAGACATATGTGTGTGTGTGTGTATATATATATATATATATATGTATATATATATTGTTGTTGTTATGTGCCATCGAGTCGTTTCCGACTCATAGCGACCCTATGCACAACAGCTCTAAACCCTGCTCTATCCTGCGCCAACCGCACCGCCTCTGACACACCCATCCCGATTACCCCAGTGACTGAATCAATCCATCTCATAGAGGGTCTTCCCCTCCTGCGCTGTCCCTCCACCCTCCCAAGCATGATGTCCCTCTCCAGGGACCCGTCCCTCCTGGCAACATGTCCAAAGTATGTCAGACGAAGCCCTAGAATCCTTGCCTCCAAGGAGCAGCTTGGTTTAATCCTCTCCAAGATGAATCTGTTTGTTTTCCTGGCAGTCCATGGTACATTCAGTACCCTTCTCCAGCACCACAGCTCAAAAGCATCCACTCTCCTTCTGTCCTCCCTAGTCATTGTCCAACTCTCTGATGTGTGTGTTTGTGTGTGTGTGTGTGTGTGTGTAGGCTTTTTAGTACATAGAAAGTTTTAAGTAATAAATCTTTTAAAAGAGTAGAAAGAAAAAGAGTGAAATAGAAGGAATAAGTGCTGCTTGCTTTGTGCCCTATGAGACGTGAGGAAATACAAGGTGAATGGCCACTGGGAAACTCTAGGCTCTTCCCTCCCCATGTGTGCGCAGAGTGAACTCAGGCAGCAGAGAAGCATGGCCCAGGATGCTGCTTCCCAGCACTTCCTCTCCTTTTGTAATCACCATCCCACTGACTAAGTAGTTCCCGCTTGGGTTCATTTGCCTAACAGGACCCTAAAGTGTATGTGTGATACAATTACTTCCTTTAAAAATTCCATACAAATAATATGCTTCTCTCAGCACTGATAGCCAGAAAAATACAAATTAAAAGTCTCTTATGGAATATTATGTAATTAGATAGCTCTTTGGGGAACACAGCCAAATCCACTCTCCCTCTGCTTGTCACATCAGCGAGTCAGGAATGCTTCAGACCACCGTGTTCATTGTTGATTATATTAAACACTGCATTCCTAGTGAAGCATCTGTTCAGCCACCACAAGCTTATTCATTATTTATATGCAATTAAAGGGCATGGTTGAAATGAATACATACATCTGGAAAAAGTCATTATTCATGTATAGATCAAATTGAACATTTGTCATTTCCCTCGTGATTTAACATATTCTTTATGCCTTCATCCATAGCCATCGAGTCAGCTTCAACTTATATTGACTTTATAGATAGAATGGAACTGCCACATAGGGTTTTTGAGGCTGTAATCTTTGGAGAAGCAGACTACCCAATCTTCATCCTGCAGAGCTGCTCATTGAATTGAACCACCAAACTATTTGTTACAGCCTAATGTTGTAACCACTATGCCACAGGGCTCCTTCTTTGTACCTGGGGATCTCAAATCATATTAAGCAGAATAAGTATCTTTCATTTCATTTAATTGTTGGTCTTATTCCACTTGTTCAGATTATTTTGATCATTTAAAATTAGCATTCATTTCTCCATAATATATTAAAGTAAGAAAGGAGGGAAATTTCTTTTTAGGACATCTAAAGATGAATGCAAATTGTTCTACTATGATTCTTAATGACCCACTATTAACATAGTGGGAACCCAGTGTGTTAATGCAATACCTTTTTTCACATCATTACTCCTAATGGAACTGTTAGTAGCATAATAGCTTGACCTTTAGCTATAGATTCACACAGCAAAAACACATCCTGCTTACTCCATATCTCTTCACAAAGCATTTTGAGTGTTTTCAGATCAATACAATGACAATATTTTGGCCTTGTTCTAAGGTCTCATCTGTGCATGTAATGGAGAGAATAGTATTTGCTTTTGTCCTTTAGTTGAAAGTGTCTTTTTAAGTTTGAATGTAATCTATAAAGAAGAATTATCAGTAATGTACCCAGTAGAAGTGTTTGTATAGATAGTTTCCAAGAAACCTATTGCTGTGTTTTCAAAAGTCTCAGACACAAATCCAGGAGAGAGAGTTTTTCTTGGCTTCTTTATACTGAAACGAAATATGTTTTAACTAAAAAGACAAAAATAAGCAGACATAGCTGCCATGTTAGTGAGTGACAATACTTGAGCTCAAGTTTAGATGAGGAAGGTCTAATGTGAAGCTCCTCACAGAGTGGATGAGAACACGTCCCTTCTTATCTCTTCAACAGAGTTCTTGATGTGCTTGGTTGCTGAGAATCATCTTGATATTGATACAATAGAAAGCTACGTCTTTAAAATTAGAGCCACTAGTTTCTAATGTGTGTTAATTTGGACACAGATATGTCACCATTTAAGAAAAGAGAGGTTGCTATGGAAATTAATTATGCAAACAATATTGCAAGGGGGGATGTTTACCTGATAAGACAAGTGGATACAATAATTTTGTAATAAACATTTTTATATAAACTAATAGGGTGCTAAATACAAATATTTTTGTCTGCTCATTAAAGCAGGACTTCATGAACCTTTTGGTGATTATCTGAAGAGTAAATATTATTGTGGGCATCTGAATGCTACAAAATCTTGTCCCGTTAAGTATATTCTATTAATTAAGACTTCTTACTAACTCAGATGTTGTTGTTATGTGCCGTCGATTTGCTTACTAACTCAGATAAGTAATCCCAATTAGTCTAAATTTTAAAACTATTATATTTGTCTTCATTGGAAATGCAACTATAAGATATGTATGCTCATCAGAAGTTTATTGGATCTAAGGTGGTACAGTCACTATTAACAGGTACTTTGAGAGAGACAGACAGAATACATGGAAACTCCTTAAGTTCTTTATAGTCTGGTCCAGGTGACTGAAAAGCACACCTCCTCTCAGGAATACTCTCTCCTGTACATCTGTCCAAAGTGGACACTGCTTTCTCTCCTGTACTCCATGGATCATGCATTGGACAACTGGATATTTTTTTTTCCTCTTATCCTTAATTCTGCTTTGTGGTCATCACTTCCCCTTTTCTCAGTTGGCGACGGGCTAGGACCTTTTTATTCAGGTAGTAAAGCTCTTATGAGCACCCTCCTGCTTTCTCCCTGCTTTCCCACCCTTCACCTCATCATCAGTGATCTGGCTTCTAGATCACAGTCGTCTTCTCACCCCCAGGTCTTGTTGCTGTTTTTAATAACCTCACTGTCTGCATGGAAGTGTGACCTGACTCTCTAACCACAGTTTCTGGTCCCTATCTACCATCACACTCACCTTTACTCCACTTCCACTCCACACTGCTTGATCACACCTTAGTGTTTCATACAGAACTCATCTGCTGCTGATACATTACTCTGCCCTCTTAGTAGAATTATTATTATAGTTCTCCATTTACTTTAGTGCCAGATTTTGGTAACTAAAAGAGGTCCAAAGACTTGTTTTTCTTTTGTGAAAGGCAAAATGAGAAACTATCCTTCTGTGTTTCTTGTACACTTTTAGTGAGCAATACAAGCTCCTTGCAGGGAACTAGTTAGAGAATCAAGCTGCCATACCTTTCATCTGTGCCTCTATTATATGTTGTTATTCTTTTAGGTTTTATGTATTATTATGACTTGATAGGATATTTTTTTGGCATCTGTGAACAGTGACTTCCTGGTGGCCTAGTTGGTAAGGAATTGTTCTGCCATTCCAAAAGTAAGCAGTTCGAATCATGGTACTTTATTTTGGGGGAGCATTCTGCTTAGTTGTACAGCACTCTTTTGTCAGTTGCTGTACTGAGGTAATCTAGGTTTGCTGTGATGCTGAACCTTGTGCCAGCCATTGTCCATGGTGGACAGTGTTTGGTGGAGCTCCCATTTTAAGACAGGTTTAGAAGCAAGAGTGGTATCTGCTTCCTAAACCACATACCTCTAGAAACTATGAACCTGGAGAAATGACGTTAGTTACAGAGAAGCTTCAAGTCTTTTGTTCATAGGTCACTGAGTCTTGCTTGACTCGACGGCAGTCAGCAACAACTATCCTTACTCCCATAATACCTGCTTACACCTACATTGATATCTCCTTTTCTGGTTTCTACAGATCTGTCCAAATTTTTTAGCCTCTTCTGCTTGCTTTCTTAGATTTATGGAGAAAGTTGAGGTACCTCATTCCTGGTAGCATCTTCAATATCTTCAGATTCTTTATACTACTGTTCTTCTACCAGAAATGCCTGGTCAGATCCTAAGGATAGACTCACCCTACCATCTGACTTCTCTACCTCAATAGAAGCTTCATGATACTGTGGGAGAAAATAGCACATTCATATACCAGCAAAGCATTGTGCCTTCTTTGATGTTGACAATCAGCTCAACAGCAGTGATTTTGAGAGTGTTTTTGATAGTCTCCAACAACAGACGGCATCACTCATTTATAAAACATATTCACGGCTCAAGTTCCTTAGCCCTCTTCCTGTTTCTAGCTACTGTCCTCTTTCTCCCTTTCCTTTCTGAAACAAGTTCCTGAGAGTATCATTTGTGTTTAGTCCAGACATATAATAGCTGACCCTTAGTGAGCATTGTCCAAACCTCCCCTCCCTGACTCTCTCTTTTGCACTTTAAACCATTGCTCTCACCTCTTTTTCTGACCCACTCATTCACCTCTCCTAGTTGGCTGATTGGTTTTCCTAATAACTAGCCAGTTAGAGTTGAGGACTCATTCAATGGCACCTCTACCATAGTCCCTTCTTTAAACCTTGTGTTCTATGGTTCAGTGTTTGGCCAAGTATTCTTTTTAATGCTCTATATTCTCTCTTCACAGTGGTTTTTCCTCTCATTGTTTTAACGCTTATACCTATGTTGGTGCTTCTGAAGCCATGCTCTTCTGTCTTGACCCTTTCCCTGTATCCAAATATACCTTCACTGTTCCCACTTGAATGTACCACAGCACATTAAACTCAGCATATTTGAAGCCACACAATATATCTCACTTTTCAACTTGCCAACTTTTTCTTCTACATTTCCTATATTTTATGATTCAGCAAGAAATGTCAGTTCTGTGCACTAGCAATTGTTGGTATGGATGCAGACATGGCCCCAGAGAGCTCCCCTGCTTCCTTCAGTCAGTTCTTTCCATTTCTACCACTTGTTCTTCTTCCTTATTTATATCATTTACTTTTGTTTTAGAGATAATAATAAATGGCTTTGTTCTTCTTTTAAAATATTTCCTTAGGATAAATTTCTAGGAGTAAGATTATTAGGTCCAAGAGTATAACAATCTTATAATTTTCTCTGTGTATTATTAGCTTATTTCCCAAAAGGATTTTGTCATTTTTCTCTAACAGTAATGTTTAAGTGTGACAGGTCCTTGCAATGTTATCAATTCTGTGTCAACATTAGTGTTTTAACATTGTTTGTTTGGGGTTCTGCCCCCACCCCATTTAGTAGGTTAAAATATTTTACAGGTTTTCTATTTATGTGTTAAGCCAAATGCTTTTTCCTGGTTTTGTTTTTGCTAAATATTTTGTCCATTTAGCCATAGGAGCTTTTGAAGCTCTTTTACTTGAATGAGCTCTTTCTGTGGAATAGATATATGAGATAAAAATCTTTTCTACCATATTCCGTGCAGATTACTTTTCTCATTTTATATAATAAGATGACTTTTTCATTCAGTAGAAATTTTACACCCTCATTTTGTTGAATCTGCCAATATTTTGCTCTGTTATTTCTTTTAAAAAGCAGCTTTTTAAAGCATTAAAATGACCAGTGTTTTAAATACCAAAAAAGCAGTGTGATATGACTGCATACTAGGTCTTGACCTTATGGAGAGTAGGTTGAAAAGACCACATTTAACGGTGCTTTGCGATGGAGCGTGAAGCAGAAATGTCAACAACAGCGGCTTTATGTGCGGTCACACACTGTGAGTGGCTTTAATAAGATAATTGTCTTGCCTCCCCTTTGCTGTGTCATATGAGTCTCCAGAGTTTCTTTTGTGCCTAATAGGGTAGCCCTTTTCTAGGAGCTCCTACAAGGTGCAAGAGTTTGACACAGAGTAGGATTAGAATGCATTAATCTGACATCCATACTTTTTGGGGGGAAGGAGAAAAGGAGGAGCATTTTAAAAACTATGAAATAAGGCACAGCTGTATTATGTATTTTGAATGCTGATTGAGTTAGTAGGAATCACCATGGGAACATCATCTTTGTGTGTTATTTTGCCTTAGATTTTGACTGTGTATCAAAACAGTGAAATCTTTTTATACATCTACTGAACTTAGTTCTGAGACCATGAATTCTAGAGGTCATGGGAACACTTTCTTCTCTGTCTGTAAGACATCTGCTCAGAACGTTTCCATACAACGTATTTAAATATTGAGAACCAGATTTATTCTGAAGCACAAGACATTGTAGCCAAAGCCCTACTGAGTTCCATCATTGTCAAAGGGATATGATGGAGATATTTGTGATACACTGAAAAATTGGAGGTTTTCTATAAGTGTCCTTTATCCCCCCTAGGATATGCATATACATATGTTAGCTTTGCATACTTTATTTGTTGAAGTATTTAACAGTATTTCACATTTTCTTTCAGTCTTCACAGAAAAATACTGTACTGCTAACCACGTGGATAAACTTCCTGGTCCAAGAGACTGGGTTCAGATTCTTCAGGATCAAATTAAATTGGCAAGAAGAAGGTTAAAAAGAGGCTCAGGTACGAATAGGTTGCAAGATAATAATTTCAGAACTCAGACTCTGAAAGTATACTACTTTGCTCTAGAATATTTCATTGTCTTTTGTCCTTTAAAGATAGGGTATCGAGTTTTATATTTTAAAGTCTTACTGAAATTAAGTGCCAATTCAAATTGTACCAATCCATTTGCTTTTAATAGTGTAAACAAAAATAATTGCTAGTCTCACTTGTGGTTTAATGTGTTTCATGTTTGAAACTGGGTCTGTCTTTTGTGGTTTGCTTCTATTCGCCTGTTAATTTTTGTTTATTTGGATCTGCATGAGTTTGTGAAAGTGTAGTAGTTGCTCCAGGTTAAGACAACAGTCATCAAACTTGACAAATCACAAGAAAGAAACAGAAAGATGTTTTAAGACATATATATATATACACACACACACACACACACACACACACATTGGGTTGGAGTTTCTGGAATTATTCTTTCAGGAAAAATAAACATCGAGCAATCTAACACCAGTTGAATTGTGACTATTAGATTTGTTGATTTGAAGTCTCAGTCCCTACAAAAGGACAGAGGGCCAATTTACCAGTTAAGAATCCCTTTGAGGTCAGTTTTTTCATATAAGAATAATCTTCTCCAGGGGGCCAGAGGCCTCCTTGATAGTGTTTAAGATAAAAATCCAACTCAAACACAAGGATACCTAGACTGACAAAATCTTTGCCTTGAGTGTGACAGGGATTTTGAAAGGAGATTGATTTTCAATGCTGAAATGGTGTCAATTTTAGAATATTATTGAGGCTTTTTGGAGCAGTAACTCTAAACACATAAGACTATATAGCTAAACAGATCCTTTTTCTATACACTTGCACAAGTTACAGTATGTTCTCTTCTACTGAGCCTATGCTAAGGGATACTGGGAACTCGGTTCACAGGTCTCAGTGTAAAGACTTTGTTGTTGTTGTTGTGTGCCATTGAATCTAAACTAACTCATAGCTGACCTTCCAGATTTTCAGAAGCGGTAAATTGCATATGTGCTCATCCTTCTTCCATGGAGAAATCGGGTGGAATTGAATCGTGTGCCTTTGGGATTGCAGTGCAGCCTCTTACCCCCTGGCCACCAGAGCTCCCTGTAAAGACTTCGTTGTGGTTGTTGTCTTCAAGTTGAAAATGACCCATAGTTGTTCCTCCTTTGGGTTTTTAGAGGCCGTTAATCACACAGGAGGAAATTGCTTATCCTTCTCCCACAGAGCAGCTGGTGGGTTCGAACCCTGTGCCTTTGGGATTGCAGCACAGCTTCTTACCACTAGGACACTTTTATTATAAAAATAATTGGTCTTAGTGTGTGCCTTTGAGTCAGAACTTACCCATAGCTGACTCTTTACACGGCAGTAAATTATATATAGTAAATCACACAAGAAGATAATTGACCATCTTTCTCCCCTAAAGCAGATGGTGGATTTGAACTGCATACCTTTGGATTTGCAGCACAGTTCCTTCTAAAATAACCCCTGATGATTTTTTTACATATACTTAAAGATGCTCTTCCTTCCTTTACCTTTTTTTCCCCTTTACTTTTTAAACTTTTTTCTTCCTAAATTTATAACAAAGTATTTACTTAGTTCTTCTCTTCCTAAGTTTACAACAAAGTATTTACTTAGTTCTTCTCTTCCTAAGTTTACAACAAA
>NW_006399889.1:886765-891161 GCF_000299155.1 Elephantulus edwardii | reverse complement strand
TATTTACTTAGTTCCTCTCTTCCTAAGTTTATAACAAAGTATTTACTTAGTTCATACCCTTTATGAAAAAGAAAGCAAAAACAATAGATTATAAATATATTTTCTTTAGGTGGGAGAAAGAGGAATGTCTTTCCTGCATTATGCGGTATGTCACAGTAGTTAGAAGACCTGGTTTTCAGGTCTCACCTCTGCTCCTTACAAGCCCAGGACCTGACATGAATCACTCAAATCGCTCTGAATCTCAGTTTCCTTATAACTAAGTGCTCATCAAACTAAGACTAGCCTCTGTTATTGTGAGGAATCAAGGGATGTGTTGTATATTATTGTACTTTATAAATGAAACCAGTATGTTCTCCATGAAAACATTTGGTCTTCAGCAGCCTTTGAGAACTACAGAGATCTTGGTGGTAGCATGCTTCCCTGGAGCACCCCTTTTGTATCCTGGATCCTGGGACCTAGGGTGCTTTACCTGGGCCTTCCTGTTCCGCTCTTGTCCATGCATAATTAGAGAACCTCTTTCACTCTCAAGGGTTTTCAGCTTTGCATAATGAATTGTATAATCATCTTCATCCTATTTCTCTTCGTTAACACTGCTTTCTTTTTTTTCTAAATAAAATTCTCAAATACTGAATAATACAATGGAAAGAATATATCAAAATTCATATCGCTAATCTACCATTTTTTTTTAATTTGACCTTGGACCAATTATTCAGATTCTCTAAGCCTCAGATTCTCCATTTTACATACTAGGGCTAATACATCTCTCATAGAGTTATCTTGAGAGTTAAAATTGCATCATGTAAGCATTGTCAGAAATAAAGAATTGGCACTTAAAATGTTCATTAAATACTGATGACCTTTTCCTCCTTGGGTTTGCTAAACAAAACAAAAATTTCCTTTTATCAAAATCATTATAATCTCTTTTATCTTTTTTTCAAAGAGTTCACATTCCCTGAGTCTCTTTCCCCATCCACAGTCCACTTTTCAACCCATTGCATTTTGCCTTCTGATCTCACTCATCTAGAGCTTTTAATGCATTCACTTCCTCATGATCAGATTTCCTTATCTGTTTATATTAATACTGCTACTTGACCTTTGTGTTGAATTCTACAGTGTCAAATCTCATTCTTTAAGCTTTCTTCCCTTCTGTGATTTTAGTCCATTTTCTTTTATCCTGTTTTCTCTATTAATGCCTTTGGACCCTTCCATTGCCTATTTTACTCCTACCTAGTCCTTAAACTTAAATTTTCCCACTCTTACTATCATTGGAGCATTTCTCATTCCAGGTCCTCTCTCATGACTTGGGCTGCTTCAGGCACCGATGACTACCACTGTGGTGCTCCAAACCTGCTTCTGTGCCGAGAAACTAGATTTCACTCATGACACCTCTGTGATTATTTTCTTAACACACAATTTGATAACATGGTTCATGGATTAAGTACTTCTGCTAGCTTCCGATGTAGGTCATCGTATTTTTACATATCACCTTCTCACTGCAGATTTCAGCCTTCTGTAGTCGTAGGCCTCATGCTCCCTCCTGCCACACTAGATGTCTTTCTTCCTGTCAGATGCTGTTCTCACATACTCTCAAGCTTTTCCCAAGCCTGGAAACTCTTCTACTTCCTTTAATACACAGCTCAAAGCTTGCTTTCTTGTGGATCTTTCATAGGTGGCACTTTTAGGCCAGTCTTCTGCCACCACAATAGTTGCATACCTGTTTCCACAGCCAATGCCTATGAGCCTCAAAAGGCTTAAACTCAAGGGTATTTACATTGGAGTCATGGTTCTGTACCAGGTGTCAGAACTATACTTGGCACAGGTGGACCCTCAGGAGATACTTGTTGGAGGAACCAATCAAGCATCTAAAAAAGATCTTACTTAGTTAAAGTCACGTGACGTTCTAGAGACTGTTTCATCAATTCCTTAATTGAGGTTCATGCATTTATTTTGTCCCACTTCTCAGTCTATTGAGCCCATAAGTTGCAAATTTGAGTCAGTATCTTTGAGCTTGCCTCCACGACCAACTCCCTTAGAAGCCTCGGTACATCTTGTAGTCTCTCATGTACTTGTACCAGACTGCCCCCTTTCCCCTCCTGCTTCTCTGCTTTCTCTTGTTTCCTTTCCTTCACCTCATCTCTTTAGTCCTTTTACCTTTCCCAATTTACACACACACACACACACACACACACACACACACACACACACCCTACCCCTACACCTTTAGATTATGAAGACAAACTTCCTGTTTTGTTAAAAGTATGCTTCTTTTAACGTGTTAGCTTATAAACTAAGAAATTCCTTGCCTCATCTTTTAATTTCATTACAAAAGGCTTCCTTTTATTGTTATGGATCCCTTATTTTTCAAATCCCAGGAAGGGATTGGAAGTTGTTGTTGTTGTTGTAGCTGTTATTGTTATGTGCCATCAAGCAACTCACAACTCGTAGGGACTCTATGTACAACAGCTCTGAAGCTTGTCCTTTCCTGAGACAGTCTCACTGACTCTGACACACTTAGCCCCATTGCCCTCATTACTGTATCAATCCATCTCATCTGGCATCTTCTCTCCTGCGTTGTCCCTCTAACTTTCCAAGCATGATGTCCTTCTCCAAGGATAGATCACTCCTGGCCACATGCCCAAACTATGTGAGACAGAGCTTCAAAATCCTAGCCTCCAAGGAGAAACTTGGTTTCACCCTCTCCAAACCAGACCTGTTTGTTTTCTTGGTGATCCATGGTATGTTTAAGACACTTCTCCAGCACCACAATGCAAAAACATCAGTCATTGTCCAGCTCTCTGATGCATAGCAAGTAATTGCAAAGACTATGACCTTGATTAGGTGCACCTTAGTCTCTAGACTGACAACGCTGCTTCTCAGTACTCTTGAAAGGTCCCTGACAACAGATTTACCTAATGCAATTTGTCTTTTGATTTCCTGGCTGCTGGTGTTGATTGTGGAGCCGAGCAAACTGTTATCTGTTAACAACTTCAATCTCTTCTCCATCCATCATGGTGCTGCTAATTAGCCCAGTGGTAAGAATCTTTGTCTTCTTGATATTGAGCTTCAGTCCATATTGAAGACTACAGTCTTTGACCTCTGCAGCTAGCACTTCAGGTCCTTCTCAGGGATCCTTTCAGGGAAAGGGAAGGGGAGGGACTGGAAGTAGAAAGGGGAAAGAAACATCTTACACAATCGAATGACAGGAATTATTAAATAACCAGTAAGTAACCTCTGAATGAGTGCTGGCATCATGTGACATATTGTGCCTTCTCAGTGTTGTATTCCAAATCAAACTTTATATATTAAGATTGAGTACCTGTTCCGTATGTTTGCTGAGCAAATCACTAGAGAAGCGGGATTGAAGGAACACTCATCAACAACCTGTATTATGCATATGACACAACCTTGTTTTAAAAAAAAAGGAGAATTTAAAACACTTGCTGCAGAAAATCAAAGACTACAGGCTTCAATATGGATTACATCTCAACATCAAGAAAACAAAGATACTCACCACTGGGCCAATAGGAAACATCATGTTAGATTGGAGAAAACTATTTCATCTTACTTGGATCCACAATCAAACACCCTTGGTATCAGCAGTCAAGACGTAAGAAAACATGTAGCATTGGGAAGATCTGCTGTCAAGGACATCTCCAAAATACTGAAGAACAAGTATGTCAGTTTAAAGACTGAGGTGTGCCTGATTCAGGCCATGGTCTTTTCAGTTACTTTCTTTGCACCTGAAAGTTGGACAGTGACTAAAGATGACAGAATAGTCATCAGTGCCTTTTAGTTGTAGTGTTGGAGAAAAGTACTGAGTATTTCATATACTGCCAAAAGAATAAATCTGTCCTGGAGAAAGTGCACCCAGGTGCTCCTTGGAGGTAAACACAGTGAAGCTTCGTTTCATATATTTTAGGCATGTTGTCAAGAAGGGCCAGTCCTTGGAAAAGGACACCTGCTTGGAAAGGCAGAGGGGCAGTGAAGGAGAGGAAAACCTGCAAAAAGATGAATTGACATAGTGACTGCAACACTGAGCTCAGGTATTATCAGAGATGGTGAGGATGGTACAGGACTGGGCAGAGTGTAGAGCCCTCTAAGGATCACTAAGAGTCATAGTCAACTTGATGGTGCATAACAACAACAGTGTCTATCCAGTAAGTATTAAATTTATGTTGTGTTAACTGAGTTCTGCTTTGAATGGTTTAAATAGCTATTAGAAATGTTAATAGGAAACAAATGGTTTCTTCATGAATATGTAAGACCTTCCACTTACATAATAGTTTTCAGGGAGAAATTATTGAACCAGAAAAAACAAACACAGTTTAATATTCATATTTGTTGTTGTTATGTGCTATCAAGTCGCTTGCGACTCATAGCGAATCTATGTACAACA
>NW_006399889.1:869471-885460 GCF_000299155.1 Elephantulus edwardii | reverse complement strand
GTGAAGGGATGGCGCAGGAGAGGAAGACCCTCGATGAGATGGATCAGTTCTATGATTGGGGTAATGGGAGTGGATGTGGCAGAGAGACAGTGAGGCTGGCACAGGATAGAGCAGGGTTTAGGGCTCTTGTACATAGGGTCGCTGTGAGTTGCAACCGACTCAATGGCACATAACAACAACAACAACATCCCAAAGGTTTGGGGGAGTAGTGGCTGTGGTAGACTTCTTGCTTGCTGTTAGGCAGTTCCCAGGCAGGACACCTGAGGCACAGCTATCCTGTGTCTGTCATTGGAAGCTTACATATTGCTCTTCTGCTGTATAGGTTTCAGTGGAACTTGCAGACTAAGACAGGCTAGGAAGACAGACTCGACATTCTACTTCCCAAAGACTCACACAGTAAAAACCTAGAGGATCACAACAATCCAGTCCTCAACCAGTTATAGTGATGGTGCAGTAACAGACAGCATTTCATTTCATATAACCCAGAGTCACTGAGTTGGGTACTGACTCAACAAAAGCTAACAAGCCAAAAGAAAAGACAACAGGCAAGCATACACAGGAGAAACCTAGATTTAGGTCCTCTAGCATACTGTTGTTGTTAGGTGCCATCAAGTTGAGTAAGACTCATAGCAGCCATGTAAACAACAGGTTTGAACCCATCCTATCCTGTGCCATCTTCATCATCTTGGACACACTTGCGCCCATTGTTGCAGTCACTGTGTCAGTCCATCTCCTAGAGGGTCTTCCTCTCTTTTTCTGATGCAACTGTTCTCCGAGCTGCTAGGTGACCTGGGATGTGTTATTATTAACTGCATTGCATTGGCCCCTAACTCATGGTGACCCTGTATGTTTCAGAGTAGAACTGTTTTATAGAATTTTCTTGACTGTAATATCCCCCATTTTAAAAATTACATTATTTTTTTATTTTCTTACCCCCGCCCTAGTTCACCCACAATGCATCCCTTGTCTCCATTATTGTCATACATATAAGGCCTAATCGTATATTCCTTTTAGACGATTCTTCCCCTCATCTGTTCTACTACAGTGTTCAATATCTATCCACTCTTTTCCCATACTCTCCCTAACTCTGTCCCCATCCAATTTTATAACAGTGGTGTTCTGCAGTATTTGTCCTTTTGTGAGTGAGATATTTCTCTCACCATAATGTCCTCCAGGCTCCCTCGTGTTGTGTAATATTTTGCGAGTTCACTGTTTTTCAGTGCTATGTAGAATATTTCATTGTGTAAATATACTCTAGTTTCTCTATCCATTCGTTTGTTGATGGGCTCTTGAGTTGCTTCCATCACTTTGCTATTGTGAATAGTATGGCAATAAACATGAGTGTGCATACATCTGTTTGAGTTGTGGTCTGGTTTCTTTAGGTTATATTCTGAGTGTGGGATTGCTAAGTCAAATTATATTTCTGTTTCCAACTTCCTGAGTAAGCTCCAGACAGCCTTCAATAGTGGCTGTACCAGTTTACATTCCCACCAGCAATGAATAAGAATTCTAGTTTCTCCACAACCTTGCCATTATTTGTTTTCCTGATTAACTCTGCTATTCTTGTTGGGGTGAGATAATATCTCATTGTTGTTTTGATTTGCATCTCTTGGATATCAGGGGATTTTGAACATTTTTTCATTTGTTTTCATTTGAGTGTCTTCTTTAATGAAGTGTGTATTCATATCTTGTGTCCATTTTGTGATTGGGTTGTTTACCTTTTTCTTGTTGAAGTGTGGAGTATGCCATAAATTTTATCAGGTATGTCATTGCCAAATATTTTTTCCCAGTCTGTGCATTTCTTTTTAACCCTCTTGGAGTTTTTTATATACATAGTGACTTGATTCTTAGAAGGTCCCATTCATCTCTTTTATTCCCTCCTGGTTATAAGTTTTTAATTATGCATGGAAGACTGTTCATGCTATAGATGAGGGCTTCTAGAGTTCTTCCTAGCTTTTCCCTGAGGAATTTTATAGTCTTTGGTTTTACGTCTTGGTCTTTGATCCACCTTGAGTTCAGTTTTGTGTATGGTATGAGGTATGGGTCTTTAATTTTAATTTTTAATTTTGTTTTGTTTTTGTTTTTCCAATTTTTACCAACATCTTTTGTTAAAGAAACTGTCATTTCCACACTTAGATGATATTGTCTCATTGTCAGAGGTCAATTGACCATAGGTAGATGAGCTGATTTCTGGGTTCTCAACTGTATATTCCCATGTAGTTGTCACTGTACCAGTACCACACTGTCTTGACCACCACAGATATGTAGTAGAGTTTG
Organism: Elephantulus edwardii; assembly: GCF_000299155.1. Classification (NCBI taxonomy): domain Eukaryota; kingdom Metazoa; phylum Chordata; class Mammalia; order Macroscelidea; family Macroscelididae; genus Elephantulus; species Elephantulus edwardii. Next base: position 883,183 of record NW_006399889.1, on the reverse strand, counting down.
AGATTAGGGAGTGTAATGTTTTCTATCTTGTTTCTCTTTTTCAGTAGTATTTTGCTTTTTCAAGGACTCTTTCCATTCCAAATAAAATTGGAAATTGTCTTTTCCATTTCATTAAAGAATGGAATTGTTATCTGCATTGGAATTGCTTTGAACTTGTAGATTGCCATTGGTAGGATTATAATTTTCACAATATTGAGTCTTTTTATCCATGAACATGCTATATTCTTCCATTTCTCCAGATCTCTTTTTGTTTCTGTGGTAATGTTTTGTAATTTTCTTTGTATATGTCTTTTGTGTATCTAATTAGATTTATCCCCCGTATTTCATCTTGCCAATAGGTTTTGTAATTGGGATTGTTTTTCTTAGCTCAATTTCCTTATTCTCTTTGTCACTATAGAGAAATCTAACTGATTTTTATATATTGTTCTTGTACCCTGCTACTTTGCTGAATTGGTTGACTATGTCCAAAAGTTTTCTAACTGAATTTTTAGAGTTTTCTAAAAATACTATCATATTATCTGCATAGAGTGATAATTTTACCTCTTGTCTTGCCTTATTGCTCTCACTAATACTTCCAATGTAGTATTGAATAGGTAGGTGATAATGGGCATCCCTGCCTAGATACTGTTCTCAAAGGGGGTGCTTTTAATCTCTCCACATTAAGAACAATGTTAGCTCTTAGTTTTACATATATACTTTTTACTAAGTTGAGGAAATTCTCTTCTGAATTCCTATTTTGTTGGGTGTTTTGATCAAGAAGGGCTGTTGGATTTTGTTAATGGCCTTTTTCTGCTTCAGTTGATGGGATCATGTGGTTCTTATTTTTTTTCTTTATTAATGTGATAAAATACAGTAATTTTTTTTCTTAATGTTGAACCATCCTTGCATACTTGTTAAGAATCCCACTTGGCAATGATGAATTATTATTTTATGTACTGTTGGATTTTATTTGCAAGGATTTTATTGAAAATTTTTGCATCTATGTTCATGAGAATTATTGGCCTATAGTTTTCTATTTTAGTGGTGTCTTTACCTGACTTCGGCATCAGGGTGTTTGCTTCATAGAGTATTTCTTGGGGTGTTTCATATTTTTCTATTTTCTAAGATATTTATGTCAAATTGATAACAGCTCTTCTCTGAATGTTTGATAAAATTTGCTAGTAAAACCATCTGATCCAGAGCTTTTTTAGTTGGAAGTTATTTTATGACATGTTGAATTTCTTCTTTTGTAATAGGTTTGTTCAGGTGTTCTACTTCAGTCAGTGTCAGTTTGGGTAGGTTGTGAATATTTGTCCATTTCCTCTAGATTTTCATATTTGTTTGAGTATAATTTTTCATAATATTCTATAGTCAGTATTTTTATTTCATTTGGTTCTTTTGTGACATTGCCGCTTTCATTTGACTGTAACTTTTGTGGAATCAATTCACCAGACCTTTTCTTCCATGGAACCACTAGGTGGGTTTGACCTGCCTAGAGAGCAGAAACAGCACATCAACAGAGAACTACCAGAAGTCCAGGCTGGTTTCAGAAGGGGTCATGGTACTAGAGATATTGTAGCTGATGTTAGATGGATCTTGGCTGAAAGCAGGGAATACCAGAGGAATGTCTATCTGTGCTTCATTGACTATGAAAAGGCATTTGACTGTGTAGATCATAACAAACTGTGGCTGACTCTGAGAAGAATGGGAATCCCTGAACACTTGATCGTTCTAATGCAAAACTTATACTTGGACCAGGAGGCAGTCGTCAGAACAGAGCAAGGGAACACTGCATGGTTCAAAATTGGGAAGGGCGTACGCCAGGGATGCGTCCTATCTCCATACCTCTTCAACCTATATGCAGAACAGATTATCCGGGAGGCTGGGCTCTATGAGGAGAAATGTGGGGTCAAGATTGGTGGATGATTTATCAACAATCTGCGTTATGCGGATGACACAACCCTGCTTGCTGAAACTGAGGAGGACCTGAAGCACCTGCTGCAGAGTGTCAAGGACTGCAGCCTACAATATGGATTGAGGCTCAATGTCAAGAAGACAAAGATTCTCACCACTGGACCAATTGGCAGCATCAGGATGGATGGTGAAGAGATTGAGATTGTACACAGCTTTAGTTTGCTTGGCTTCATAGTCAACAGTCTTGGCACCAGCAGCCAGGAAATTAAAAGGCGCATTGCCATGGGAAAGTCTGCTGTTAGGGACCTCTCCAAAGTGCTGAAGAGCAGTGGTGTCTCTCTGGAGACTAAGGTGCGTCTGATACAGGCCATGGTCTTTGCAATCACCTGTTATGCATCAGAGAGTTGAACAATGACCAAGGAGGATAGAAGGAGAACTGATGCCTTTGAGCTGTGGTGCTGGAGAAGAGTACTGAGAATACCATGGACTGCTAGGAAAACAAATAGATTTGTCCTGGAGAGGGTTAAACCAGGTGGCTCCTTGGAGGCAAGGATTCTAAGGCTCCGTCTAACTTACTTCGGACATGTAGTGAGGAGAGACCGGTCCTTGGAGAGGGACATCATGCTTGGGAGGGTGGAGGGACGGCGCAGGAGAGGAAGGCCCTCTATGAGGTGGATTGATTCAGTGACTGGGATAATTGGGATGGGAGTGTCAGAGACAGTGCGACTGGCACAGGACAGAGCGGAGTTTAGGGCTGTTGTACATAGGGTCGCTATGAGTCGCAGGTGACTCGACGGCACATAACAACAACAACAACAACAGAGAGCAGAAAATGGGACATAGGACTGAAATGGCAGAGGGAGTGAAAATAGCACAGCCCCTCACTGCCCCAGAGCAGAAAGTAGATACAGAACTTGTTGACTAGCCGCATAGTGCCTCTAGAACCACACCAGTAGCAGGAGGTTTATTTATTCATTGTTGACTCACAGACTTAACTCAGTCATGGTACTGAGAATGGGGTTTACTAGGAAAATAACTTAGACGTAGGGGAGGCAAAAAAATATCACTGAATGCAAATCCAGTTTTTAGCCCAGCAGCCCTAAGTCACAATTCCTAGATTAGTACAGACCCTGGTTTTGGTTCAACAACATGAAGCCTCTACTTTACCCAATCATCTAGCAAGATTTGCCCCAGAGTAGTGTTAAGTCAGCTTCTTAATTATTCAGCAAGCACCGCAGAACCTTTAACTGTGGCCTTTATCGCATCACTCCACTGGTCACACTGTGACAGTTTCTCCACAGCAATGACTTAATCTCTCTCCTACCACTCACTCTCAACAAAGTCTTGCTTCAATCTCTCTCAGGTCTTTCTAGACTCAAATCTAGCTCCTCCATTTGGGAAGCACTCTCTCTCTTAATCTAGTCCTACAGCTGTTGAAATATGCAACACCATATATCTTCCTTCAGTTAAGGTAGTTGGAGACCAGAGAGGGCTTAATATAATGGCTATAAAAAGCCAACTTTAGGTTAACATACCTGCCAACCTTTTAGTTAATAGCCTAAAACTGCTTGCTCCACCAAACCTGAGATAGGTGGACAAATAATCTGTGCTTTGGGTCTTCTGCTTAAAGATGTTCAAATAATTGTGCCTGCTTTCTTCCTACTTTACAGTAGGTAGTGAGACCAAATTTGAAAATCTGAAAAGATCTTGAGATGCCTTTGGTGCTTGAAAGAAAAATTCTCTATAAAATCAGAAAATTGATGTTATGAATTAATATAAGAGACCACCCAGAGAAAGAAAAATGGACTTTGCAAACCCACTGCCATTGAATCACTTCTGACTCCTGGTGACTCTCCCTCAAGTTTTCAAAGACATAAATCTTTACAAGAGAGAACTGTCCACCTTTCTCGTGCAGTGAGTTGAACCACAACCTTTGATTAACAGTTCAACATCTAATACACTACATCATCAAGGCTCCTTACATTAAAGGTCAAACTCAAACTGATTGCTGTTGAGGAGATTGCTCATCTTTCCCCCTGGACACAGCTGGTGGATTTGAACCACTAATGAGGTGTGGTCTTTGGTTTAGCAAAGCAACTCGCTACAGACTAGGTCACCAGAGCTCCCTAAGGTAAAGGTGGTTGTTGTTGTTGTTGCTGTTGTGTGCTGTTGAGTTGCTTGTGACTCATAGAGACAACAGCTTTGAACCCTGCTCTAACTTGAGCCGATCTCATTGTCTCTGACACAGTCTCTCATTACCTCAGTCACTGAGTCAGTCCCTCTCATCCAGGGTCTTCCTCTCATGCACTGTCCCCCACACCCTTCTAAGCATGTTGTTGTTCTCCAAACTGATTCCTCTTGGAAACATGCCCAATGTATGTGAGACAGAGCCTCAAAATCCTTGCCTCTGAGGAGCAGCCTGGTTTCAACCTCTCCAGAGCAAATGTGTTTGTTCTCTTAGCAGTCCATGGCATATTCAGTACTCTTCTCCAACACCCAGCACCACAACTCAAAGGCATCAGTTCTTCTATCATCCTTATGCATTGTCCAGTGCTCTGATACACAGCAAGTAATTGTGAAGACCATGGCTTAGATCAGGCGCATACCTTAGCCTCTAGACTGACATTGTTGTTGTTCAGTATTCTGGAGAGGTCCCTGACAGTGGATTTTCCCAATACAATTCATCTTTTGATTTCCTGAGTGCTGTACCAACAGTGTTGTGGAGCCAAGCAAGCTGAAGCTGTTAACAATTTCAGTCTCTTCTCAGTCTGTCATGATGCTGTCATTTGGTCAGTGATGAGAATCTTTGTTTTCTTGATGTTGACCTTCAATCCACTGAAGGCTGCAGTCCTTGATCTTCTGCAGCAGATGCCTCAGGTCCTCTTCAGTTTCGGCAAGCAAGGTTATGTCATCTTCATAGTTCAGATTGATGATGCCACATTCCTCCTCATCATAAAGTCCAGCTCCCTGGATGATTTGTTCCACATATAGATTAAAATGTATAGAGATAGGATGCATCTCTGGCGTACACCTTTCCTGATTCTGAACCATGCAGTGTTACATCTGTAGAAAAAGTCATTGGAGAAGGACAGGATCAGCTGTGACAACTAGGCCCAGATGTTGATTGTGGAATAGATCATCAACTACCCGTATGCAGGTTCAGACTAAAGCTAAAGAAAATGTAATAAAATCCACAAGAACCAAAATTTGGCCTTGAGTCTATCCCTCCTATATTTAAAGACTATCTCAGAAACAGATTTGAGGCATTGAATCAATGAAGACCAGATGAGCTGTGGGAGGATATAAAAAATATTATCCGTGAATAATGCAAGAGGTCACTACAAAAACAGAGGAAGAAGAAAAGACCATGATGGATGTCAGAAGAGACTCTGAATATTGCACTAGAGCTCTGAGAAGTCATTGCAAAGGGAAGAAATCAAGAAGTTAAGGAGCTGAACAGATTTCAAAGAGCAGCATGGGAAGAGAAAGTAAAGTATTACAGTGAAATGTGCAAAGAGCTGGAGGTGGAAAAGCAAAAGTGACGAACTCACTCAACATGTCTTAAGCTGAAGGAGCTGAAGAACAAATCCAAGCCTTGAGCTGAAATACTTGAAGATGCCGAGGTCAGATTATTGAATGACCTAGGAAGCATCAAAAGAAGATAGAAGGAGTACACAAAAGCACTATATCAAAAAGAATTGGCAGACAAAGAAAAATTTCATGAAACAACATATGATCAAGAGGCAAAGGTGGGATGGGGTGTCAGTCAGAGTTGCACAATTCGATGGGGGATGGGGATGAACGAAATGGGAAGGATCTTTTGTGAAAAACAATGTAATTGAACTTCGTAAATAAATCAGCATAATTTTTTTTTTAAAAAAAAGGGCAATGGTGATGAAGGAGGCATTTCATACGGCTCTGAAGAAATTGGCAAAAAACAAGCCCCCAGGAACTGATGGGTCCAATTGATATATTTCAACAAATAGATGCCGCCCTGGATGTGCTCACAGATTTGTGCCAAGAAATCTGGAAGACAACTACCTGGCCAATTGACACAACGAGATCTAAATTTATTCCCATTCCTAAAAAAAAAAAAAAAAAGTGATCCAACAGAATGTGGAAATTATTGAACAATATCATTACTATCACACGCAAGCCAAGATCCTGCTGAAAAGTATCCAAAAATGACTGGAACAGTGAATCAACAGAAAACTGCCAGATGTGCAGGCTGAGTGTAGAAGAGACCATGGCGCTACGGACATTATATTCTATGAAAAAGGATCTTAAGTAAAAGCAGAAAGTACCAGAGGAATGTCTCTCTGTGTTTCATTGACTACGCACAGGCATTTTACTGTGTGGATCACAGCAAATTGTGGCTAACCTTGAGAAGAATGGGGATCCCAGAACACTTGATTGCCCTTGTACAAAACTGGTACTTGGACCAGGAGGCAGATGTCAGAACAGAGCAAAGAAACACTGTATGGTTCAAACTAAAATAGAAGTCATAAAAAAATAAGGTGATTTTGGAGAAGGGTCTTCTCAGCATTACAGAAACAACCTAATTGGCCATATGACTAAAATACTAAATCTGATTTAGATCATGTACATCATTTTGGTGCCTTCTCCGTAGTATATATTTTATGTACTAAGGTGCCTATTTTTTATGCTGTCAGATGCTAAGACAATTATTAGAAATTCTAGTCTTTCTTCCCTTGCCCTTTCTACCAGTACTCAGATACCACTCCACACCCCCCACCCCCAGCAATTGTGTACCTCTTCATTCATGCTTCTCTTTCACACAATTGCTGGTCAGTGACATATTTCTCAACCATGTTGACATTTATATTAATACCTCACAAAGCAAATACTCATTTTCCACACACGTATGCCTGTTTCTGCAGAAAGAGGCCCACACTGTTCACTGTGCAACACCCTCGCATATGCTCAGAAGACTATATGCCCTGAACTCATCATAATACAAGTCACACCTCATTTGGAGCATTTTTTGATCACTAGGTTTACATGATCTGCCTCTATTTGTAAATTACACTTAACACTTTTCTCTTGTCCTTTTTGGCAAAGCTAGCCCTGCCATACAGACCATACCAGTCCAAGATAATACCACATCAGCAGTGACCCACCAAGAATAGCGTTTGTCTCCCAATTTTGACAAATACTGTTATACTCCACTCTCCTCCAGTGGCACAAATACTGAATGCCAGCAAATTGAAATTAGAACCACTTGGCTTCTTTCTTAAAACTGACAGAAACTGAGGAGCCTGCGTCAATAATAGTGCTTTCTCTCCTGCTCTTTGTCTTGATTATTCTCAGTCTAGATGATAATGTAAACTAGGATAGTAGAGATATTCCACGGCTTCAACCTCATTTATCATATGTGACTCAGCTCCTGGGATTAGGTACAGACCCTGACTGGGCAAGCTAATCAGCTAACCACTTAAGGAAGTCTGCGCTGCTTGTGGAAAAGGAATGCCTGCACCAATTTCCGAAAGGCTGTCATCCTAATCTGGATAGAAATTCATCTGGGACTCTCATCACATAGAATCTCCCCCCCATAATTGGAATGATTCCTTTCCTGATGTGAATTTTTTTTTTACCATTTTCATTAGATTTTTTTTTCCCTCTGAGCTGAAATCACAGTTTTTATTTGTATTAAATCTAAGAGTAAAGCTGTTGCTGCTATTAAATTTTTATTGGGCTTGCTCAGTCTCTTCCAAGTTTCACAACTTGTCTGTCACCGGAGAATAAAGATGGTGAGCCCGTTCTTACAGGCAGATGTTACGAGTAAATTTAAATAACATAGTCATCTTCATCCATTGCACTTAGACCCTGTTCATGCAGCTAGCATATAATAATTGGTATGCTTTTCCGTTGTCTGTTTTGATCTTACTAATACACATGATTGCATAAGCCTGTTTTTAAAAATATAAGATAGCTGAATTAAAAAGGAAAGTTCCTTTTATATCCCATACTGACTTTTTATTTAATTAAATGAATAGCAATTATACAGGTGAATAAAGTTACCAAAATATGAAGTGAGTTGAAATTTGAAAATTTTAAAAGTTAAAATTCAGATGAATTCAGATGAGGTTTAAACTGTTAGTAACAGACCTAATAAAGGCCCAACATTGCCTCTAACCAAACAGTGATTAAAGCTTAGACTTTATAGTTAGAAAACCTGCATAGCCCCATGAACCTCAGTTCTCATCTATAAAGTGGGAGCATGACTCTTCATTCAAGATTATAGTTAAAAGGTTATCTGAGTTAATGTCTGTGTGTCACTTATCTGATGCCTAGCTAAGTTATAATTAGTAAGTGCATGTAAATAGAGAGCTCAGGCATTATCAACACAATTCAAATCCTTGGCACCATCAATTATTATCTTCTATTACCTCTCAGTGTCTTAGTTTCCTCATTTGTTAAAACGGGAATAACGTACCTAATTTGTAAGGTTTTCTGATGGTTAAATGACATTATGCGTGTGAAATACTTAGTGAATGACAAGCAAGAAAATAAATGGTGCCTACTAACGTTGTTGTAACTGGAGAATATTTTCAAGCCTTAGGTAATCAGAATATTACTGTATAGTTCATCTGTTTACTCAAATTTATTCAAACCAATTAGAAGAAAATACAATTTTCTAAGTATAAAAGCAGTATATACTCTGTTTAAAATATGCAAAATATTTTTTAAGAAAAATCAAAGAACAAAGGTTATAATTCTGGTAATAAGCTTTATATCCATCTGAAAACTCTGTTAACATTTTAATAGTCCTTCTTTCCTGTATTTTTTCCTACAAATAATTAAAAGATTATAAGCAGAGTGTATGACCGACCTATTGGATTTCAATATTTCAGTGTCACTAAATGATGTGTTCTTCAGCATCAGAGCAGAGTGTTTTCTACTCTACCCCAACCAAAACTTTTAACTATGCCATTTCTCCTTTATGTACTCTTTATGGTAAATTTAGCAGATTGGCACACAGTGGGGGGGGAAAGATCTATCTGATGCCAGAGGTTATCATTCTGGTGTTAGAGGATGAAACACTAGTGGAAATCTTTGACCTTTTCTAGCCATAACTATCTAAACACTGATCACTTTAAAGCAACAACCATAAAAGCCAGAGCAGAGTATTAATCTTGCTTTCCACCAACTCAGCATTACACCTAGATGCAAATGGCCTGGCCTTACAAGGCAGGCTTACAGTACACAAGTGCAGTCAGTTTCCAAGAAGGAAACATCCCACAGGGACCACTAGCCCTGCGACGTAGCACCTCTGAAATGATCCTGACAGCTGTAATGAGAGGTTTGACCTGCCCGTGACAAATGGCAGGAGCCTGCAGAAAGGCTGTTAGTCATCAGGAAACACATGGGCACCTTGTTTTTTGTTTTTTTATTTATTTAGCAAAAGGTTTTCTATTATTAAAGGATTTTCCTATGGAAAACTCTTAGGAAATTGAAATATACCAGAGATGGACAAAAAATTGCATCTTAAAAAATCCAGAAATGATGAATCTTTTGGGTAAAGCACATAGACACACACAAAACTCATTTACACCTCCTGATTTCCTTTATGACTGAGTTGATGCTGTTAGCAGTTGTAGTATCTGAATGGATTTCTGGTCATCTCTAAAGGTTGGCCAATGCCCAAGACTTCCTGAGCTTGAGCCTCTTCCATGGAAGTAGTTCTGGGGGAAAGAAGTAAAATTCCACAGCCACAATTCACAGACATGCTTTCCATGATCACATTTAAGCAGATTTGAATTGCATTTGTAAAGCCTGTATAAGCGTAGAAGCCCATGAAACGGAACTGTAATCAACAAGGAATTGAGTAAGGTTCATCAATACAAAACATCTTTTTCATATCATTATCACAATAAAGTTATTTTCTTTTAATTGTGATCTGTAAGGTGAACCAGCTGAAGGGAAAAGAAAGGTGCAGACTATTGTGTATGCTGGGACTCTCTTTAATTGTATTACTGTATTCACTAAATGAATGTGCTCCCTGAAACTAATGAGATTTGTATTTTATGTTTGTAACCAGCAGAGGTAGCTGACTGTGATGAAAGACTGGACAGCATTTCTCTACCACCAACAGGTAAAATACATTTACATTTTCATCACCTGCTGGAAAATATAGTGAAAAAAAAATTTGCATTGAAAATGTTGGTAACATTAAAGATTCAGATGCTTGAGCAAACTGCTTCTGTGACAGACACAGACCCTCAGCAGCAGAAGTTTTCAGTGGACTATGTACAGAGAGATTTTTCACATTTTTCTCACACTATTGTTGTGTATTCCTAAAAATCTCAGCAGAGCAATTCCTAAGAATTTCTCATCACAACATTTTGTCTACATAAACCTTAGCATAATAAAAAAGTGTATTAGCAAAATGATAGTTGTTTTTAGAACAGGAATCATTCACTTATTTTGTGTGATCATATACATGTGCATTTTGTCTGCCTGTCTCCCCGCAAAGTATTTTGAAATTCGTTCAGTGCTAGTCATATTATCTCTCTCTCATTGCCATTGAGTCAGAAGTGACTCACAGTTCCAGAGACTGTATCACTCTTGGGACGTGATTGTCCATCCTTCCCCGAAGGAGCTGCTGCTAATTAACCAACAGAGAGGCATGGCCTTTTGATTAGCAGTGCACCTCCCTGTGTCTAGGCCACCAGACCTCATAACCATATCATGAGCACCCAATAAATAATAAACCTGAACCACACCAGTTACAGTCTCCATGATTCCACCTCGTGGCTTTGAATGATTGCATAAGCCATTTTCTCTGGTGTTGGTGGTATATTCCTAATATTACAACCAAATCTACTAACTGCATCAATCTCATTGAAGCATTTACTGCATGTGCTTGGCTTAACCCATGGTCTTAATTTGGACAGCACCTTAATTGACTCTTCAATATTACATCTGAACATAGTCTCCTGAATCTGCGTATGTTCATACCTGAGAGCCTGAGGGACAAGCATCTGATAATTCTTCCATCAGTGGATATCGAAATCCTTTTTTTTAGAGAAACCCTTTGCCCACAAAACCCAGAAATTCTCCTTAACCCTGCAACAAACAAACAAATGAACAAAATAAAAAATTCTGATGGGAAAAGTTCAACTACTGTTTTCTCCTCCAGCCTTGGAGTAATAATTTTTTTTTAATTCATTTCAGCACATCATAATGGAGTGCTCGGTCTGTGTAGGGAACTCTGCTAGGTCATATGTTCATAATGGTGTATTTTCTAAGGTAGCAGTGAAAAAAGTTCCCAGGTGGAGGATAGAACTTCAGAGCACCAACAAAATGAAGCTATGTAAATGGTGCATCATTTCCTTGGTCATTTAGTAGCTAAGCAGTAGAACGACGGACAAACAAAAAAATAAATGAGCCATATAGCAGAGACAAGATCTGTTCTTATCAGATTATTGTTATGTACCATCAAGTCAGAACCAACTCATAGCTGACACATCTTTCTCCCATAGAGCACCTGGTGGATTTGAACCTTGTGCCTGTGGATTGGCAGTTCATCTCCTTACCACTGGATCACTATATATCAAGTTCTTAGTATGTAATAGTAAAAAGATTTTATTTTTGTTTGGCAATGTTGTAAACTTATAAATTAAGAGAAAGAAAATACATAATCTTTATGATTTATTTCCAGCCTGTAACTCTCTGAATTTAAGAATTCATTTTTATTTTGTGCCAATAGATGAAATATAACTGCTAAAAATGTTGTACATCTTAGGAAGCCCTTTAGAGCATACTTGAGCTCAGTCCCATGCTTCTCTAATGTGTTTCTCCAGGATTGTCCCTCCACTTAACATCTCTAGACCCCCAGCTACAGGCAGAGCTTCTACATTGCCACCTTATGCTATTTCCTATTTGACACAGTGGGCTTTACCCCCCACCCCCAAACAATTAAAAACCTGTTCCTCTTGGAAAAAAGCAAAGATGCATAGAGATAGTCTAGGACCATTAGTTCCACGCATACCTTGACTTCCAGGACCCAGAGATCAGAAGAAGATGGTAGCTGAACATTCTGAAAAAGAGCACATTTGAAAGTCCCAGAGACAGTGAGTGAAAAATATGGAATAAAACTCAAAAAATTTAAAAATGACCAGACTTACGGGACCAGTAGGGACTGGTGGCACCACTGAGATGGTTGCCATAGTCACCATTCAAACCTGGAACTCACCCCTGTGTCTCAACTCTCAACCAATAAACAGGCCTGTAAAGTGAAAGGTAACCCCAGGAAGCACTCATTCCTTAGAATAATCGACCATATAAAATAAAAAGGCAGCATCTTCCCAGTGTTAAAGCTCAGAAGGCAAAAAAGGTAGAAGGATTAATTGAAATAAGAATCACAGAGAAGTAGGAAGAGTGGGGTTTATTTTATAGATATTCTTGTTAATGCCATAAAACAAAATATGTATGAATAGTTGAATGGAAAACCAACTAACTTTTAATCTTTCATTCAAATCACAATGGAAAGATTTATTTGAATTGAATATTTTAAAACAAAGAAATCTCTGTTGTTGTAATACATAGCATTGTGAGCTGCTACCAAAATAAGTGAAATAATATCTCAGCATTGTCTTATTTGAAGATGGAGCAGACAGATAGTTCAGGTGTGACACTTGAGCAAAATAGATGCTGGAAAAGAAAGGAATTTCAGGGAATCTGAGCATGAAAAGGAACTTCAAATATCGTGTGATTTCATCCTTTCTTTCTTTCTTTTTTTTTGTCCACTCCTTTTATTTTTACAAAAGGGAGGGAAAATGGAAAATCCCAAATCTCAAAAACATGAAACTGTTTTCCCAAGGTCTGAGGCAGAACAGCTTTCATTCTGATTGAAGATCCGACCAGAACTAAACTCTCAGAGAGCCTGGCCACTGCACCATCTAGTCTCAATCTCCATGTTTCTTAAAGATTCTTAGGGAAGCTTTGCCTCGCAGGCTTCATGACTAAAAGTTCTCTAAGCCTACCTACCCACTTTAAACTAATTTCTTCAAAATTCTTTCTCCAATTTTACTTAAGGTGCTGAGATCATTCAACCTGAGGATATTGAAATAGAACACAGCTGCATTGATCTTTTATACAAATGTCATTTGATGCAAATTGCTAATCAGCATAATAAATGATGTTTTTCATTTAATAAGCAATAGAAGTCACAAGTTGATTCCCAAGTTCTGCAGTAATGAGATTAACTAATTTCAAGAGAGTGCTGGCGACTTAGTGGTAAGGAACTGTGCAGCCAGTGCAAAAGTATGCAATACTTAGAAATGCTATGGGCATAATCATGAATGATTCAGGAAGCATCAAAAGAAGATGAAAAGAATACACAGTCACTGTACCAAAAAGAATTAGTTGACACTGAAAAATTTCTGGAAGCACCATATGAACAAGAGCAATTGTGATGAAAGACGACGTCCAGGCTGCACTGAAAGCATTGGCAAAAAATAAGGCCCCAGGAATCAATGAAATCCCAATTGACATGTTTCAGCTAACAGATGCAACCATGGATGTAGTCATCAGTTTATGCTAGGAAATTTGGAAAACAGCAACCTGGCCAACTGACTGGAAGCGATCCATATTTATTCCCATTAAAAAATGAACAAACAAAAAACAGTGATGCAACAGAGTGTGGAAATTATTGAACAGTATGGCAAAGGAGGTTGAGTTTTCAAGTATGGATATACAAAGGAAGAGGAACAGTTGTAAGCAGACACTGGTGATTGGGACATGGAATGTGAGAACCATGAATGTAGGAAAATTAGATATTGTTAAGGAAGAAA
>NW_006399889.1:839457-866861 GCF_000299155.1 Elephantulus edwardii | reverse complement strand
TGTTGTACATAGGGTCGCTATGAGTCGCAGGTGACTCGACGGCACATAACAACATCACAGATATCACATGCAAGCAAAATCCTGCTGAAGATTATCCAAAAATTACTGGAACAGTACATTGATAGAGAATTTCCAGAAATACAAGCTGGGTTTAGAAGAGGCTATAGCACTAGAGATACTACTGCTGATGTCAGATGGATCTTGGCCAAAAGCAAGTACCAGAGGAATGTCTGTTTCATTGACTATATAAAGGTATTTGACTCTGTAGAACACAACAAATTGTAGCTAACCTTGAGAAGGATGGGAATCTCAGAACACCTGATTGTGCTCATGTGAAATTTGTACTTGGACCAGGGGGCAGACTTAAGAACATAGCAAGGAAACACTTCATGGTTCAAAATCAGGGAATGCATCTGTCCTCTCTCTATACCTTTTCAATCTATATGCAAAACAGATCATTTAGGAGCCTGGGATTTATGAGGAGGAATGTGGCATCAGGATTAGAGGAAGACTCATCAACAACCTATGTTATGCATTTGACCCAACCTTGCTTGCCAAAACTGAGGAGAACCTGAACTATTTGCTGCAATGGGTCAAGGACTGTAGTCTTCATTATGGATTGAAGCTCAACATCAAAAAGACAGAGATTCTCACCACTGGGCCAATTGGCAACACCATGATAGATAAAGAAGTGAGTTAGGTTATTCAGCTTGCTTGGCTCCATAATCAAAACTGTTAGCACCAGCATTCAGGAACTTAAAAGACAAATTGCATTGGGGAAGTCTCCTGTCAGGGACCTCTTCAGAGTGCTAAAGAGTAATGATGTCAGTCTAAGGACTAAGGTGTGCCTGATTCAGGCCATGGTCTTCTCAATCACCTGCTATGCTTCAGAAAGCTGGACAATGAATAAGGACGACAGATGAATTATTGATGCCTTTGAATTATGGTGCTGGAGAAGAAAATCAAACAAAAATTAAAACAGAGCATAAAGCTATACTCAGAAATTCTAGCAATAAATGCCTACATTTAAAAAGAAGAAGAATCCAAAGTCATCAACTTGAACTGACAACTTGAACAAATAGAAAAAGAAGACAAAAGCTACTGGGGGCAGGGAGAAGAGCAATAATAAAGATAAGAACAAGAGTAAATGAAGTAGAAAAAAAATCCCTAAAACCAGAAGAAAGGATGAGTAAAATAGGCAAACCATAACCTAAATTGGAAAAAAAGTTAAATAACCAAATTAAGTTAAATCAATAAATATGTGATCAATTACATAAAAAGCAAAAAAAAGCAGATGATCATATCAATTGATGCAGAAAAGGTGTTCAATGAGATTCAACACCTTTCCTATTAAAAACTCAACCAAGTAGAAATAGAAGGGAAATTTCTCAGTATAATTGAGGGCATCTCTAAAACCAATGACATATTACTCAACAGAGAAAAGCTAAGAGCTTTCCTTTAAAAATGGAAATAAGGATGCCCATTATCATTACTTTTATACTATGTTGTACTAGAAATCCTAGCCAGAGCAATAAGGCAAAAAAGATAAATAAAAATAATCAGAATTTAAAAAAAAAAGTGTAGCACTATCTGCTTGTAGTGGACATCATCCTTTGCATAGAAAGAAGACCTTAAAGATCCCACAAGAAAACTACTGGGAGTAATAAAAGCATTTAGCAGCATTGAAGAATTGACGTGCAGAAATCAGTTGCATTTCTTTATACTTAAAAAAAAAAAGAGAATACTCTGGAAAAGAAAACAGTATCTTACACTGTGTTGTTGTTAGGTGCTGTCAAGTCAAGTATGACTTCGTGACCCTATGAACAACAGATCTGAACTCTGTCCTGTCCTGTGCTATCCTTTTCATCTCTGACACACTCTCATCCATTGCTGCAGTCACTGTGTCAGTCTCTCTGTCTTGCTGACCCTCCCATCTTTCCAAGCATGATATCTGCAAGGAATAGCCTTTCCTGGCAACATGCCCAAAGTATGTGAGACTAAGCTTCACCATCCTTGCCTCCAGGGAGCACGCTGGTGTCACTATCTCCAGAATATATCTGTTGTTTTGGCAGTCCATGGGATATTTAGCACTCTTCTCCACCACCACAACACAAAAGCATTGATCTTTATTTATTGTCCATCTCTCAGATAAATAGTAGGTGATTGGAAAGAGTATGGCTTCTTGAATCGAGTACACCTTATTACTGAGTACACCATTTTTCTTCAGGACTTTGTAGAGATCACTCCACAGCAGATTTCCCCAGTGATATACATCACCAGATCTTCTGACAGAGGTGTGAATCAAAACCACATTGAGATGATATCTTACCCCAGCTAAAATGGCACACACTTAAAGAGTTTTAACACAATAAATGTTAGTAAGAATGTGGGAAGATTAGAACTCTTATCTGTTAGAGACCAGTCCCTAGAGAAAAGCATCATGCTTGTTAAAATAGAATCTACAAAATAGAAGACGACCCTGGACACAGTGGCTATAATAGACAGGCTATGATTGTGAGGATGATAGAATGTTTTATTCTGTTGTACATCCTGTTGCCACTACAAATTGGAACAAATTCAACAGGACATAACAAGCTAATCATTATTGCAAAGTTTAGAAAGAGTCTCATTGTCAGTATCACATTTCATTTCTTTCTTCATCCATTGATAAGTGTCTGTGAGGAATGAAACATACATATACACTCCAAATGTGTATAGTGAATAAATAAACTTAGAAACTTAGAAATCATTTTTTAAAGAATGCTTATCCATTCTTAGTGGGACTAAAATACTACAGCCACTTGGAAAATAATATGGCACCTTCTCAAAAAATTATAAACAGGACTACTTTATGAACCAACCATCCCATTCCTATTCTATATCCTACCCCACACATCCACTGCCATAAGTCAGTTCTAACTTATGACAGTCCTCCTGTGGGTTCCTGAGTCTCTTAAGTCTTCACAAGAGGAGGCTGCTCCTCTTTCTCCTAGAAAGCAGCTATTGTATTCAAATCACCAACCTTTTAGGTAGTAGCCCTGTACATAGCAAACACACTAGCCCTTAGGACCTTTTGTTATGTCCTTGTGACCTAAAAACAGTGACACAAATAGACACACACACACATCAGTGTTCACTGCTCCTTCATTCACAGTAGTAAATAAAGGGGTGAATTAATAAATAAATTCTAGTACATACATACAACAAAATATTATACAGTCATAAAGAACAGTGATGACTAAACATGTTATAACCTGAATGAACCTGTTGTTGTTGTTATATGCCATCGAGTCACCTGCGACTCATAGTGACCTTATGTACAACAGCCCTAAACCCTGCTCTATCCCTTGCCAATCTTAGTGTCTCTGACACACCTACCCCCATTACCCCATTCACTGAGTCAGTCCATCTCATTGAGGATCTTCCTCTCCTGTGCTGTCCTACACCCTCCCCAGCATGACGTCCCTCTCCAAGGACTAGTCTCTCCTTACAACATGTCCAAACTATGTCAGATGGAGCTTCAGAATCCTTGCCTAAAAGGAGCAGCCTGGTTTCACCCTCTCTAGGGTGAACCTGTTTGTGAAATAAGTCAAGCATATAAAGATAAATATTGTATAATCTCTCTTTTAAAAGAAAATATGCTAGATAAGAAGAGAGAGACCAGTGTCTATTTGTGGTTCCCAGAGCCAAAGTAGAGGAAATAGTGTGACCATGGAGAAGGGACTCTGGGGGCCTAGTAGCTAAGCAGTTGTGCTGTCATCTCAAAGGCAGACATTTGAATGCACCTTCTGTTTCCTTGGCAATTTATATAGCCTCTGAAAACCTGCAGGAGTATAAGCTATGAGGTGATTCAGACTCCACACCAGTAAGAGTTGAGAGTTGACCAGGAAGATTTGTTCTTTCTGATTGAAGAAATGGCAATGAATGTGGCTGCAGTGAGCATAGTAAAACCAGTGTAAAAATGGTATTTGGGCACCTAAACATTGGTAAGCATATTATTATGCAGTTAGTGTACTTAGGTGAGAACAGATAAAGGTACCTGTGTTGTCCCTCTTAGATCTCGTCTAACCAGCTCAGAGTCATAACACGAAAGGAAACCCAGCGCAGACGTGTGCTCTCCTCAGTCTATGCTGCCCTTAAACTCCCTTTCCAGTCACTCTGTCAGTCAATCTTCATGAGAGTCTTCCTCGCTCCCTGCTCCATTGTTTTTTCAAATATCATGTCCTTCTTCAGGGACTGGTCCTTCCTGATAACATCACCAGAATATGAGATAAAGTCTCACTATCCTAGCTTCTAAGAAATACTCTGGCTGTACTTCTTCTGAGACAGATTTATTTGTTCTTTTGGCTGGCCATGGGATAGCCATTATTCTTCATGAACACTCTAATCCCGAGGCATCAATTTTGCAGTTTCTTTCTTCATTGTCAAACTTCCACATGAGTTTGAAGCCGTTAGAAATACCATAGTTTGGGGCAGACATACCTTAAACTTTTTGTAGTTGTTGTTTTTATTTTTTTTTATTTTAATGAAAATTTACAGAGACTTAAGGTTTTCATTCATTCATTGTTGTACTTTTTTCCCTGTCCACCCCCTCCGCCACAATTCACTCTTCTCCTTGAAAAGAAAAATAAAAACTCTTTCATTGTTATGCAATCCCTCCCCCCAAGTCCACTCCACTATGCAGCCTTCACTCTGGACTTCTATAATGACAAGAATACTCAATCATATATCCCTTTTAAACAGTTCTCTCCCTCATCTATTTCAATGCAATATACATCATTCTTCCCTCCTTCTCTGTCTTCCCTCAACCTTGATGTCAGTCCCATTTTACAGCAGTGGCCCTATTTGTCCTTTTGTGACTGAGATATTTCACACAGCGTAATATCCTCCAGGATCATCCATTTTGCATATTTCATGACTTCCTTGTTTTTCAATGCTGCATAGTATTCCATGGTGTGAATATACCAGAGTTTCTCTAATTCATTTGTTGTTGATGGGCACTTGGGTTGTTTCCAGCTCTTTGCTATTACGAACAAAGCCACAAAAAACATTGGTGTGCATGTGTCTGCTTGGGTGGCGCTTATGGCTTCTTTGGGATAAATTCCAAGTAGTGGAATTGCTGGGTCAAATGATATTTCTATTTGCAACTTTTTGAGAAAGTGCCATACTGCCTTCCATAGTGGTTGCACCATTTTAGACTCCCACCAACAGTAAATAAAGGTTCCAGTTTCTTAGTGTCTTTGGCACACCTACCCGCATTACCCCATTCACCGAGTCAATCCATCTCATTGAGGATCTTCCTCTCCTGCTCTGTCCTCCACCCTCCCAAGTATGATGTCCCTCTCCAAGGACTGGTCCCTCCTTGCAACATGTCCAAACTATGCCTAAACATGTCTAAACTCACCAGCATTTGATGTTTACTGTTCTGTTAAATTTTGCTATTCTTATGGGGGTGAGATGATATCCCTAACACTTTAAAGAGATCATTGGTAGCCGACTTGCCCAATGCCCTATGTTGTTTGATTTTCTTGACAGCTGTTTCTGTGGGTGTTCATTATGGATACAAGTAAAATGAAAGAGTTGACAGTGTAAACTTTTCTCTATTTATTGTGATGTTGTTTATAGATCCAGTTGTGAAGTTTTTTGTTTATGTTGCGTTTCATCAAGAGTGCTTTAAATGTTTTCAATTTTTTGCATAAATATAAATGTTTATATATAAGCTCATATAGTCATTTAAGACACTAATACAGATAATCTTCAGATAGAGCCAAGATTAGTCCTCTGGATTTGAAAGCTAATGACCATAATTTCATGAAACTACTCAAGTCTTCGATACAACATGTTGTTGTTGATATTAGGTACTTACAAGTTGAATATGACTCATAGTGACTCTATAAACAAAAGATCTGAACCCCTCTCTATCCTTTGCCATCCTCACACTTCCTGATACACAAGAGCCCATGGCAGCAGTCACTGTTAGTTCACCTGGTTGGGGATCTTCATCTCCTTCACTGACCCTCCACCCTTCCTAGCATCATGTCCTACTCCAAAGAATAGCCTCTCCTAGCAAAGTGCCCAAAGTATGTGAGGAAAAAAGCTCATCATTCTTGCCTCCAGACAGCACTCCAGCTGCACACTTTCCAAGACATATCTGTTTGTTCTCTTGGCCAACCATGGGATGTTAAAAATCATGATCTGCAGGGGAGCTCTGGTGGCCTAGTGGTAAGGAGCTGCAACTACAATCCCAGAGGCGCACAGTTCAAATCCACCAGATGCTCTGCCGGGGAAGGAGGGACAATCTCTTCCTGTACCAGTCAGATCTGATTTGACGGTACACTCACACAGAAAATAATAAAATTTTAAAAAAATTAAAAAAGAAATCATGATCTGCATCTAGTGAAATGAGTCGTGTCTGGAGTCATAAAAGTTTGCAACTAAAAAAAAAAAAAGTTTGCAACTGACCATCCATGACATAATTACTAATCCCCACTTACCAGGAGCAGAACCATAAAAGCTAATAAAAAAAATGCGGGGAAAGGCAAGTCTACATGAGCCACACTTCTTCTATGGTGAGCCCAGAACTAGATGGTGCCCAACTACCACCACCTTTCTGACCAAGGTCATAATAGATGGTGTCTGCATAGCATGGGAGGCAGCAATGGAACAGAATTCAAATTCTTTATATTAAAAAAGAGAAAGCCCTACAAACTAGAACAATAAAAAACAGAGGACTTCCTGAGATCACTGTTAACTAAATAACAGTAGCACATAAAATAAAGGATAGTACATGCAAGGTTGATGCTTAACTTTAAAGCCATTTATATGAAACTTTCAGCTATTCAAAGCAAAGATGAGAAGGTAAAGGTCAGGGAAACCAGAATACCACAAATAAAACACACTTAAATAGAATATTGTCACACTGTGATAAATTTAACTGTCATGGAACAACTTGTTCAGAAATTATGAAAAAAAAGCCCTGCTTGCTATGCAGATGTTCACCAAAACCTGAATATTATTTTTTAAATTAAAATTAAGGATGAAATTTTGACTTGCTCTCCAGAAATAACTTTTATTGTTGTATTCTCCTGACTTTATTTTATTTATTTAGATGGTTAGGTGCTGTTGAGTCATTGAGACCCTTTGAACAGCAGATCTGAACCTTGTCCCATCCTGTGCCATCTTCACATTTCTTGACACATTAGAGCCCATTGGGACAGTCACTGTGACAATCCACCTGACCAAGGGTCTTCTTCATCTACTCTGCACCTTTCCAGCATCACGTGTCTGTCTAAGTCATAGCCCCTCCTTGCAATGTGCCCAAAGTATGTGAGGCAAACCCTCATCATTCTTGCCTCCAAAGAATACTCCGTCTTCAAGACATTTTTATTTGTTCTTTTGGCCATCTATGTGATGTTCAATGCTCTTCTTCAACACCACAGTTCAAAGGCATCAGTTCTTCTTCTGTCACCCCTGTTCATTGTCCAGCTCTCAGATGCATGACAAAGTGATCAGAAAAACCATGGCCTCAATCAGATGCACCTTCATCCTCAAACTGACATAATTTCTCTTCAGTAATTCAGAAAGGTCCAAAACTGCAGACTTACCCAGTGTAGTGCTTCTCCTTTATTTCCTAACTGTTGGTACCAAGGGTGTTAATTGTGGATCCAAGTAAGGTGAAGTTGTTCACAGTTTCAATCTCTTCTCCATCCATCATGATGTTGCCTATCAGTCCATTGGTAAGAATCTTTGTTTTCTTGATATTGAGAAGCAATCCGTACTGAAGGCTGCATTCTTTGATGTTCTGCAACAAATGCTTCAAATCCCCCTCACTTTGAGTAAGCAAGGTGTGTCATCTGCATAACACAGGTTCTTTTTTTTTCTTGTTTAGCATTTTTTATAGATTTCTTAAATTGTATGTGTACTCTTTACAAAAGCCTTTTTTTCAAATACTAGCCACATAAAGCATTTTTAAGCTTTATTTCTTTTTAATCATTTTAATGAGCATTTACAGAGATTTTGGATTTCCATTCATTCATTGCTGCACTTCTCTCCCCACCCAGCCCTCCCCCACTCCAGTTCGCTCCTCTCTTTCAAAAGTATAAGAAACACTCCCTTCCTGGTACACAGTACCCCCGCACCCCTCCCGCCGTCCCAAGTACATTCCACTATGCAACCTTAATTGTCGACTCTTGTGATAACCATAATACACTATCATACATCGCTTTTAAATTATTCACTCCCTCATCTGTTTCAGTGCAGTATACACAATTTATCCAGTTTTTCTCAGTCTTACCCCAACCCTGATATCAGTCCCATTTTACAACAGTGGCACCATGCAATATTTGTCCTTTTGTGACTGAGATATTTCACTCAGCATAATGTCCTCCAGGGTCACCCATTTTGAATAATATTGCATGAGTTCCTTGTTTTTCAATGCAATAATGCTGGTTCTTAATGAGTCTTCCTCTGATCCTGATGCCACATTCCTCTTCATAGAGTCCACCTACTCAGATAATTTGCTCAGCATACAGATTGAATAGGTATAGAGAGATAATACAACTCTGATGCACTCTCTTCTTAATTTTAAACTATGCAGTATTCCCCTGCTCTGTTCACACAACAGCCAGGTTTAGGTTTTGCATGAACACAATTAAGTGCTCTTGAACTCCCATTTTTCTCAGTGTCAGCCACATCTTGTAATGATCTACACCCCTATGCAAATGCCTTTGCATTGTCAATAAAACAAAATAGACATTCTTTGGTATTCTTTGCTTTCAGCCAGACTTCAGCAAAGATTATCGCTGGTGCCATGGCCTCTCCTAAATCCTGCTTACACTTCTGATAGTTCCCTATCCAGGCACTGTTCTAGCCATTTTTGAATGCTCTTCAGCAGTATTTTGCTTGCATGTGATATTAAAGGTAATTGTTTGATAGTTTGCACCTTTTGTTGGATCACTTTTCTTGGGAGTGGGAACAAATATGGACCTCTTCCAATGCATTGGCCAGACACTTGTCCTCCAAATTTCCTGGTATAAACAGGTGAGCATACCCAAGGCTGCATCTCTTAATTGAAACAAGTCAATTGGCATCTCATTGATTCCTGGGGCTTTATTTTTTTGCCAATGCTTTCAGTGCAGCTTCCACTTCCTCTTTCATTACCATTGGCTCCTATTCATATGGAGGTCAGATGCATGAAAGATTTTGTTTCCTGGACCTTTTACTTTATTTTTTTTTCTGTTGGTTGTTTTTGTTTATTTACCAAACAGCACTTTTACATTTAATTGTAAATATTATAAGTATTATTTGAATAGTTGCATGATATTAACTTTTAAATACACTTTCATTTAACTATTTAACATGACTAAATAATATGTACATGTACTCTAATATATAAACTTAAGAGTGGTCTTTCCTAGATAAAAAGAATCATTTCCCATTCCTAATTTATAAATTGGAGAGGGACATGATGCTTGGAAAGTTATAGGATCGGTGAAGGAGAGGAAGACCCTTGACCATGTGGACTGATGTGGTGACTGCCCCAATGGGCTCTGTGTGTCAGAAAATATGAAGATGGCACGGGATAGAACAGGGTTTAGATCTTCTATTCATAGGGTCGTTATATACCGGTTGTACTGGACTTGATGGCACCTAACAACATCAGTAATTTATAAGTTGCTCATTTTCACAACTAAAGTCTTGCTAGAAAATTCGTAATTTAAATATGAAAGTCAAATACCTCAGAGGTACTGATGAAAATTTTTACTTATCAGGAACACTCATCTCTTGCAATGCTAAAGATAAGTCTACAACCCTTCATTTACAGAAGCTGTTTTCTCCCCACTTCATTTTCTTTTCTCTGTTGTAGGTAATATGTTTGACACCAGGACAGAAAACATGGAAGACACAGAAGCAGATTTCACTGTCTAGACTTTGTTTTGAGTGACATATTCATTAGCATCTGTCCTCTTCTGTTTGAATTTCCTCAAAGATCCACGTAAGCATTTCAGGTTACTGCAAAGTGTGGGTGTTCTGTGAAGTTTACCCTTCATGCTTGAATAGTTTTCATATACTGTACTTTCTCAGTAATATGTGATAATCAAGTCTCCAGTTTGGTATATGGTTTTTTAAAATAATTTTTCGAGTTGATTTATTACCCTTTAATAAAAGTCCAGTTTATTATTCAGTTAGCTCATTGTCCATTATAAAGAAGCACTTCTCTCTTTCCTATGTTTTATCATAACCTCAATGTGAATATATGGAATTTTAAAATATATTTATTTTCGTGTAAATTGTTTTGGTGCAGTATTATGGAAAGTGGTGTTTTCCAATACTGAGAGAACAGCTGTGAGGGCCAAAATTAATTAATCCTTTATCAGCCTAAAAGAGAAAAGAGTTACTTCAGGAGATGATTGAGCTATTGAAATAATTTATGACATCACTTCCCCCAAAATAATCACTGGTAACTGAATAAGTGCAAATGATATCTGAATTCTTGGGGGGGTTGGGGGGTGGGAATAAATCTCTCCCTTGGTTGTAAAGTCTGGATTGTGTTATCACAGTGACAAAATAACTCATTAAAAGGTGAGAAGCTAGAGCACCTGGTTATCTGTCTACCTGATACCTTAGCAAAGATTTTAACATGCAGATTTACTGAGTTGCTGGCCTAGTGTTTTGACATTGTAGCAACCAGCCCCAAATGTTATTAAATACTTTTATATACTCATTTGATTTCTGGTACACTTGCCCCTTACTTTTTATATAAAACCCATTTACGCTGAATTTTTTTAAGAGAAAAAGGTTACCTCTACGTTCCTTTCTTCAATAAAATTGTGTAATTAACATACCACTATATTTGGAAACATTGCATTTATATAGCCTTAGATCTTTGACACTTGACCCAGAACCCAAAAATTGCCATGAAAAAAGATTTGACTAGAAAGTTCCACCAAATCCCAGAGGGAACCCTAGCTTTTTGGACAGTCTAATGTCTTTCCCTTTATCAAATTGTAGACTGTTCCCTTACTAGACCTCACCATTCATTTATCCTCTTAGAATTATAGAGCTAAAAGTTACTGAAAAAATAATTTTGAGATCATTCCACCCCTCATTTTGCAGGTGAGGAAACTGAGGAATGTCAATCTAAGTGGGTGCACAGAGCAATTAACTGTCAGTACCCAGCCAGGCCTCGAGCCTTATTTCCTTACTTCCCTAGCCAAGGCCAGAATGAAACCAAGAGACAGGAGGGAAGCTCTGGGATAAGTTAGTGTCCTGCTGAAGATCATCTATGAGGATGCTGGGAGCCTTTCTTGCAATGTGACAAAACTGGTTTTAGCTGTGGCTGTGGAGTCAACCTACCTTCCAGACAGTTGCATCTCAGATATGTGTGTCTCCTTTTTGGTTTTTTTAAAGTTAAAACGATGTTCCAGGAAAGGTTTTTCCATCACACCTTTTAGTTAGCCTCTTACATTTCAGGCCAGTAACTAATCAGTCCTTTTGTTTAGCAATTGTATAATTAAGTGCTATGAACCAGAGCTTTTGTTTTTCTGCAAAATCTGTTTTAAAATTTGTCTTCTGCCTCCCAGGAGGAAATATTTCTCAAGGCAATAGAAAAGATTAATTAGTGACCTTTCAACCCTATTAAAATATGATGAATAGGTTGCTAGCAAAGGTGGAAACATTTATCTTAGAACTGTGGAGTCTGTTAAATATGTTCCATGAACCTTTAGACCCACTTCCTTCCAAGACTGGGTGACTGCGTGGATTTTTCAATACTTGAGGAGCAGAAGGGATCATTCAAACGTGTGCAATGGATCCACAAGTTGGACGTACATATCATAAACCTGCAACAGTAAAAATCATATTTTGTAAATTCAAATTGTATTTGTGTTTACTTACTGTGACTACTGTTAAGACTTTATTCAGAAATCCTTTTTATAGGCTTCTTAGCATAAAAAAAGATTCCATACCTATGGATAATGTCTCAGTCTTCTGTATATATGTTTTATTAATGTGTAAATATTTAGATTTTTTTAAAATTACTATGTTCTTTTAAAAAAATTCAACAAAAGGCTAGTTGTGAAAATGGTGTATAACATTGTGTTGTGGTATCAATTCCCAGGATTCTCCTTATGTCCGTTCCAGAAGAATTCAATAAATTACTGAAACTGAACATGTTTATTTCTGTCCCAGTCCTTCTGTGTTTATGAAGAGATATCGATGTTATTCATTAATTTAAAAGTATTTATTAATACTCTGGTGATCTCCATGAAGTTTTAGCTCCTTATGAAATTAATTGGTAAAAATAAAGAAATAAACTTAATTGCTACTGGAATGAGAGCCTTCACACCTTGGATAGCAACAAGCCCTATCTGGCAGTTAGATCAGTGACTAGAGCAAGTCTCCCAGTAACACTTGAGCATTAAGTACTGATACGCTTGAAGCCTAATTTGAAATGAATTAGTAGCTTTATAATCTTCACTTAAAAGGTTAAGCTCTGCTTCTATGGAAACAACACATCAGAAAAACAGATCAATCTTCTCTAATGCAAAGTGGCCGTTACACATAATTGCTTTCTTCTATTCCTTGGGCACAGGAGGGCGCTACTTTTCACTAAGTACCTGCCTTCTCCTTCCTCTGAAAGGCGTTTCCATCCCCCACCCCTGCCACAGGATACCCAAATCCCTTGTTCCTTCTGCAGGACCTAGAGCTGTGTAGCAGCTGCATAAGAAAGCAGCTGGGTTAGGATAAAGAAGGGCAGGTGGCCTTCAAAAGGAGAAAATCCAAAATACAGAGAGCAAGTGTCACAGAGTCCCTCGCTGTCCCCATCTCTACTCGCAGTCACAGCGCCCAAGGACTTTGTGCAGCCCCTCATGCCATGAAACGGTGGAGAGACTTGCCCCATGCTATTTGGACCAGTGCCCCCTGGATGCCCTTACTACCACTTGCTGTAGAAGAACTGTATGTGTAGCCCATCTGGACAGTCCTAACAGGCTTCATAGTCCACTAAAGAGGTGCTCATTTTCACCATAGAAGGCTTCACAGAAAGGGGACTATTTACACTGTCTTAAAACAGAGGTCCATAACCCCCCCTCCTCTGTCATCTGGCCTCTAGACACCTGGCTCTCCCTGCGGAGTAAGTGGGCCATGGCAGCTGGTGCACCTCTCTCTCTGCCCTGTTCAGCTGTTTAGTGAACAGCCAACTGAGACCAGGTACTGGAGTGGTTTAGTCTGATGTAAAGGAAGGGTGGTGAGAGACTGTGCATCCAACCACATGAGGCCTTGGAGACCATCCACAGAAGTTAAGAAGGCAACCTGTGGGAAGACATCCGATTGATATTTTAGATATTTTATATACCTGGCTGACGTATGAGGTATCAGTTGGGAGAAGGCCAAGTCTAAAGCAGGGAGTATATGAAGAAGCTTTTGGGATAGTTAATACTGCTGTTGTTATGTACCATCAAGTGGAAACCAACTCATCGCTGACTTTACAGTGGGTTTTCAGAGGCACTAAATTGCACGGGAGGAGATTGCCCATCCTTCTCCTGCAGAGGAGCTGGTGGATTTGAACCACTTGCCTTTGGGTTAGCAGCACAACTCTTTAACACGCTAGAGCTCCCGTTGAAATAACTAGATAAAGAGAGTGCAACCCCAAATTCCCAAGAGTAAGTAATAAAGAGACTGAATAGGACTTGGTGGCTAATTACTGCAGGGCAGTGGCGTTTTTGAGGGGAAGGAGAAACTGTCAGAGCTGACACTCAGATTTCTGACATGGTAGTGGACAGTGATTTATGGTGCTCCCAGATTAAGATGGATTTAGAAGCAGGAGTGACATCCACTTGCTAAACAACATGCCTCTGGAAACCTATGAACTTCAAGAAACAGCGATAGTTACAGGACAGGGTGCAGGCCTTTTGCTTATAGGGTCGCTGTGAGTTGTGTTCAACTCAGTGGCACTCAACAACCAAAGGTGGTTTTTCATGCTCACTAGGATAGGGGACCGAGGAGCTCTGGTGGCTTAGTGGTAAGGCGTTCCATTGCCAGGACAAAAGTACACAGTTTGAATCCACCAGCTGCTCAGTTGGAAAAAGATGGGAAATCTCACCCCATGCGATTTACCGCCTCTGAAAACCCCCTGGAGGGGGTCAGCCACTGATTGGTTCCAACCCAACAATACACAACAACAACAAGGTTGGGGAGAGAACCCTGGTGGGGTAAACCGTTAACGTGCTCACTGCTAGCCAGAAGGGGTCTGTGTGAGCCTATCCAGAGTCATCTTGGGAAAAAAGCCTGACATTGTACTCCTGGAAAGGCAGCCATTGAAAGCCCTGTGGAGAACGATTCTGCTGGAACACACAATAAGTCTCCATGAGTCAGAGTCAACTCCTTGCAAGGTAGCTTGAAAATAAGGAGTCCTGGGGGAGGTGTGATTTGAGGAAGGCTGAGTTCAGGGGGATTAGACCGTTCATTCCCCCAGTATTTACTGAACATTTACTGTGTGTCTAGTGCTGTTCTGGGGCTGGCGGCAGCGTTGGACCAAGCAAAGCCTTTGCTATCATGGAACCCGCTCAGTGTGTGAAGAGGAAAGATGATGGAACCCGGGAGAAATGCCAGCATTTAAGGCCTATTTATGCTCCTAAGCGATGTTACAAGAGAGGATGGAACTTAATCTCTACTTGGCTGCTTTGTCCCAACAGTAGAGGCAATTGAAATTTGAAGCACCATTCTCTGCTCATAATCTAAGTCTGACTTAGCTTCATCATCAAAGGGTTTTATGACTTTTTGCTCACAAGTAGCCTCCCAGTCTCTAGCGGAGCACTTCCAGAATCAGGAATCATCGTGCTGATGTACGTGCTTGCTTGTTTGTTGTGTCGTTCCACAGGAATGTAAGCCCCATGATGTCAGGGGTTCTTATCGGAAGGACTATTAAGACTTCAGGTGTTGGTGGAAAAATGTTTTCAGACTCCTCAGCGAGGGTGAATAAGCTAAACATTTTACATGAAATTTATATTAATGTGGTCCCTGGGCTGTCGTCCCTACCAGCATTTCTCAGGACTTAAATTTGTCTTTTTAGTCAGCCTTGCATATATAGTTTGCTTACTGTGTATCCCTAATGCCTAGTATAGGCGGCATGTAGTAACTAATTATTTAATAATGACTCAGTGGCTGTTGCTCAGCTTTGACAGCAATTCAGGTAAAAAAATGTTTCCACAATAATCACCTAATCTTGGTAAAGGGAAATGGCAGGGTACGTTTTTACTGCTTTTGAGTGTATTCCAACTTATAGTGACCTCATGTGACAAAATAGAAGTCCTTCAAAGAGTTTTTGAAGCTGGAATCTTTATGGAAGCAGATCACCAGATCTTTCTCCCATGGAGCCCCCCATACAGTGGGTTCAAACCATCAGCCTTCAGATAGCAGCTGAGGACTCAACTGTGCTGCCACCAGGGCTTTGTCTTTGTCACCCTTTTTTAAGCCACATCCTTATAAAAAAATCTCTAGGAGCCCTGGCTGCATTGTGTGTTGTTGGGCTGCTGCCATGAACTTGGAAGTTCACATCCACCAGCCATTCTCTGGGGGAAGGATGGGTAGTCTCCTCCCACGAGTTGGAATTGACTAGAGGACAGCGGGTTTTGTGGTGGCCTACAGGGTAAGGAGTTGTGCTGCCAACACAAAGGCAGGCAGTTCAAATCTACCAGCTGCTCTGAGGTAGAAAGATGGGCAGGCTCCTCACATTGCATTTATAGCCTCTGAAGACTCAGTGGAAGGTCAGCTCTGAGTCAGTTGTGACTCAATGACACATAACATCATTATACCTTGAGTTCAGTGATGATTCAGGGAATAGGACACTCTTTATTTTATTCTCCACAAAGGAAGTAAACTTTTTTAATTTGCTGAGGATTTTCATATTTACGTATAAAATGTTTTGTTATTTAACCACATTGATTTTTTTGGAAAAAATTCTTTCCTTCTTAAGCAGAACATACTTAGGCTTTTTGATAACTTGGCATCATGATTCTGAATACTATTTTTTGTGACATGATGTTAGGAAGTGGCACTGCTTGTGATCACAGTAGCTGGGTTTGGATTTTGTGTCCAGATAGCTTTTATGAACCCCTAATAGGCCGTGTTTTAGACCTAATCTCATATTTTTCACAGTACTTCTGAGTTAGGGATTGCCCTCATTTTATACATTGAAAACTTAGATTCAGAGAAGCTTAGTGATTTGTGTGAGATCACTGGCACTACGAAGATTTGAACCTAGGTCTCCCAACATAAAATCCCAACCACCCCCTCTCACTGCAGTTGCATTTCCCCTCTCTCTGGTGGTGTTTCCCCCTCAGTCCTGGCATTCCTTGTCACTACCTGCTGTTATGTTCGCCAGCAGCCTCTGCTCTCCTAATCTCACCTGCTGTTAGTTCAGAAAAGTTACAATCAAGGCTGGTTTAATTTTGAATAAGCATAAAAGACATGTTGCTGTTGTTGTTATGTGCCGTCGAGTCATTTGCGACTCATAGCGACCCTATGTACAACAGCCCTAAACCCTGCTCTATCCTGTGCCAATCTCATTGCCTCTGACACACCCATCCTGATAACCCCAGTCACTGAAAATCCACCTCATAGAGGGTCTTCCCCTCCTGTGCTGTCCCTTCACTCTACCCAGCATGGTGTCCCTCTCTAAAGACCCGTCTCTCCTTACAACACGTCCAAAGTATGTCAGACGAAGCCCCAGAATCCTTGCCTCCAAGGAGCAGCCTGGTTTAATCCTCTCCAGGATGAATCTGTTTGTTTTCTTGGCAGTCCATGGTACATTCAGTACTCTTCTCCAGCACCACAGCTCAAAGGCGTCAATTCTCCCTCTATCCTCCCTAGTCATTGTCCAACTCTCTGATGCATAACAAGTGATTGCAAAAACCATGGCCTGTATCAGGCGCACCTTAGTCTCCAGGGAGACACCATTGCTCTTGAGTACTTTAGAGAGGTCCCTAACTGCAGACTTTCCCATCGCAATACGTTTTTTTATTTCCTGGCTACTGGTGCCAAGAGTGTTGACTGTGGAGCTGAGCAAACTGAAGCTGTGAACAATCTCAATCTCTTTGCCATCCATCCTGATGCTACCGATTGGTCCAGTGGTGAGAATCTTTGTCTTCTTGACATTTAGCCTCAGTCTATATTGAAGGCTGCAGTCCTTGACCCTCTGCAGTAAGTGCATGAGGTCCTCCTCAGTTTCAGCGAGCAAGGTTGTGTCATCTGCTTAACACAGATTGTTGATAGATCGTCCACCAATCCTTACGCCACACTTCTCCTCAGAGCCCAGCCTCTCGGATAATCTGCTCTGCATACAGGTTGAAAAGGTATGGAGATAGGACACATCCCTGACGTACACCCTTCCCAATTTTGAAACATAAAATACATAGAGGCAACATCTAGGGGCCATTTTTTATATCTCTTTGGACTTTAGCTCTGGCTGTCCAGAATATGTTTGTGTCTTTGTTTTGGCTATTTAAGCCTTATTGTTGCCAACAAATTTTGTTGGGTCTTTGCATTATTTAAGGATAAAAGAGTCATCGAGTCATGAGATTATTTTAGGCACCACATGTAAAAATGATGTTGTGGATGTCAGAGCAGAAGAATCTCCATCAACAGCATAAAATTGATTTAAATATCAGATGTGCTTCTCACATTCTTCACCACCACCTGCCTCTCCCAACACCAACCTTCCCATGACTTTCACCAGCTTCTCTTCTGGGTTCAGTAATTCATTGCAATGGCGACAGAGAACTCAGACAGTACTCATGATTATGGGGTTTATTAGAAAAGTAACGGATTGTGATTCAGATTGGAAACACTCGGGATACAGGTTTTTTTGGTGTGGGCTGGTTTTGGTTTTTGTTTGTTTGTTTGTTTGTTTGTTTGGTTGTTTTGGGTTTGTTTGTTTTTTTTATGTAAACCACCTCTCAGGTATACTTGTAAACAATACTCACTGTGACCTTCAGCTAGTTTCTTGGCCTTGGTCTTGCCCGAGCAAGTATTACAAAGTTCTCTTAGCCCTGGCAACTGTGTACCACCCTCATTTTCCAGTTAACCTCGACCAGGAGGTGCTTGGCTGTAGCTTTGTGGGTTGGCAAAACCACACTCCCCTGTTAAGTGTCTGTTGAAGCCTCCTCTGCCAGCAAATACTTCGCTTTCTTACTTCATGAGCGAGGAGTCCACAGCTCTGTCTTTCCCCCGTTTCTGGTTCCGCACCACATCCGCTGTCTCGCTTGCTCTTTCTCCATCTTTTCAGCCATCTCTGGCTGTCACAGAAATATCAGGTCCAGAGGACATTCTCGACTCTCCAGTTCCCCATTTTCCACCTGAGCCTGTTCAAAGTAAGTGTGGTAGGACGGTAAACATGACCAGTTCTCACACTGGTTCTCTGTATATCTAGTTTGCATAATTCAAAAGTTGCCATATTGATATCATTAGCAGGCATCCGTCCCTTTGGTAGGCCACCACCACCACCTCATCTTTGCATAGTTCTACTCAGACATATGGCGAAAAGTACAAAGGTTGGAAAAGTCATTTTGAAAAATCACCTAAACCTCCATATCTAACCCGTAAGCCTCTCTTGCTTTATTCTTTGCAGCCAGAGCAAATGAGGACCTTCTGGGGTGACCAACCCAACTCTCCTTCTCAAATAAGACAAAATAAAGCAAAACTGACAAGTGGGGCCAGTGGTAACGTCAGGTGAATTGATACTAGGAATTAGGGAAGAGCTGAAGCAGTCAAGTAGGTGACATAGGACAGATGAGGAGTGTTGGGTACAGTATTCTCCTGCCCTCCTTTCCCTGCGGTCGTGGGTCTCTTAGACTTCACTTGTCCTGCTGCTCTTCACAAATGGTGGCGAAATGGCATCAATAAATAAGCCAGAGAGGTGCTTCATGAAAATTTGGTAACTAATGATTCAGGGTGGTGCTTTGCGTTTGTTTCATTTGTATTTTGTAACCTCAAATTCAGAAAACTGATCATTTTTTTAAAAAATTACTACTATGTATATTGTTCATTAAAAATCGAGAAACCCAGATATGTTTATGTTCTGTTATCTGGGAAATTTAAAACTACATTGGAGGAGCCATATTTAGCTAATAATCACCTAGAGGTGGAGTTCAGGTGAGTTAACACCCAGTGTGCTGTGCTTTCTACATCCTGATATTCCACTTAACAGGATTTGACACTTAAAGGCCTTCTTAATTATATTTCTGTTTTGCTAGTTTTCATCTGTTACTACTGAGAAATCCAGGGACTTTTAAACCTAAACTATAGAACTAAGCTACTTTAGTTAATTCCTTTAAAATACTTTCAGAAATTAAATTGATGCAAGTGCATTGAATGGAAGAAACCACCTCTCTTGACTTTCAGTTGTACGTACTCTCCAGCACGATGCCATACCAGATTCAGAAAGTGGAGTACCCTCAACGTGAATATGGAGCGGGAAATCAATTTTACAAGGGAAATTGAGCATCCTAGATGGTTTCAATGAAGTGCTGGCAAATTGCATATTCTGTTAGAAAAACTACATCCTGCTCTACTTTAAGCATGGAGAGAGAACAAGGATACATTATAATAGATGGTGCTTGCCCTATAGGTTATTGAATTAAGTGCCCTCCAAAAAAGTGATGTATTTGTAATCATTGGATAGAGAGAACCTCAAGTGTCTCAATTAGCAAGCCTGTCCTCACCCAGTTCCCACCTTGCGATAATGGGGGAAAGTGAGTGTCCTAACATGGTGCTGTCCTTACAAGGAGTATTTCATTTGTATGAAGGAAGACCTCCTTCCTCCACACCTGCCTCTGAGACTCCCTGTAAACTCAGCTCTCCATCTGTGGGCATCTGTGACCCTCATCATGATTCTATGTCTGTTTCCATGGTTTATATTATGTATTGTTCAAGTGTGT
The DNA here is from genome assembly GCF_000299155.1 of Elephantulus edwardii. Taxonomy (NCBI): domain Eukaryota; kingdom Metazoa; phylum Chordata; class Mammalia; order Macroscelidea; family Macroscelididae; genus Elephantulus; species Elephantulus edwardii. The sequence continues at coordinate 846,927 of NW_006399889.1, read as the reverse complement.
GCCTCCTGTGATGGATAAGGTTGCATGTCAGTAGGGTAGCCCATGATTTTCTGTCTTGATAGTTAAGATGTAGTCATTCCTTTGGTGAGATCTGACGTAATTTGAGCATCTCCATGATGAGATCTGCATGAGCAGCCAGTTAGCTGAAACAGAGCTTACTTTAGACTGTGACCTGGTCCAAATGCATAGAGACATCTCACAAAGCTGTCTTGCTTTGGCTCCACCTGGATTCTGCATCTGGTTCATCAGCTCTGGTTCTTTGAATTTGAGCCAGAGGCCTGCCAGGTTGCCTGCTGATCGTGGATTTGTCTGCTTCCAGAGCCCGCACCCGGCTTCTTTCTCACCTGGTGGACTCGTGAGCACCTGCAGCCATGTGAATCAGTCAGCAAGAAGGCAGGATGCTAGTTGTGGAGAAAAACCAAGAAAATGTTTTTTAAACTATGGTACATATTTGCTCTCTCCTTCCTTCATAGTAAATGTAAAACTACAGATACTGAATTTGTAGTTGTAGTGCACAAAGAGGTAAGTCAATAAAACAGGATGGAAAAATTCAGGAACAAACTTAAGTCTCCATAGTGTATGTTGTTACCCACCATGGCATTGGTCCTGCCTCACATGTTCTTGTTTATAACAGAATGAAACTTCACCTACTCCTGCACCATCATCTTGATCTTTGACAGGTTTGAGCCCCGTGCGTGGCTACTCTGTCAATCTGTCTCCTTTCCTGACTAAATATGATGTCCTCTTCTGTTGATTGGACTTTCCTGATGGTATATCCAAAGTAAACAATTATAAATACCATTTAATCCAGTAATCCCACTACTAGGTATATATTCCAAAGAATAATAACTGCAACACAAATTGACGTACACTCATGTTTATTGCAGCACTTCTTAAAATATCAGAGTTGGAAAACTCACGCCCGTCAGTGGACAAATGGCTAAAGAAATAGTGAGACATTCGCACAATGGAGTATTTATGTGTCGTTTAAAATGATCAAGACTGAAATGCTGCACAGCATGGAAGACGCTGCCACAAGTTCTTCTAAATTACATAAATCAGTCACAAAAGGACAATTTTAAGTTAAGAATTAAAAAGCTAAGAAACTTTACATACAGAAGGTTAAGAGATAAGAAGGGAAAAAGAAGGAGAGGGGAGAGGGAAAAACAAAAATTTTTTTAAGTCACACTAATATGAAACGCTAAGGAAATGTTTGTGCGCAGAATTAATCTTGGAGGCTTAACAGGGAAGTTGCTGTTACGTACCATCAAGTTAGAACCCATAGTTTACCCTCCAGCTGATTTTCAGAGACAATAAATCACATGGGAAAGATTGCCCATCTTTCTCCTGCAGAACGGCTGATGGATTTGAACCACATACCTTTGCATTGGCAGCGCAATTCCTTTCCAATGAGCCACCAGAGTTCCCTTAATAGGGATGAGGGGTCAGAGGAAAAAAGATCAAGGTGAAAACAAGTTGAAAATCTCATTCTTGTGTATGAGGAGCATTCTGGTAGTATTTCTTCTAAGACTGATTTTATTTTCCTTTCTTCTGGCATTCTTCCTGGTATCTTCAGTGTTCTTCTCGAATACCACAAGGCCAACACCTCAATTCTATCTTTTTCCATTGTCCAGCTTTCACATGTATTGTTGTTGTGTTGATTGCCGTTGAGCTGAGCACAACTCATAGGGACCCTATGAACAAAATCCTTTCTATAACTATCGACGTTTATCAAAGTCCATAGAGTTTGGAAGTGGTACCTTAAAATGCATTGCCATTGAGTTGGAAATGACTCAAAGCTGACTATCCATCAGTTTTCCAAAACTATACATTGCTCCGGAGGGATCGATCATCGGATAGAGTTGAACTGCTAGAGAGGCCTGGCCTTTGAGGTAGCAGTGCGGCTCTCTGTGCCACCAGAGGAACTCCCATGCAAATGAAATGATTGAAAAGATGATAACTTTGGACTAAGAACACATTAGTCATCAAAGTAACGAGGCCATTTAGGTTTAACATAGAGATGCTGTTATGATTGGGATGCCAGTGTTAAGCATCTTTAACAAAGAACACTCAAACTACTTCATATGACACAATTTCTTTCTTAACTCCTAAGTCCATGGTCCAGGATGATAGTAGGCAGGTCTGTTCCACGAAGTCTTGTAGAAAATTCTGTCCATCATCTTCTGCAGCCCCTAGAAGATGTCCATAGCCATGTGGTCAAAAGTGGCGCATCAACAAGTGTTGGTATGTAAGCCTGTAGGAAGAGGGAAAAGGTTAGTGGAGGGAAAGTAATTTCCATGTGAAAAACCTGATGTAAGGCTTGCAAATGTCACTTCTGTTTACACCCAGTGACTAGATCTTAGTCCAATGGCTACGCCTAGCAGCAAGGGAGGCTAAGTAGTATACTATCTAGCTGCATGGCTATGTGCCCAGCCATACCTTTGACTTTATTACTATAAGGAGGATGGTTAGAATGAATACTGAGGACAATAATACTGTTTGTACCACAGCTACCATGCCAGTTTAAATTTTTGAGGGAGGTACTATTCATTAAGTTGTAGTAGTTGTTCTTGTTATGTGCTGTTGAGTCGCTTGCAACTCATAGCCACCCTATGTACGACAGCCCTAAACTCTGCTCTGTCCTGTGTCAGTCACACTGTCTCTGATACACTCATCCCAATTACCCCAGTCACTGAATCAATCCACCTCGTAGATGGCCTTCCCCACCTGCACTGTCCCTCCACCCTACCAAGCATGATGTCCCTCTCCAAGGACCTGTATCTCTTTATAACATGTCCAAAGTATGTTAGACAGAGCCTCAGAATCCTTGCCTCCAAAGAGCCGCCCAGTTTAACCCTTTCCAGGATGAATCTGTTTTTCTTTGCAGTCCATGGTACCCTCAATACTCTTCTCCAGCACACAGCTCAAAGGCATCAATTCTCCTTCTATCCTCCTTAGTCATTGTCCAGCTCTCTGATGCATAACAAGTGATAGCAAAGACCATGGCCTGTATCAGATGCACCTTAGTCTCCAGAGAGACACCATTGCTCTTCAATACTTTGGAGAGGTCCCTAACAGCAGACTTTTCCATGGCAATACATCTTTTAATTTCATGGCTACTGGTTCCAAGAGTGTTGACTGTGGAGCCAAGCAAACTACAGCTGTAAACAATCTCAATCTCTTCACCATCCATCCTGGTGCTGCCAATTGGCCCAGTGGTGAGAATCTTTGTTTTCTTGACATTGAGCCTCAATCCATATTGGAGGCTGCAGCCCTTGACACTCTGCAGCAGGCGCTTCAGGTTCTCCTCAGTTTCAGCAAGCATGGTTGTGTCATCTGCATATCGCAGACTGTTGATAGATCTTCCACCAATCTTGACCCCACATTCCGCCTCATAGAACGAGCTCTGGTGGCCTAGTGGCAAGAAAGCTGCACTGCAATCCCAAAGGAACATGGTTCGAGGCCACCAGCTGCTCCACGGGAGAAGTATGGGCAATCTCTTTCCATGTGATTAACTGCCTGTGAAAACCCACCGGAGGGTCAGCTATGGGTTGGTTCTGACTCGACAACACACAACATGGAAACTACTACATTCCTACAAATAAGATAGTTGCTGTTAGGGTCCATCAAGTCAGCTCCAACTCAAAGCAATCCTGTCTGCAACAGAAAGAATCACAACCCAGCCCAGCACCATCAGCACACTCTTTGCTGGGCTTGAACCACTGGCGCGGCTACTGTCTCCATCTGTCTCAGGGAATGTCCCCATCTTTCTCCTACCCCTCTACCAGTTAAGGTCAGGCATTGATGCAAAGTACGTGTGTTTCTAAATCTATTACATACCTAAATATAAGGACTACAATGATAAGCTTTTAAAAGAAAGTGTAATTCTTTATGCCCTTGAGTCAGCAATGGTCTCTTATGTATTATACCAATAGCAAAAGTAACAAAGATTATCTTATTACAAATTGAATCTTTTCTCTGCTTCAGAGGATACCATCGTGATAAAGAAAAGGCATAAAATGGAGGGAAAGTATTTGAAAATTATATATATATATTCAATGAGTTAGAACCAGAAGATAGTTTTTAAAAACTCTCACAACCCAGGAATTTAAAAACTAACTCTATTTTGAAATAGGATTTGGGTAGAGCCTTCTACAAAGAGACTGATAGTTGGAATCAATTTGATGGCTAAGTTTCCCCAAAGAAGATATACAATTTACCAAAAGCCAACAGACACTCAACATTATTAGGCACCAGGGAAATGCAAGCTGGACTCCCACTGAGATGCCACGTCACCCCCGCTGTTGGCAGTGGTGGTTGCTGTGGGTGTGTTTAGAATGAAATGTTCACCTTTACTATGTATCAGCTCATTTTTGTGGCTATTATGTCAATCTGTTTCATAGAGAGTTTCCCTCTTTTTGCTGATCCTCTACTTTTCCAGATATGATATCCTTTCTACAATCGATTTTTCCTGATGAAGTGCCCAGGACAGCTTTAATAAATAAATGTATAAATAAATAATTTTTTAAGATAGCTAGTAATAATTTGCTGACGATGTGGAGAAACTGGACCCTTCATATATTGCAGACAGAAATGCAAAAACATGGCTCAGCTGCTTTGGAAGCACTTTGACAGTTCCTCGGAATGTTACAGAGGGATTACCATATGACCTGGAAACAACATTCCATAAAAACAGTGAGGATGGGGACATCTGACCTTCAGTAACTACACAAGGAAGATTCCTCATTACCGGCAGCCCAAGACCAATTTTTATAGTGAGACGTCTCCACTATGTTTCAAAGCTTTTTCTACCAATTCTGATACCACCCACCCCTTCCAACAGCACTCACTTCTCCTCTGGGTTCGATAATTCAGTGCAGTGCGCACACACAACTCGCTAGTCACATCACTGTGAGGTTTGTCCAGGGAAGTCACAGGTGACTAGTGAGAATTGGGAATGACTCAGGGTTCAGTTCTTGAGTTAGGATGGCTTCTTTTTCTGCCATGCTCAAAGAAAGGCCTCTCTCAACCTTGCCTTCAAGCAAGTGTGACAAAGCTCCTTTAGTCTCTGGCGGCCCAGTGATTTAGAGTTGTGCTGCCAATCAGATAGGAGGCAGTTCAATTCCACCAGCTGCTCTTTGTGAGAAAGACGAGCATTCTTCTCCTGTGGGATTCATGGTCTATGAAAATACACTGGAGAGTTAACTAGGAGTTGGTTCTGATTCAACAACAATGAAGGAAAGAAAAAAAAAATTATGCCTCCACTCTACCAGTACGCTTTGGCTTGAAGGTTTGCAGCATGAAGCAGACCTAGCTTCTCAACAGATACTCAAAGGCATCGACTCCACTAGCAAGCTTCCTACCAAAGCGCGCAGCTTTCCCATTCCTTAGGCTGGGAGCTCCCAACGCTGCATTCCCAGGTCTCCTGGCAGCTCTGCGCTGCCATTTTTACATTGAGGCTCACAGCCATTCAAGTGTCACAGCTCTCTGTCTTGTGTCTTCAAGGATGTGCTTAGGGTTCAGATGCCATGTCATGCTCTCTGCTCTTGTCTCTTGATGGCAATGATATCCTCAATTCCCACCTCCATTTAAGGATGGCTCCATTTACGCTCATCAGGATGACAAAACTGACCAATCCACATGTTATTTTGCACACTTATTTTCAAGGTTCTACCATATTTACATTGGGGCACTCTGGTGGCTTAGTGGTGAGAAGTTGCACTGCAACTTAAAGATATATGGAACATTAAAAAAGCCCAAATGTCCAACCACAATCGAATGGATTGAGAAATTATGGTACAGTCACACAATGGAATACTAAGCAGCATCAGGAGCAATGATTTTGTAAATCACTACTAACATGGGAGGGACTGGAGAGCATTATGCTAAGTGAACTAACTCAGTCCTGTAAGGACAAATACTGTGTAAGATAATTATTCTAGAAATAGTTAGCAAGCAAAACAGGTATGAGGATTGAAGGGAAAAGGAGGGTAGCACAAGGGAGGAGAATGGGTGAGGGGCATAATCATAGGGTGGCATAATTTGAATGGTGAAGGGAGGGATGGATGGGTTAAGGAAATGGGAAAGATTCAGTGTGAAAAAACAATGTATACAAATACTGTAAGTATAAAATAAAAAGCTTATGTTTTTAAATATATATATATATATATATATATGGCTTGAATCCACCAGCTACTCTAAGGAATAAAGATGAACAATCTCTTTCTGTGTGGTTAACAGCCTCTGAAGACTCTCTGAAAACCCGCTGGAGTCTGTTCTGACCTGATAGTACACAGCAACATTATAGGCAAGCTATCTAATTCATTTCTGTGGTCCACAAACACTTCAGATGGTGGCCTAGCGGCAAAAAGCTGCACTGCAATCCTGAAGGCACACAGTTCAAATCCACCAGCTACTCCACAGAAGAAGGATGGGCAGTCTCCTTCCTTGCAATTAACTGTCTCTGAAAACCTGCTAGAGAGTCAGCTATGGGTTGGTTCCAACTCGACAGTACACAACAACCATCACCACCTAAAGGCTTGAGAGTTTAAAATACTGTAACTAGAAAGGCCCTCAAGTAGTCCTTTACCAAGGTCTGACCTATCCTGACAACATGCCCAAAGTGTGTAAAACAAAGTCTAACCATAGTTGCTTCTAAAAACTCAGTTCTCCTTCCAAGAAAGATCTGTTTGCTCTTTAGGCTGTGTGTGGTATATCCAATACTCGGCCAATACTACATTCAAAGGCATCAATTCTACATTCAAATGCATCTTCCTTATTCATTCTCCAACTTTCAGATGTATAGAAAACAACTGAAAATAAGGTCAAGCACACTTAGACTTTAAAATAACATTCTTGCTCTTTAGTACTTTAAAGATGTCCTCCACAATAGATATGCTCAATGTACCATATCTTTTGATTTCTTGAGGGTTGCTTCCATAACTGCCTCTGAAAATCCAGTAGAGGGTCAGTGAGTGAATGGGTGGGTGAAATCTTTACCACATTACAATCGGGCTCCTAACGGAAAGATCAGCAGTTAATATCCATCAGCCACACTTGTCCATGGAAGAAAGACAGGCAGTCTCCTCCTATAAAGACTTACAGCCCATAAAAACCGGAGAAGGATCACTATGGCATGGAACAGACTCAACAGGAGTGGATTTTCATTTAAATGATCCACGAAGTATTAAAAGAAGATGGAAGGAATATACTGAGTCACTGTATCAAAAGGAATTGTCAGATACAGAAGAATTTAATGAAATAACATATGAGCAAGAGCCTATGGTGAAGAAGGAAGAAGTTCAAGCTGCTTTAAAGGAAATAGCAAAAAATAAGGCCCCAGGAATAGATGGTATGCTAACTGAAGTATTTCAGCTAACACATGCTGCCCTGGACGTGCTCACCAAGTTGTGCCAAGAAATCTGGAGAACAACCACTTGGCCAACTGACTGGAAGAGATCTATATTTGTT
>NW_006399889.1:835575-837252 GCF_000299155.1 Elephantulus edwardii | reverse complement strand
GGGAAGATCCTCTATGAGGTGGATTGATTCAGTGACTGGGATAATAGGGATGGGTGTGTCAGAGGCAGTGTGATTGGCACAGGATAGAGCAGGGTTTAGGGCTGTTGTACATAGGGTCGCTATGAGTTGCAAATGACTTGATAGCACATAAAAACAACAACAATCTTGATGGGAGTAGATCACCAGGATTTTCCTCCTCAGAGTGGCTGAGTGAGTTCCAATGCCAACTTTTTCAGTCCATGAGTGAGTGCTTAATCATTGTGCCACCAGAAACCCTGCACATACATTTTTATATATGTAAAAATATACACACGCAAACTCATAGACAAATATCTAAGAACACTTACCCTAATCTATTGAGACTCTATCTCTCTGGATGATGAGATCTTAGATACTTCTAAATTTTCTTCAATTCTACCTCAATCAGTGTTTCTATAGTGAGCATGTGTTGTTTTGAAATGAAAAGGAAAGTTGTTTGTTTGGGGGTTTTTTAAACAACGCAGAATAATATGTAATGATATGGAAACAGATTCACAATACATTTACTGCTAACTAGTATGTTCAGCTTTATCACATTTTGTAAAAGAAATATTTATATTCAGGCCCAGATGAAAGACTAGAAAACACTCAGTTGCTAATAGTAATTACCTGTAGAGGTTAGAACTATATGACATTTTTTTAAGAAATCTGCATTTTCTAAAATAATGTGTATCATTTTCAAAAACAGAAAAATAAATGTGAGGGATGACTGAGTATTCATGTCTGCACATTTGGGGTGTTTGCTGCTCAGATAATATTGTGAATACTTGAAACAGCCCATAAGCTCCTGTGATACCGGCTTCTGAAGTATCACATAAGCTCCTGTGAAACCTTCAGCTTCCAAGGCTTTGTTACTCCAATAATATGTACATCAAACCTATTTACAGGACTCTGGAGATTAATGCTTCACTTTGAAGGGGGAAAAATATCATTCTGCAGCTTAACAGGAAAAAGGATATCCTCTTTGTAACTTGAAAGGAAACTGGAGAGATGCTTTATAAAAAATGTATTAGTTGCAAAATGAGAAGAAACCCATCCCAGGTAGAAGTGCATTTGACACATTAGTTCAAAAAACAATGCCGTCAGGGCCTTTGGGATTATCAAGACTACCTAAGAGAAATAAAACACAGACCGGGAAGTTGCAACAAATGAGCCTGAGACTCTGACCGGCTCAGGACATAATAATCTGTGCTCTCATATGTATTACAGAAAAAAGAGCTCTAATGACCTAGCGGATAAGAGGCTATGCTGCCAAATCAAAGGTAGACAGTTCAAATCCACGAGCTGCTCTGAAGGTGAAAAACAGGAAGTCTCTTCCCAAGTGGTTTACAGCCTCTGAAAATCCACTGAAGGATCAGCAATGATTTGTTTCGGACTTGATGGCACATAGCAACAGCACATATATTACATTCATTTATGCAATCGTAACCCTGCTCGCTGAAACTGAGGAAGATCTGAAGTGCTTGCTGCAGAATGTCAAGGGCCGCAGTCTTCAATATGGATTGAAGCTCAATATCAAGAAAACAAAGATTCTCACCCCTGGGCCAATTGGCAGCATCAGTATGGATGGTGAAGAGATTGAGATAGTTAACAGTTTTAGTTTGCTTGGCTCCACTGTCAACATTCTTGGTAACAGCA
>NW_006399889.1:821629-835240 GCF_000299155.1 Elephantulus edwardii | reverse complement strand
AGGGACTGGTCCTTGGAGAGGGACATCATGTTTGGGAGAGTGGAGGGACGGCTCAGGAGAGGAAGACCCTTGATGAGATGGATCAATTCTGTGAGTGGAGTGGTGGGAATGAATGTGTTTGAGACAGCGAGGTTGGCACAGGATAGAACGGCGTTTAGGGCTCTTGTACATAGAGTCACTATGAATCGCAAACGACTCGATGGCACATAACAACAACAACAACAACAAACTGTCAGAGGAGTTTCACATTGGTACAAATGGTTACTGAATGAGGCAGCTAACCAAAAAGTTGGAAGTTTCTCCCAAAATACATCTCAGAAGAACAATTTGACAAGCTTCTTCCAAAAACCATACCTGAAATCCCTGTGGGACACAGTTTTACTCTGATACATTTGGAGGCACAAAGAGTTGTAATAGATTTGTTCGCAGCTGTTATTTTTATGATTGTCTTGTTATATTGACCTAATGGATGATGCGTTTTGGAAAAATAGATTTGTGATTGTCAATATGTAGCACTAACACTGAATAATGACTCACACATATTGGACACTTGGTATGTGCTGGACATTGTTTTAATGCCTGATAACATTAAATTTTAATATACAAGATCCTCACAACCATCCTATGAAGTTTATACTATTATATAAAGTAACAGGTAAGTTCAACTCTCCCAGCAATGAGTTGTTTTAAGCCATGATTTGAACCCAAGAAGTCTGACTCCAGCTTTCAAATTCTAGTGTTTATTTTCCCTCATTCACTCATTGTCATTGAGTTGGAACTGTCTCATAGCTGACCCTCCAGGGGGGTTTCAGAGGCTTACATTGCAAAAGAGGAGACTGCCCATCTTTCTGCCTCAGAACAATTGGTGGATTTGAAACACACACCTTTGATTTGGCAGCACAACTCCATGGCAGAGATGCTTCACCTAGTTGTCTTGTTAATGGAGAGTTATTCAGAATACTCCAGTGAGGGTTAAGCTTAGAAGATTTGCCTTTATTTGCACAAAAATACTGAGCCAGAGGTGATAGTAGACTGACTGGAAGCAGAATGGTCTAGCACATCTTTTTAAAAAAAAAAAATACTAATAAGCACTTTATTCCAGAGTATCCACAAGTGGAGGCTTTCTCCCTCAGTAGGAAGGTGGTGAGGGGAAAAGTCCCGACCTCCCCCCCAATTGCTTTTATGGCTTTCCTGGGTGCCACTGTCGGGGCAGGGAGATTGAGATCATGGTTGGTGGGTCGGGGAATCAGTCATGTGGGTCGGCTTTTGATGGGCTGGCTACTTTGCCCACCTTTACTCTTTTTGTGTCACGTAGACATTAGTTAATTCTTTACTTTGCAAGGACAGATAAGACTTTACCTGGGGCATTTGTGTTTGCCGTAAGCTAAGAATTTTTATGGCCTGCTTCTGCTTCTGGAATTAATGGGGGTTTATAAAAAAAATGGGTTTTATGCTGTCTCTTCATTCCCACCTGGAGTTACTATACTGGGATGAATCATAGGCCCACATGAGTGTTTGATTTTTGAGCAACAGGAGGAGTAGACAGGGCCTTTTTGATGCCAACATCAGGATAGTTAGCTAGGGAGATTAAGACAAGAGAAACTTTTTAAACAATTAAGACAAATTACAATTTCTATACGATTAATAAGATTCAAGTTGAATAATCCTTGAAAATCTGTTTTAATTGTCCAATTGTCACAGTGCTCGTCAAAGCTGATTCTGATTTATTTATTTCCTTTGTTAACGTGTCCTCTTTTTTACCGTTCCCTATTACTTTTCCCTAAGAGTAATTTCACCCTGATTCATAAGGAAAAGGGGACAGTGGATTCTCTTAGCTACTTCCTGCTGAAAAGGGACATTGTAGGTTTCAGGGTGAAGATCTTCTTTTACTATTCTAAAGGGCCCCTTTGGCAAAAGGAAACACATATATTCTTGCGGAGATTGATTTTGGAATTTAGATGCCCTGTTATGAATTGTTTTTAGGGATACAGGTTCATATTCTTGGAGATGCATCATGGAACTGTTGCAGCCTAGAAGACACAAATTTAACTAACAAGTTAAAAGTATATGAGCCAAAAATTAAAAGCAATAATATTCCAAGTAGAGGTTCTAACAGTGGCACAAATCAAGCTGCAGAGGGAAGGTAGTTCTTAAAAGTTTTATTGACCATCACTTTGTCTATTATAGTGTTGGGGTGAGGAACCACTAGATGTAGAGGCACAACCATGTAATTTATTGTTCTTAAGTTATGGACTAAGTTCTATTTACCATTGGATTATTTTACAGTTAGGAAAGCCAGATGCAAGACAGAGGTGAAGTAAGGAAATGCTTATGAGGTTTCCCGTCAATCCTAACAACTAAGGAATAGCGGGAAGAGATGGATTTGTGAGGGTTTGAGACTGAATAATACAGGCTCTTGTGTTCAGGAGAAAACAGATATCCTTACTAGCAATGTTAATACTCACCAATGGCTCTTCTGGGAGCATCTGAATCATTGGAGTGTCCTTCTTTGCTTCCAGCTGAGAGCTGGGGCCTGTCAGTCATCTGTCATCCACGTGGACCTGATGTGAGCCACCCTTGGCCAAGTGTCCTTCAGATCCACACTTAAAGCAAGTGAGTGGGTGCTTTCTCTCTATCCCCTTGCCTATCTGTGGCTCTTATCTCTGACACTGTTTACTGAAGTGGCCCAACTTTCTACAGCAGAAGCAATCATGACCTCCTTTATTACCTCTGGGTGGCATTGTTTATGAGTAAAAACTTTCTTTTCTTGACACAGGCCCTAAACTGGCAGCAATAGCTGCCCCAATAATTTTGGCCATTCTCTAGTTTTCTCTTTACTCTAGATCCGAGTTGTTAAAAGAGGGAAAAATTGAAACAAATACATAACAAATAATTTTGAACAATACAATCTTGTAAGTTTACAAATAATTTTCAATCTAAAGGGACGCATGTTCAAATGCAGAATGCAGTTCTTATTTTTTGTAAATGATTTTGGCAAGAACACCATAAATGTGGATACAGTTTTACTATTCCTTTTCCATGCCATGAGATAGTGTTATTAGCAGGAGCGGTTATAAATCCATTCCCTTTCTTACTTTAACTTAAATTTTTGGTGTTTTTACCCTGAGGAGCGGAAGTAACAAGGCTCCAATCAATCAACGATGTTTTCATAGGAAGTATTAATTAAATCTCATTGTTGCGCCATTTAACATTTTTTCAATGTATCTATTCTTTAAGAAAGATAAAAGAAGGAACTGACAGGGAAGAATATCAGGATAACCCAAAGTTGTTACTAATATCTCCCTGAAAACTATATTTTTGAAACATTTACTAGAGAGATATATTACTACTTAAAACTTTATAAAGCCAATGAACAACTTTTAACAAGAGACTATTAGAAACATATGCCCAATAGTTGGTATTATCTGCCATTCTGCAGCTTCGTTCTTGTCAGAGTGTGCCCTCTTTTGATTCATCTCGGGGTTTCATGTTTCTGGAGGACACCCACAGCAGTTCTAATCCTGGGCAGGCCTGGCCATGGACAAACTGGGACGCCCCGCCTACACGCGAGCCTGCAGGGCCGCACCAGCGCTTGCTGGCTCCCGGGCACCTGGGACACCTGGGTTTTTATCACGCCAGTGGCGCCTCGTGGCAGTTCCTCCCCACCACCACCCCCGGTCTAGTACATCTTATGAGACAATACTGCCATTAGTGTTTTATTCCGTTGCTCTCTGTTCGAACTCAAATTCAATTGCCACGGAGTCAGAATTGACTCATAGCTGACCGACCCTCCTGTGGGCTTCCAAGATGTAAATCATGCAGGAGGAGCTTGCCCATTTTTCTCCTTTAGCTGGTTCATCTGGTGGATTTGAACCGCTAGAGGGGAGCCTCCTTGGGATTAGCAGTACAACTTCGTGTGAACTAGGCCACCAGAACTCCCCTATGTGCTCTCTGTTATAAGCACATAAATACTATTATCATCCTCATTGAATAAGTGAGGTGACTGAGTTATGGAAAACTTAAACTAGCTCAAAGTTACATAGCAGAACCAAGATTAGAATCTCTGTATTCTGGAATCTTGCTTCTAACGTCTCTGTCACAACCTAGAAGCCCTGCTCCTAATTACGCACTACAATATGCAGGGCTTTCGGAGTCCTGCTATTTAAGATGTGGATGGCCAAGTCTGCTATCTAGTCTGTCTTAATCTGAGACATCTGAGAGCTGAACAATGAATAAGAATGACAGAGAATTGATGCCTTTGAGCTCTGGTGTTGGAGAAAAGTACTTAGAAGTCCATAGACTGTCAAAAGAATGAATAGATATGTCTTAGAGAAGGTGCAGTCAGAGTCCTCCTTGGAGGCAAAAATAACAAAACATCATCTCACATACTCTGGACATGTTGCTAAGAGAGGCTACTCCTCCGAGAGGGACATCACACTTGGGAAGGTGGAGGGTCAGCAAAAGAGAGGAAGACCCTCAACCAGACAGATTAAGACAGTGACTGCAGCAATGGAATCAAGGACATCAGAAACTGAGGAAGGCACAGGATAGGACAGGGTTAAGATCTGTTGTTCATAGGATTGCTATAGGTTGTACTTGGATAGATGGCACCTAACAACATCGCATGCTTCTTATATACTTTACTCATTATTATCCCCTAACACTAAAAAAGAGACTGGGGAAGAGTGCACATCTTCTCCCTGAAAATTGTTGTTGTTGTTGTTGTTGTTATGTGCCGTCGAGTCACTTACGACTCATAGTGACCCTATGTACAACAGCCCTAAACTCTGCTCTGTCTTGTGCCAATCGCACTGTCTCTGATACACCCATCCCAATTACCCCAGTCACTGAATCACACCACCTCATAGAGGGTCTTCTCCTCTTACACCGTCCCTCCACCCTACCAAGCATGATGTCCCTCTCTAAGGACTGGTCCCTTCTTACAACATGTCCAAAATATGTCAGACAAAGCCTCAGGATCCTTGCCTTCAAGGAGCAACCTGGTTTAACCCTCTCAAGGATGAATCTGTTTGTTTTCTTAGCAATCCATGGTACCCTCAATACTCTTCTCCAGCACCACACCTCAAAGGCATCCATTCTCCTTCTGTCCTCCTTAGTCATTGTCCAACTCTGACACATAACAAGTGATTGCAAAGACCATTGCCTGAATCAGACACACCTTAGTCTCCAGACTGACATCATTGCTCTTCAGTACTTTGGAGTGGTCTCTAACAGCAGACTTTCCCATCATAATACGTCTTTTGATTTCCTGGCTGCTGTTGCCAAGAGTGTTGACTGTGGAGCCAAGCAAACTAAAGCTGTGAACAATCTCAATCTCTCCACCATGCATCCTGATGCTGCCAATTGGTCCAGTGGTGAGAATCTTTGTCTTCTTGATATTGAGTCTCCATCCATATTAAAGGCTGCAGTCCTTGACCCTCTGTAGCAAGCGCTTCAGGTACTCCTCAGTTTTCTCCCTGAAAATAAGTTCTTTAAAAAAATATTTTATACTAATTTATTTACAAAATTTGAATACATTCTTTTTATTATTATTTTTTTTTGTGTGTGTGTGTGTGTGTGTGTGTACCGTCAAATCAGATCTGACTGGTACAGGAGGATATTGCTCCTCCTTCTCCGGCAGAGCATCTGGTGGATTCGAACTGTGTACCTCTGGGATTGCAGTGCAGCTTCTTGCCACTAGGCCACCAGAGCTCCCCAAATACATTCTTTTTGAGAACAAATTCTTTCCATTTCCTTCACACACACCCCTTAAATTGTACAACCCTATGACTAATCATCCCTCCCCTTGCACATCCTCATCCATTTCCACCCTCCCTGAAAACAGGTTCTTTATGAAAATGCTCCTCAAAGGCTAGTGGCTAAGAGGGAGCTTTGTGATCAAATGACCAGGGGTTAAATATTGACTCTCCTAGGCATTTGGATATGGTACCCTGGCTCCTGGAGAGAGGACAAAGTTATATAGGAGGTGTCCAGGAATTTGTTCATAGGGTCGCTATGAGTCGCCTGTGACTCAATGGCACTGAACACCAACACCAACAACAACAGCATAGAGAGAGAGAGCAGTGGGCCTAGAGGACGGAAAGCCATGCTCCCAAGCCAAAGGTGGCTGACTCTACTCCGTGACCCTCAGGCCTGCCTTTAACTGTTTTTGGTGAAACATGTCCACTTGCTGTACAGAGGTAACTGTGAAGCCGAACACTGTGACACTGATGAGTCAAATGCGAGAATGGTTACCCATGGTGGACAGTGTTTGGTGGAGCTCCCTGATTGAAACAAGCTTGGAAGCAGGAGTGGCACCCAGATCCATAATAGCTTGCCTTTGGAAACCCTGTGCACCTGGAGAGAGGATGAAAGTCATACAGGAGGTGTCCAGGACTTTCGTTCATAGGGTCGCTATGAGTCGCCTGCGACTCGATGGCGCTTAGCAACAACAACAACCCTGGCTCCCTATTTCTCATCATTCATCATTCACCAAAGAACTATTGGATGCTAACGGAAGTCAGGCCATTCACAGAAATCTCTCTGTATTTATCCAAAACTATTTTAAAGCAAGGTCTGCATTTTCTACAAAAATCACTCCTTTCAGTATCAAATCCCATACGCTTGTTTACTAATTGCTACAAATTACATTTTTGTAACTTTTTAAATTGAGATTTTAGTGGAAGTTTACAGAGAACTTGGATTTCCATTCATTCATTGCTGTACATTTTCCTTCCTGTTCCCCCTTCTCCCCCCACCCCAGTTCACTTTTCTCTATGGGGTAAAAAATCTTTCATTGTTATACAGTCCCCACACCCAGTCCACTTCACTATTCAGCTCTTATTCTGGACTGATGTCATGTCAATAATACCTAATCATGTATTCCTTTTATGCAGTTCTCTCCCTTGTCTGTTTCAATGCCATGTAGATTATTTATCCCCTCTTTTCTCAGTTTCCTCCTAACCCCCATGTTAGTCCTGTTTTACAGCAGTGGCATTATGCAGTACTTGTCCTTTTGTGACTGAGATATTTCACTCAGCATAATGTTCTCCATGGTCACCCATTTTGTATAATATTTCATGAATTCTTTGTTTTTCAGTGCTGCATAATATTCCATTGTATCAATATATCACAGCTTTTCTATCCATTATTTGTTGATGGACACTTGGGTTGTTTCCAGCTCTTTTCTATTGTGAACAAAGCCACAATGAACTTGGGTGAGCATATAACTGGGTAGCAGTTCTGGTTTCTTTAGAGTATATTCGCAGTAGTGGAATTTCTGGGTCAAATGGTATTTCTATTTCTGACTTTTTGAAAAAGCACCATACTGCCATCCATTGTGGTTGCGCCAACAGTGAATAAGGGTTCCAGTTTCTCCACAACCTCGCTAGCATTTGATGTTTGCTGTTCTGTTAAATTTTGCTATTCTTACTGGGGTGAGATGACATCTCATAGTTACTTTGATTTGCATCTCTCTTAGAGTTAGGGATTTTGAACACTTCTTCATGTATTTGTTTGCCATCTGAATGTCTTCTTTGGTGAAGTGTCTGTTCATAACCTGTGCCCATTTTTCAATTGTGTTGTTTACCTTTATCTTGTGGTGCCTCGAGTATTTTATAAATTCTAGATATGTCTCTTATGTAATTATGAAATATTTTCCCCCAGTCTGTGGTTTCCCTTTTTACCCTGTTGGAGAAGTGTTTAGATGTGCACAGGGATTTGATTCTTAGATCTCATTCATCTATTTTATCCTCTCCTGGTGGTAGGATTATATTTCTTTTTGTGTTAAAGCTTCTCCTTTTAATGTGACAGGAAACTGAGGGGCTAGTTTATGTTGATGAGGGAGGAATACTTCAGAAAACAAGAGTAAGAATTATTATACAACTTGAAAAAATGGAATCAATGATAGTGAATGCCCATGAAGACATTGTTGAATTGGTGTGTGTTCTGCTGTGTACTTTCTCAACAACAACAAAATACTTTAAAAATAAAGCCAAGGAGGGTCCCTACTTTAGTGGAGAGACATTTGCTACAAGTGAGTGGACTGGGGCTTGGGGGTGTACTGAGGAGTCTGAAGAAGGTAACACCCTAGAACTGGAAAACTGCTCACTTTAACCCATGAGCACTAAACAACAGCAACAGCTGCAGTAGCAGCAGCAGCACCTGGGAACTTGCTAGAAACGCAAACTCTCAGACCCCTCCCCAGGCCTCCTGACTCAAGCTCTGGGAGTGGAGCATACACATGTGTCTTAACAAGCCTTCCAGATGATGCTAGCACACAATAAAGTTTGAGAACCTGTGAGGTATGGATGGGCCCAAGCTTAGAGCTGAGAAATGGGTTTAGAAGAAGTTGTGGCTCATAATAACAACATGTGAATACCTGCCCTCAATGAATCAGTGCCCTGTGGTAGTGCCACTCCCCCCTGGCATTCCGCTTGGTGAGAGCTGACTAACCTCACAGCACCCCAGGTTACCTGGGAGGGTGTGTCATGCATGTGAATATTGGAAGTTGGATGTTGCTATAGAAAAAAAATTGAAACTTGATACCCTACCCACTTATTTGCATGCGCGCGCGCGTGTGTGTGTGTGTGTGTGTGTGTGTGTGTGTGTGTTAGTAAGTACACATGGACAAAGAGAAATCATTCATTAATTCCTACACAATCAACACTCTTGGAATCAGCAGCCAGAAAATAAAGAGATAAATTATATTCAGAAAGTCGGCTGTCACGGACCTCTCCAGAGTACTGAAGAACAACAATGTCATTCTGGAGACTAAGATGCACCTGATTCTGGTCATGTTGCTGTTGTTAAGTGCCATCGAGTCCTAGATGACTCATGGCAACTCTATGAATGAAGTCTTGAACAAAAAACTTTCATCTTTTCTCTAAGTTCATAGAGTAGGCTTTACAATTACTTGCTATGTGTCAGAGAGCTGGACAATGACTAGGGATGATGGAAAGAGAATTGATGCCTTTGAGCTGTGGTGCTAGAGAAGAGTTCTGAATATACCATGGACTGCCAGGAAAACAAAAAAGTTCGTCCTCAAGAGAGTGAAACCGGGCAGCTCCTTGGAGGCAAGGATTCTGAGGCTTTGCCTGACATACTTTGGGCATGTTGCAAGGATTCAGTCTTTGGAGAGGGAAATCATGCTTGGGCAGGTAGAGGGACAGAGAAAGAGAGGGAGACCATCAATGAGATGGATTGATTTAGTGAGTGCGGTAATGAGGGTAGGTGTGTCAGAGACAATAAAGTTGGCACAGGATAGAGCAGGGTTTAGGGCTGCTGTACATAGATAGGGTCACTATTAGTTGCAAGCAACTTGATGGCCCCTAACAATAACAATTCAGTGACATCAGTTATGTTCTTAAAGTTTCATTATCATTCTTGCTATTTACCACATTTGTGTGAAATTGTTCACAACAGATGAGTAAAAAAGTACAAATGCTTATTTTGCATATTGGATAATCTGCCCCTAAACCTAAGGTGCACCTTCCCACCCCCAACAAACTTAATTCTCCTACCACTGATGCAATATAAACATCGACAGATTCTCCAAAATGATGATGACCTGGAAACGGACAGGTTTGGTGTTTTTTTTTCTGTATTTTGTATTTTGGGTTTTTATTCAAGACAGACGTATACAGAGAACTATCCCATTTAACACATGCAGAAAACCTTGAGTTAAGGATCTGCTCTAGAGGTGAAAAATTAGGGTCAGAAGTTAAATGACTTGCTAAGCATTATCATACTGACCCTACAGCAAAGCTTCTTAGCTGTCAGTGTGACGTCTGTGTGCCTAACCTCTCTTTCCTGGAGACGTTTCTTGACTTCACATCTGAATAATATTTTCAATAGTCCCCAAGTGCCATCCACACAATTCTCACTGGAAAAAGAAAAAAATCACCTCATCTTTTTCAAGATGATTTTTCACCAGTCAGTCAGGTACAATTTATATTCTGCATGCTAACAAATCCAAGGGATGCACAACTTACGGCAGATGTGTAAATAATTTGACTCGGCGGTATAAACATTGATTCAGTGCCTTCTTAAAAATGAACAACCTTGCTTGTCTGAGTTGTGATACGTCTTCTCTCCTGGATTTTTTATTGGCTCATCGATGTCAATAGAAACACATTCTAAAAATGATTAGGCCTGAGAATGCCTTCGTAATCAAATAAATCTGAAGTTCGACGTGATTTCAATTTTGTTTAGGAGTGAGATTTTTTTTTTTTCCAAATGTGACTTACTTCTTAACAAAAGCTTGGGTCTCTTTTGTGTCCTGGAACATATTTGCTGATAAGATTTCAAAGGACTTCAGAATCCATATTGTTTGCTACTGGCTGTTATGGATTGAATCATATTTCAAAAAAATTGTATGGCACAAATTCTACCCCTCATACCTATGGGTATAATCTTGTTTAGGAATGGGTTTCATTTTTATGTTAATGAGACAGGATTAGCATATTATGTGTTTTAAGGCCATTTCTTCTGAGATCTAAAAGGGATTCAATAGGCACATGAGAAGCAGTGATGGGGAAGAAAGATGTTGAGACGCATGAGGCAGGGAGCAGAAACTTAGAAGAGACCAACATTGACAAAGACAGCAAGCACTTCCTTAGAACTAGCACCCTGAATTTGGGCTTCTGGTCTCCTAAATTGTGAGAAAATAAATTTCTGTTTGTTAAAGCCACCCACTTATGGTACTCTGTTAGAGTAGCAGCACCAGATAAGTAGGATACTGCCAGTTTCATCTCCTGAAAAAGACCCAAGGAGGAAGGGGTATTCAGAATAAAAATGGAATAAAACATATAATTAGCTTTCCAAGAGAATCCTTAGATCCTAAAATAGTTTACCTTCCATTGCATCAATAAAGCGACAATGCTGTGAAGGCATTGAAACTTTGCCTTCTCTTGTTGTTTGAAAAGTTTGGAATTTTTTGTTGTTGGTTTACGCTTTGAGTCATCTGTGGTTAAGGGGTAATGCGTTTGATTTGTGTAACTTATCATCCTTGCAATCATTATGTAAGATTCAGACACATATGGTAATAATTGTTGTTTGTTGTTGTTAGGTGCCGTTGAGTTGACGACAACTCATAGCGACCCTATGAACGAAAGGCCTGAGCATTGTTCATAGAGTTTCCGGAGTCAAGGAATTTCTGAAGTGGATGCCACTCCTGCTTCCAGGCTTGTTTTATTGGGGCAGCTCCACCAAACACTGTCTTCCATGGGTACCCATTATCGCATTTGGCACATCAGTGTCACAGTGTTCAGCATCACGGCAACCACAAGATACCTCTGTACAGCTAGATGTTATCATTTGTTCCCTGTGCTTTACATAGGGAGCTCTGGTGGCCTAATGGGTAAGGAGTTGTACTGCCAACACAAAGGCAGGTGACTTGAATTCATCAGCTGCTCTTTGGGAGAAAGATGGGCAACCTCTTCACATTGATTCACAGTCTCTGAAAGCCTTCTGGAGGGTCTTCTGAGTTGGTACCAACTCAACAACAATGAGAACTGAGGGCTTTTTAGAGGAGCCTGGCAGCTTAGTGGTATAACGAGTCGTGCTGCCAACCCAAAGGTATGTGAGTCAAATCCACCAGCTGCTGCAGGGGGACAAGGAAGGGCAGTCTCCTCCAATGTGACTAACTGCCTCTGAAAACATTTTGGAGGTCAGCTATGGGTCAGCTCTGACACTACAAAACACAACAGCAACAAGTGGTGTAGTGGGTAGCCTAGCAGATTGCTAACTATAAGGTTGATGGTTTGATTTCATCAACCATTCCTCAGGAGAAAGATGAGCAGTCTGCTCCTATAAAGATATTGCCATGGAAACATGATGCAGGTCACTATGAGTTAGTATAGACTTCGCAGCTGTGGGTGGTAGTGATGGTGTGATTCTTTATAAAGAATATTGTCCAACTAGCTTGTCTTGGGTGCATCATGAGGAAAGGATTAATTGCTAGAGGAGGACATCATGTTTGGTGGCACAGAGAGCCAGTAAAGGCGGGGAGCACTTGGCCGAGGTGACTTGGTATGGCAGCTACAGTGAGGGTCTGGAGCATGCCGGTGACTGAAAGAATGACACAGGACTGTGAAACAGAGTTTTGTTCTGTTGTGCATATGGTCACCATGCATGAAAGGCAATTCCATGGCCACTAGTAAAAGCATAAAGAAACCTTAACCTGGAAAATGACAGGTCTTTTCCTTATGGACTACACTACAAGAGCTTCCAAAGAAGGATGTGGTAAACCTCTAATCAAAAGTGTGCTGATTCTCTTGCAAGCCCAGTCCATCCAGAAGGAAGACCAAACCCACATCTAACAGTATAGACCAGGTACACAAGAATGTTCTAGCAGATCTTGAAGGAAGATCTGAAATTTGAGCCTTCATAGACAGACTGGTCTGAGTAGTGTTAACATCCGTTCTCTCTCCAGTTCTCTTTTGCTGAGGTAGCTTCTCATAGGAAGCCTTTCTCTTGTCTGGACTTCTTTTCTCTTAGGCCTTCTGTTTTCTACCCAGTAATTTTATTAAAGAGAGCCTGTGAATCCTGTAATGGACACATCCATACTGCTTTCTACTCCAGGTCCTAGCAGTGAACTGAACATGAACACTAGTTGGTTTTGTGTGTGTGTGTGTGTGTGTGTGTTTTTTTTCCTGGAAAAGAAAGAACAGATTGTGTAAATCCTGGTACTTTACTGGCACAATCTCATTCAGTCTTCACAGACTTCTAGGTGGAAGATAGCATCTGTTTCTTAGACAAGAAACTAAGGCATATATATAATGGCTAAGAACTTGCCCCAAATCCACACAACTCACAAGTAGAAGAAAGAGATCTGTTTGTTAGACTCTGATTGGTATTATCTGATTAAGAGATAGGCAACCAAATTATTTTGCCTTCGGGAGTCTTGAGCATTAGATACCTATCTTAGTTGCCTAGTGATGGCCATAGCATAAGTGCAACAAGCAGTGGCTTTAAAGAACAGAAATTTATTGAGAAGTCTAGAAGACCAAATTCAGGAAATAGGTCTAAGAGGGAGGTCCTTCTTTGTCTAAATCAGCTTCTATAACGTGTCACTAGTCTTTGACATGTCTAAGATCATAGATACAGCTGTCTACTATCTGTCTTCATCTTCTCTTTCTGTATGTGTTTGTCTATTCCACTCTTAACACTTCAGAAGTGACTTGCTTTAGAACCCATGCTATTTCCAAATGGAGGCCTATGTGTTGGCACAGAGATTAGAATTTCAACACAGACTCCCTTTCCTCCCAGATAACAAAGGCAGAAAAATCCATCAAGGAGGACCTATTCAAGCCTGTGCTCTTTCAGTCTTTGTCTTTGGAAGCTTCTGAGTATCATCATTGCAGAATGAGCTAAGGACTTGTCTTTCCTGAGGTTCATAAACATTGTCAGTCAAAGGGTGCACTGTAGACAGGGTGGCTCCACAATAGTTGATTACTGCCCTACAACCAGCTAAACCTAAAAATTGAAAATGAGTATTCATAAACTTGATTTGCAGTTTAACAGAGAAATATTACATAGTCGCTGTTCGGTGATGTCAAGGTGATTTCACTCCTAACACCTTCATGGGTTGTTGTTGTTGTTGTTGTTGTT
>NW_006399889.1:806607-820716 GCF_000299155.1 Elephantulus edwardii | reverse complement strand
CCTTCCCAATTTTGAACCATGCAGTGTTCCCTTGCTCTGTTCTGACGACTGCCTCCTGGTCCAAGTATAAGTTTCGCACTGACTCTGAGAAGAATGGGAATCCCAGAACCTTCATGGGATAGAGTAGAAATTACCCATGTGGTGCTGGAGAAGAGCACTGAATATTCATGGGCTGCCAAAATAGCATCCGGATATTTCTCAGAGAAAGTACAGCCAGAGTGCTCGTGGAGGCAAGATGACAAATCTTCATCTCACGCACTTTGGGAATGTTGCTAGAAAAGGCTATTCTTTGGCAAGGAACATCATGTTTGGAAAGGTAGGAGCTCAGCCAAAGAGAGGCAGGCCCTCAATGAGATGGACTGACACAGTGACTTCAGCAATGGGCTCAAGTGTGTCAGAGATTGTGAGGAGACACAAGACAAGACAGGATTCAGATCTGTTGTTCAAAGGGTCCCTATGGGTCATACTCAACAGCACCTAACAACAATAATCTTTATAGATGCAGATTGATGGTAGTAAAATCTGCTTTTGGGAAAAAAAAATAAAAGATTTATTGGGTGTTTAAAAAATATTGTATGTATCTTTTTAAAAAAAATAGTATTTTATTGTGGAGGTTTTTTTAAACTGATAGTTTAACAAAAGTTTTCAGAAACCTTGGATTTCCATTTATTCTTTGTTGCACATTTTCCTCCCTACCTGCCCCAATTTGCTTTTCTCTTTAAAAGATTCTCTCATTATTACACAATTTCTTCTCTTCCCCCAGCTCCCCAGTTCCCTTTACTATGCACCTCTTACTCTGGACTGTTGTCATGCAAATAATACCTAATCATGTATTTCTTTTAGACAGTTCAAACTTCATCTATTTAAATGCAGTGTTCAGTCAGTCCTGTTTTATAACAGTGGTATTATGTAGTGTTTGTCCTTTTGCGACAAATATTTCACTGAGATATTTCACTCATAATGATAATGTCCTCCAGGGTCACTAATTTTGTATATTTTATCAGTTCCTTGTTTTTCAGTGCTGCATAGTATTCCATTGTATGAATATATCACAACTTTTCTATCCATTCATTTGTTAATGGGTATTATGTTTTCAATGAAAGTTTTACACAGCAAACTCATTGTTTACACAGGTCTTCATTGAACAAACACGACACATATTCTTCAGTGATTGTCTTTTTGAAATAAATTTTTTTCCACCACATTTACCATAGTGCAAAAAAAAAAAAATTAAATGGAAATAAACTAGTCCTTCTCCAACAGTAGTTTGACAACTGCTGCCCTGAGTAACTGACAGTGTAAGTAGAGGTGGAAAGGCACAGAGCCAAGGAAGTACAAGGATTCTCTCCAGTAGATCAAGATTTTAAGGGTTAGCTTCAGAGTATAGCTAGTAAGATGTGAGACTCTCTAATACATGCTTCCCCTTCACTAAAGAGATTTCTGGAATAGTAAAAAGAGATGGTGGGCTAAAGGTAAAGAGTTCAAGCATTTAGCTCTTATTTAATGGTGTGACTTTTGGCAAATCATTTAACTCCTTTTCACCTTGGTTTCTCATCTATAATACAGTGGTGATGCTAAAATAATGCTGCTGGCAAAGGGGAAACAGTGTCTGGTCTCCACTAATTCCACAAAGAGAAGAATCTCCATCCAAAATATCAAAAGCACAAAGCCTGTTATTGGATCAGTAATATCTTCTTGATCCTGCATCTTTTGCTATCATCTAACATCAACTGTCCTCCCATGGCTGTCACTATTCTACTACTAGACTCACTAATATGTTTCAATGGGCACGCAGACCTCACAGACAATATTCATACTTATAGAGTTTTAAAGCAATTTAACAGGTGACCATTCAGGTCAGAAATATTCAAGATAAAATTCTTCAACCATGACAACTTCTTTTTAGGCTTGCTCACTGGAAGGTCTCTTTATGACCTTCAGCCTTGTGGCTCTGGGCAATGCAGTAAGGCATTTGGGCTTTGCTATGTAACCAGGCAACTGCCATAAAACTCTTAGTTCTAACAATTATGTAGCCATCTCCACTCTGCTAGGAAACCTAGAGCAAGGCATTTGGTCCTGGCTCCACTGAGTGGCAGATCTGGTTCGGCTCTATCTTACAGCAGTCTGTTTCTCTGTTACCTCTGTCTCTATGCATCTTGGTATTCATCTTACTTTTTGTGGCACAAGAATCTTGGAGCCAGAGAATGTTAGATCTCTGCTTCTTCTTGCTGGTAGAGAAATGGTTCCCCTCTCCCATTTTTGCCAAGACAGTGAGGTGGTCAGACTGATCAATCCCCTTATTACTAGCCTGCAC
The DNA here is from genome assembly GCF_000299155.1 of Elephantulus edwardii. Lineage (NCBI taxonomy): Eukaryota > Metazoa > Chordata > Mammalia > Macroscelidea > Macroscelididae > Elephantulus > Elephantulus edwardii. The sequence continues at coordinate 818,402 of NW_006399889.1, read as the reverse complement.
ATTTATTTGTATGTTTCCATCTGAAAGCTTACTTTATTCTCAAGGGACCCAATCCCGCTGGTGAGCCACATCATCTCACATTTGTATAGTTCTGTGCAGCCATGTAGGGAGTTGTGGTGACTTAGTGGTAAGGAATTGTGCTGTCAATTCAAAGGTATGTGGTTCAAATCTACAGTTGCTTGGCCGGAGAAAGATGGGCAGTCTTCTCCCTGTAATTTATTACCTCTGAACATCGACTAAAAGGTCAGCTATGAGTCAGTTCTGACTTGATGGTACACAACAACAATAATAACTTAGCCACATGGTAAAAGTCAAAGCAAATGGCAAGGAAAACCATACTGAACAATCCACTGTGATGCACACACACACACACACACCAACTCATATATTAGAGGTGACCCAATGTAGCCCATAACATGTAGCATGGCAAAATCCAGTTTCCCAGGACACTAGCAATCCACACAAGGCTGACTCTGAACAAGTTCCAAAGCTCCTTCCTACTGTTTGACCTGGCAAGTAGGGCCAGCCCCAAGACCCCATTCCCTGTCCTCATGTTTTCTTAAACCTGGCATTTCACCATTTCTATCTCAGGGAGAAAGAGCCGGGGATCACAATTCCTGCCTTGCCATTAAAGTGACAAAGGGTGAGACAAGGATCCCCTTAGGAAACTTTCCTACTCCCTCCTTACAACCTTGAAGCTCCATACAGAAATAATTTATCATTTCTTCAAATAAATAGTTAAGTTCCACGTCTCATACATGTGAAAGACATTTATAGTAAGAAAAACATCATTATGGTATAAAAATAACTGCACAAGATTTATATGTGTTATTTTAGAAAAGGGTCCAGATGCTTTAAAAGTTTACAAACAGCTGTTCAAACTTTCACAACAAATCCGAGTCTGATCAGAAATGAAAGCTGTCCCAAGAGTCCAGGAGGCAAGGGTCCTAGAGGGATATCTGAACTGGACATCAGGAGTTTGGCCCTGCTGTTAACTGGCTAGAGACTTTGAAAGGGTCAGTGAATCTCCCTGCACAGGTCACCCTACAAGTACGTAGAGCTGTGATAAGCACACTTCCTGACTGAGTCCCCTTTAGCAGTGTCCTCTGCTGTCTTAGTTCTCTAGAGCTGCTGTATCAGAAATGCCTCAAGCAAATGCCTTTAAGAGAAACTTATTTTCTCACAATTTAGACTAGAAGTCCAAATTTAAGGTGCTGGCTCTTGGGGAAGGCTTTCCTGTGTTGTGTTGACTTTGGAGGAAAGTCCTTGTCTCTTTTGATCTTTGGCTCCTGGATGACCTTCATGTGTCTTCTCTCATCTCTGCTTTTTTCAATTGCTTATTTAATCTTTTTTCTATCTCAAAAGAGATTGAATCAAGAAACATACTACATTAATCCTGCCTCATTAGCATAACAAAGACAAACCATTCCTAAATAGTAGTATAACCACAGACATAGAGGTTAGTATTTGTAACACTTATTTGAGGGAGATTCTCCCAAGAAATATCTGTTTGGTTTTTTGGGCAGTCCATGGAATCTTCGGTACTCTTCTCCAACACCATAGTTCAAAGGCATCAATTCTTTTATGTCATCCTTAGTCATTTTCCAGCTCTCATATGCATAGCAAGTGACTGAAAAAACTATAGTCTAAGTCAGATGCACCTTTGTCCTCAAACTGACACCATTACTCCTCAATAATTTGGAGAGGTCTCTGACCACAGTCTTTCCCAGTGCAATATATCTCCTGCTCTCCTGACTGGGGGCGCTCTTTGGGAGCAAAGATTATGAAGATTCCTCTCACATGCTTTGGGCATGTTGCTAGGAGAGGTTATTCCTTAGAGAGGGAGGGATATCATGCTTGGGAAGGTGGAGGGGAGGCAAAGGAGAGGAAGACCTTTGGCCAAGTGGTTGCCCTGGTGACTGTGTTAAGGGTTTTGAATGTGTCAAAGATTTTGAGGATGGCATGGGATAGGACAGTGTTCAAATCGGTAGGTCATAGGGTACCTGTGAGTTGTACTTGATGATACTTAACAACCACATTTTAGCAGGGAAAGATATAATTCAATTAATATAATTCTACTCTTTGACCCCCAAAATTCATGTACCTGCCACATGAAAAACACATTCAACTCCTTCATATCATCCTAAGATCTTAAATCAACTTGAAGTCCAGAAGGCCATCTTCTGAAATATCTAAACCAAATATGAATGACACTGTAGGAATATTCCATCTTGGAGCAAAATTCCTCTTCATCTCTGAACCTAAGAAACTTAGAATATCTGTTATCTGTTTCCAAAGTCCAGCGGTGGGGATGGGCACAAGGTAGACATTTCCAATACAAATGAAAGACTTTGGAGGGAAAAGAATGGGTAATGTCATTAAACAAACTCATAAGCCAGCAGAACCAATGACATTATCTCTAAAGTCTTGAAAATAGCCTTCTGTTCTCTGAGAGCATCTGGGCACTGGTCTTACTTTCCATTCTCTTAGTGTTAGTGACAATCTCTGGATTCTAGGTGAAGACTCTCAGCTCTAAACTCAGCTCCACAGTCCAGGCCTGCTGAAATGACAGATCTACTCCCTTTACTTTGGGTGGCCCCATTCTCCTAGTCTGTCTGAGTAGTCTCTTTAGACCTATTCCTTTTTTTACTGTTTCTATTTTTTTTTATTTTAAAAAAAAAAGGCTTTAGATTTCCATTCATTCATTCATTGTTGCACTCTTCTCCCTGCCCACCCCTCCCGCACCAATTCATTCTTCTCTTTGAAAAGTAAAAGAAAAACTCTTTGTTATACAATCCCTACCCCCAAGTCCACTCCACTATGCAGCCTTCATTCTCAACTCCTGTCATGACAATAATACCTAATAATATATCCATTTTAAAGTACTCTCTCCCTCATATGTTTCAATGCAGTATATATTATTTATCCCCTCTTTCTCAGTCTCCCCTCAAGCCTGATGTCAGTCCCGTTTTACAACATTGGTCCTATGCAGTATTTGTCTTTTTGTGACAGATATGTCACTCAGCATAATGTCCTCCAGGGTCACCCATTTTATATATTTCATGAGTTCCTTGTTTTTCAATGCGGAGTAGTATTCCACTATGTGAATGCACCAGAGCTTCTCTACCCATTCACTTGTTGATGGGCACTTGGGTTGTTTCCAACTCTTTGCTATTGTGAACAAAGCTGCAATAAACATGGGTGTGTATAGACCTATTCTTCTATCCTTGGCCATAAGAGCCCCTGGCACTCATGAATGGCTGACTTGTACTCTGGAATTGTACTGATCAAGATTTCTTTGAAGCTGAAACCTAGAAGGTATTGGCTCTACCATTTTGGATCCCAGAGACTATGGTCACACTCTTTCAAACTGATGCAGTGCTGCTTCCCTTGCTCCGTCCAGTACTCCTGCTGATCTCCAAGCAGGGATGTTTTATTTTGTTTCTTTTCTTAAAGGACAGCAGAGATAAATCCTTTGGACTGTAGAATGTCAATGAGTGATTGCTTTAACAGAAATGTTTTTCTCAAAGTTTAGGAGGCTAAATAACGCCCAAAAACAGGACACCAGCTCTAAAAGACTTTCTCTGTGTGTTAGCTTTGGAGAAAGGTCCTTGTTTCTTTTGAACTTCTGTTATTGGGCAGTCTCCTTGTGGTGTGGCATGTGTCTAGCACATTTCTGTTTTTTAGCTTGCTTATTTGTACTCCATTATATTGAAAAAGAAGTAGGATCTTTCATCCACCCTGCTTCATTAACATATCAAAGACAGTTAATTCCCAAATGGGATTATAACTTCACATGTGCTGTTGTACAACACGTAGTGGCCCCGTAAACAACAAATCTGAACCCTGTCCTATCCGGTGACATCCTCATCTCAGATACCCTTGAACCCATTGCAGCAATCACTGTGTCAATCCACCTGGTTTAGGGTCTTCTTTTCCGTTGATGACCCTTCACCTTTCCAAGCATGATGTCCCTCTCTGAGGAATAGCCTCTCCTAACATGTCCAAAGTATGTGAGATGAAGCTTTGTCATCCTTACATCCAAGGAGCACCCTGGCTGCACTTTATCTAAGACATAACCATAGGCATAGAGGTTAGGATTTACAACACATACATGCAAGGGACATAATTCATTCCATAATATCTGCCCTTTCGGAAAATCAAACCAGCAGCCAAATTGCCTGAAACAAGCATTACTCTCTTCAAACTTCAGTCTCCAGAGCATTCCGTGACTAGAAAGATGGCCAAAAGATAAGCCTCAGAAACAAGGGAGAGATCTTGTTAAGAACAGTCAATCCCAAAAAAGGTGTCAGCTCAAGGGTGACCCAAACTGTGGCTTTACTCAGGAAAGCCTGTGTTTTTGTGGTTCTTCCTGTCCACAGACCCCTGTCTGCTTCCCTCAAACCCACTTCTCTTATCCTGTCCAACAAACCTCTGTGGTTTTGCCCAGCTTCCTGCACTCCATGCTCACCAGACTCACACTTCAAGGGCTACTCAGTGTCCTCCCCAATGCCATCAAGTTGGTCCTGACTCATAGCAACTTCTGTGTACAATAGAACGAACTACAACCTAGTCCTCTGTCATCCTCACAACACTTGTGGGTGAAAACCTTATGGAAGCAGTGGAGCACTGTCCCCAATTCCAGTAACACACACTATATAATTGCAGAGCATGGAGAGTTGGTAAAGCACATTTAATATGTTAGCTTATCATTGATGTATTGGCTTTGGAACCAAAAGTCACCAGATTTGCAAAGGTGCATATAATTGTTGGCTCTCTCCTGGCTAAGTAACATTGGGGCTTGCTGGCTGATGTAAATGGTTAGTATACTAAGCTATGAGCTGGAACATTGGTGGATTGAATCCACCTAGAGGTGCCTCTGAAGACAGCCTGGTATAGTTGTTGTTGTTGTTGTTGTTATGTGCCGTCGAGTCGCCTGCGACTCATAGCGACCCTATGTACAACAGCCCTAAACTCCGCTCTGTCCTGTGCCAATCGCACTGTCTCTGACACTCCCATCCCAATTATCCCAGTCACTGAATCAATCCACCTCATAGAGGGCCTTCCTCTCCTGTGCCGTCCCTCCACCCTCCCAAGCATGATGTCCCTCTCCAAGGACCAGTCTCTCCTCACTACATGTCCAAAGTAAGTTAGACGGAGCCTCAGAATCCTTGCCTCCAAGGAGCCACCCGGTTTAACCCTCTCCAGGACAAATCTATTTGTTTTCCTAGCAGTCCGGTAGTCTTCTAAAACCAAAATCAGTCACTAAAACCCCCGTGAAGAATCACCATAAGAAAGAATTGAAGGCAGTGGTGCTGAGTAGGTGACATCATGTGCTTTGCACACACATGCACTGGGAACCTAGCTAAGCTCTGCAAGGTGAGTGGTGGCTCCCTTTTCCCAGATGAGAAAAGTGAGGGTCACATGTCTACAATCTTTGAGTCAGTGAAAGGATTAGTTCTGACTATTTGACACCAAAGCCCTGGTCATCCACCGAGCCCTCCCGATTTGGGCTCTGCCCCTTGCCAACCTACACTGCTTTCGCCTTTTGACTCAGTGATCTGGCCTCCTCTAAGCCCTAGGCAGTTAGGGAAGTGGAGCCCCATATCCAGGGATTCTTGCAGCAAGTTTGAGGCCCCAGTGATGCTAATGTTACATGTCTGAGGAAAATTCAGACAAGGAGACTCAATTCTCCACCTGGGAGGCACGGAATGCTCCCCTTCCCTTTGACATATGGATTAGAGCCAAGGCTGCCAGGGTGAGTTTGTCCCCAGGGAAACACATGCAGGTCATGGTTTTGTGTGTGTTTTTGTTAGCTTGGTTGTCACTACGAAGGGTACAAAGGGGAGTGTTGTTAAATATCCTGCAGTGAACAGGACAGTCTGGTACAGGAACAACGGTCCTATGCAAAATACCAACAAGGCCTGTGAAGAAACACCAAGCCCTTTAGACTCACCTTTCTTTTGTCTCTGTCTGTTGTCTTGACATTGGCCCAAAGGACACAGCCCTGTACTGCTGGGACTATGGCTTGCTTACAGGCAGCTGGAGGATGAAGCACTCAGAAACCCCAGCCCTGGCCTTGCTGTGCTGCAGGACTTTTAATCTCCTTAATTGAAATTGATTGGCCTCCCGGGAGGCAGCTCCACATTGGCCCTGCACTTCAGCACGTGATCACCTTTTGCTTCTTTCTTTTAAAGACCAATTGACACACCACTGCATCCAATCTTCTCCCTGAATGCCTGGCCCCTCTCCCTTCCAGCAGTGAAATACACACTCACGCACACTCACAAAACAACAAACAGCTCAGGAAAGAAAAGCGCCTGATGAAAAATAAGAGGAGAATATTCTTGTCCCTTCGTGGCTTATCATGACACAAAAGGCCAGTCAAAAGGCCATTACCAAGGAAAGATGTAATCAAATGGGAAAAGCATGATGGGAGAGGTGGGGGAGTGGGTGCGTTCAGAAACTCACGAGATAAACAGGCTAGCTGGAGCATATCTTAGAACCAGGTGCAGAAAAGATAAACAGAAAAAGGGAAAGACCTCTTTCCGTTAAAAGAAAATCGAACACGGAGAGAATTGTTTGAGCGTCTAGATTTGTGTTTGTCCCAGTGCACAACAGCCATCACCAAAGGGCCTGGAGCTGGTTTACAAATCAGTTTGGAAGGTCATGTCCCTTTGCAAAGCCTCTCATAGAACGCCTTACTTACCAAGCTGATTCCTTATTCTTAAAAAAAAAAAAACAAAAAAAAACCCCACAAAACAAACAAAAAAACCCCACAAAAACCAGCTCTAGAAGGTTCTCCATCTGGGCACTGGGTCTCTTTGGGCTGTGCTGGGCCTACAGACCCTGCCTTCTGTCCCAGCACTGGCTGCACTGGGTGGTACCAGGACAAAAACCCAGGAGACAGCACCGGGCAGATAAGGAAGCAGCACAGTTTTGAACCAACCGACAAGTGATCATTATCACAGACAACAAGCTCGCTCTCATAAGATCCTGCTGCCGGACCTTCTGGATCGATTCCACAGACCCTGATTAACAAGGCAGACAGATCCACCTTGTTTGTGATGGGTATCTCCATTTCTAACAAATTCAAAAGGGAAAGTAATTCTCAGTCTCTGCTTTCCAGAGCAGCAAGGACACGACAAGGGGTGCTCTGGTGGTGTAGCCCACAGTGCAAGGTGCTTTTAATAAACTAGTTCCGTGTCCCTGGTATTTCCAATGCACCAGCGACTCCAAGGGAGAAAAATGGACACTCTGCTCTTTTGAAGATTTATATCCTTAGAAATGGGATGGAGGGTTGATATTGACTTGATGGCAGGGAATTTGCTTGTTTACTTGTTTGGAGGAACTGACCGAAGGGTAGATAGGGTGAGTACTTTAAGAACAAAAGCCATATCTATCTTTAAAAAACTGACCAAATAAAAAAACCCACACAACACACCAGCAACAATCTCATTGTCGTCAAATGTAGTCCAACTCATAACGACTCTACAGCACAGGGTAGAGCCACCCGTTTCTAAAGTCGTAATCTTTATGGGAGGGGGCTGCCATCTTTCTCCCAAAGAGTGGCTGGTGGGTTCAAATTATCAACCCTTTGGTTAGCAACCAAACCCTTTACCCTCTGTGCTACAAGAACACCATTCACAAAGATTACGGCCAAGAAAATACCATGTAGCCATTTTACTCCACCACCTAGCGTTGCTACGAGTTGGCCTTGACTCAACACCATACAACTGTCCCCTTTGCAAGGCCAGCTTCAAGGATGTGGGAATTGTACTGTGTCACAGAGCTCTGTGTTCAAAGGGACTCATGGTTAATGTTCTACTGTCATCCTATTTTATTGTTTTTTTAATCAGAGACCCTTCACTTTCATTTTTAATTGGGCATCAACAATTATTTAGCTAGTCTTGTTCCTCAGGCCTATTGTCAGAGGATGTCAGAATCTAAGCATACCTGGACTGCTTTTCTCTTACGTGGTTTGGCATATTTGTTGTTGTTGTTGTTATGTGCCATCGAGTCGATTGCGACTCATAGTGACTCTATGTACAAGGGCCCTAAACACCGTTCTATCCTGTGCCAACCTAGCCTTCTCAAACACACTCATTCCCACCACTCCACTCACAGAATGAGGGTCTTCCTCTCCTGCACCGTCCCTCCACTCTCCTAAACATGATGTCCCTCTTCAAGGACCAGTCCCTCCTTGCAACATGCCGAAAGTATGTCAGACGAAACTTCAGAATCCTTGACTCCAGGGAACATTCTGGCTTCACCCTCTCCAGGACAAACCTGTTTGTTCTCCTAGCAGTCCACAGTATATTCAACACTCTTCTCCAGCACCACAACTCAAAGGCATCAAGTCTCTTTCTATTATCCCTATTCACTGACCAACTCTCCGATGCATAACATGTAATTGCAAAGACTATAGCCCGGATCAGGCGCACCTTAGTCTCCAGCCTGAAGTTGTTGCTCTTAAGTACTCTTGAGAGGTCCCCCACAACTGCCTTTCCCAATGTGATTCATCTCTTGATTTCCTGGCTGCTGTTACCAAGAGTGTTGACTGTGGAGCCAAATAAACTAAAACTATCTCAATCTCTTCATCGTCCATACTGACGCTGCCAATTGGCTCAGTGGTGAGAATCTTTGTTTTCTTGATGTTGAGCTTCAATCCATATTCAAGGCTGCTGTCCTTGACCTTCTGCAGCAAGTGCTTCAGGTCCTTCTCAGTTTCAGCAAGCAGGGTTATTGATGACTCTTCTACCAATCCTGATGCCACATTCCTCCTCATACAGCTCAGCGTCTCAGATGATCTGTTCTGCATACAGATTGAAAAAGTATGGAGACAAAATACATCCCTGAAGGACCCCCTTCTTGCTTTTGAACCATGTAGTGTCTCCTTGCTCTGTTCTGATGACTGCCTCTTGGTTCAAGTATAGGTTTTGCATTAGCACAATCAAGTGTTCTGGGATTCCCATTCTTCTCAGAGTCAGCCATAGCTTGTGATCCACACAGTCAAAAGCCTTTGCACAGTCAATGAAGCACAGATAGACATTCTTCTGGTATTCTCTGCTTTCTGCCAAGATCCATCTGACATTAGCTATAATATCCCTAGTACCACGACCTCTTCTAAATCCAGCCTGCACATCCGGCAGTTATCTGTTGGCATATTGTTCCAAATGTTTTTGGATAAATTTTCAGCAGAATCTTGCTTGTGTGTGATATTAATGATATTGTTCGATAATTTCCACACTCTGTTGGCATATTTGTTGTTGTTGTTGTTGTTATGTGCCATCGAGTCGTTTGCGACTCATAGCGACCCTATGTACAACAGCCCTAAACCCTGCTCTATCCTGTGCCAATATCAATGCCTTTGACACACCCATCCCGATTACCCCAGTCACTGAATCAATCCACCTTATAAAGAGTCTTCCCCTCCTGCGCTGTCCCTCCACTCTGCCCAGCATGATGTCCCTCTCTAAAGACCTGTCTCTTCTTACAACATGTCCAAAGTATGTCAGGCGAAGCCCCAGAATCCTTGCCTCCAAGGAGCAGCCTGGTTTAACCCTCTCTACGATGAATCTGTTTGTTTTCTTGGCAGTCCATGGTACATTCAATACTCTTCTCCGGCACCACAGCTCAAAGGCATCAATTCTCCTTCTATCCTCCCTAGTCATTGTCCAACTCTCTGATGCATAAAAAGTGATTGCAAAAACCATGGCCTGTATCAGGTGCACCTTAGTCTCCACAGAGGCATATTTAGAACCTTATATAATAAAAATAGGAAGGTCTAGTGGCCTAGTGAATGAGGAGCTGCATTGCCAGCCAGCCCAAAGGCAGGCAGTTTAAATTCACCGGTGTCACAGGGAGGAAGGTGGCCCATTTTCTCCTACATGACATTACCTCTGAAAACACACTGAAGGGTCAGCCATGAGTCAGTTGCAACTAACATTATAACCAGAAACTACCCTCACCTGTCCCACATAGCCATTTAGGTTTGTTTGTCCTCATTCAATGTGGAAGGAGGATGGTTTACAATCAGTAACTTAGAAAGCTTTAAATTGAATGCCATGAATGTCGTTTGTGACCAGAGAGTCTTGTATCAGCTAGACCTACCAGGGAGCAGCAGCAGCTGCAGCAGAGACCACAGACCCAGTGTGACACAAAGCTGACCTGGGATTGCTGTCCCACAGGACCAGGGCCACGTGCCTCAGCTCAAGCTTGTCAGAGGACTGGGAAGGAGATGTCTTAATTGGCAGATTGAAAAGCTTCCTAACAGTGGCCTCAAGCTCTAAGACTAAAGGCTAAACGGCTTGCAAGCACACTTCAGACTCTATTCTGCCTGGGAAATTGTATCCTGTTACCATCCTGAGTTATAACCTGTTAGCTTCTCTTTAAAAAACCCTTTAATTATGAGTATGTTTCTATGAGGTCTATGTAGTGATTGCAATGGATTTTGGACCCAGCAGAGCTGGATGATAGGTACTGGAATTAGCAGAAATGCGCAGGGGAGCATCGGGGCGGGGGCATGTCTGACTTCATGGGAATTGGTTTTGTGTATTGGATGCTGTTGAAGGGGGCAGTTTCCACTTATGGCGTTACTAGGAATTGGATATGGCAGTCCCCACACTTTGTTCTTTTTACAAGCAAGCTGACCACCTACTGCACTACGAATAGCAATGGTGAATGCCAGTGTAATTCATAGGGGACACAAAACACTGTCATTTGCTCCAAATTGGCTACTAAATGTTTAGTGATGAAGGCAGAAATGACTGGCTCCAAGTCCAGGAGAAGAGCAAGACAGGAGGGGGTTCTCCAGAATAGTGAGGAGTCTACGGTCCTGACTGTGATGAGAAGGGGCTTTTTAAAGCCAAGTAGTGCTACGGTACTGCCACGTGCTGGTGTGTAAACACCGCTGGTGTCCAAAGACCGACAAGGACAGAGAAATTACGTGCTCTGAGCGCGTGAGAACCTTCGGGATCATCAATGAACTAAAACATAAGAGAGAAGAACCTTATGATAAAGCAAGCTAGCAGGCGGCTTTTGAGAAAGAACTCACAACTTGTTACAAACTGAACCAAAAATACATTTCAGGTCCTGAGTGTGAGAACCTGAATGGTGTTATCATTATTAACCTGATGCAGAATTCTTCTCAGAAAACTCAAGATGAGGGGGACATAGCCAATGTGGCTTACTATTTTGAAACACACGTGAAAGGTGAATCCTTGTTTCATTCCAGCAAAATGGACCTGCGAGTAAACGGGGAACAACTGGAACTGTATCCTGGTCAAACGTTATTTTTTTTTTATGTTGATGAAAAAGCACCCGAATTTTCTATGCAAAGTCCGAAAGCAAGAATCATTGGTGTCATTGTGTTTGTGGTCCTTGCAGTCATTGGTTGAACTGTTGTTCTGGTTATTTCCAGCAGGAAAAGAATGGTGAAGTATCAGAAGGCCAAGATAAAGGAGATGGGTGAGTTGCATAGAGAGAACTTATGCATAAAACTCCTGTAATCTGAAGAGAAACTACCAGAAGGGAGATGAGCAAGGGCTAACACATAGTCTCAGTAAAGAAGATTGAGGGTTAATTTATGTTAGTTAATATCTATTTGTAACAATGACTCTTATACAAACAGCTGGCAATTGGCCTTACCTATTTTAAAATTTGACCAGAAATAGCTGTTTTCGTAGATCCAATGCAAAACCCATAACTTTGTACTCCAAAGTTAAAATTATTTATGCACATCTTTGAAGCGTATGCATTAAATAATGCTTCCACAGTAAAAAAAAAAAGGCTAA
>NW_006399889.1:776593-801142 GCF_000299155.1 Elephantulus edwardii | reverse complement strand
AAATAAACCAAACCAATCTCATATAACAGCCAAGCCTAGAACTGACCCTATGGACCAGTTCTACTTTGTTACAGGGTTACTATATGTCAGAAAAGACTCAACAGCCCATGGTGACAACACAGGAGCTATAGGAGAAGACACCCTTTCTCTCACAGAGCTGCTGAACACACTCAAACTTGTGGTTGTGCCACCACATGAATGCCAAAAGACTTGCTCCATCCGACTCATGGTAGGCCTACCAAGACCGTCTGTTACAATCCTTTTGCTGCCCTACAAAAATAGTAAAAGGCTCAAAACATTTCACCCCAGTAAGAACAGCAAAATTTAACAGAACAGCAAACAACAAATGCTGGCGAGGTCGTGGAGAAATGGGAACCCTTATTCACTGTTGGTGGGAGTGTAAAATGGTGCAGCCACTATGGAAGGCAGTATGGCACTTTCTCAAAAAGTTGCAAATAGAAATACAATTTGACCCAGCAATAACACTACTGGGAATATACCCCAAAGAGACCATAACCACCACCCAAGCAGATATACCCATGCTTATTGCGGCTTTGTTCACAATAGCAAGGAGTTGGAAACAAACTAAGTGTCCATCAACAAACGAATGTATAGAAAAACTCTGGTAAATTCACACAACGGAATACTACGCTGCATTGAAAAACAAGGAACTTATGCAATATTATTCAAAATGGGTAACCCTGGAGGACATTATGCTGAGTGAAATATCTCAGTCACAAAAGGATAAATACTGCATAGTGCCACTGTTGTAAAATGGGACTGACATCATGGTTGAGGGGAGACTGAGAAAGATGGGATAAATAATGTATACTGCATTGAAACAGGTGAGGGAGAGAACTGTTTTAAAGGAATATATGATTAGATATTATTGTCATGACAGGAGTCCAGAATGAAGGCTGCATAGTGGAATGGACTTGGGGGAGGGATTGTATAACAATGAAAGAATTTTTCTTTTATTTTTCAAAGAGAAGAGCAAACTGGGCGGGGGAGAGGTGGGCAGGGAGAGAAGCGCAACAATGAATGAAGGGAAATCCAAAGTCTCTATAAATTTTCATTAAAATTAATAATAAAAAATAGTAAAAGGCTTCTTCATCTTGTCACCCCTTCCTGCTCTTTTAAAGACCAAGTCCAGAGATTCAGATCCAAAGTTCCCGTAACAATGTTTATGTTTTTCTTCCCAGTCCTTTAGTTCAGTTCAATGCTTTTAATCTTTTGGTACTATTTCCTGGGCAGACCTGTTCAGACAAGGACCACAAACAGCCTGTGGTGAAAGATTAGGTGAACAATCACTACCCTGGCTTCCTCACCTGGCTGTCACTGAGCACAGCAGCTCTCTCATATCTTCTGTTTCCTTCACTGAAACTCAGTCTCATTACTTCTCTGGACCTTCCCCTCATACCCCAGCACATCTGGTTGTTCAGTTCAGTTAGGGTATAGTGGAGTTCCGGGAGGGCACGGGATGGAATGGGGGATGGAACAGGCAACACTGGAACCCATAGTAGTAAAGATGACTTCTGTTCATCACCCAATTCAATTAGAGTCTCTTAGGAACATCTATGGATTGAAGTGTGTCTTCTTCCTCTTGCTATGTCTCTGAGAGCTGGAGAGTGAATAAGAATGATAGAAGAATTGATACATTTGAATTGTCGTGTTGGAGAAGAGCACTGAATGTCCCATGGACTGTCAAAAGAACAGATGTCTTGGAGAAGGCGCAGCCAGAGTGCTCCTTGGAAGCAAGAATGGAGAAGCTTCATCTTGCATACTTTGGAGTGTTGTTAGGTGAGGCTATTCCTTGGAAATCATTCTTGGAAAGGTCAGTGAAGGGGGGGGAAGACCCTTAGTGAGATGGACTGACCCAGAGACTGCAGCAATGGGCTCAAGTGTGTCAGAGATGATGAGGATGGCACAGGATAGAACGGGGTTCAGATCTGTTGTTCATAGGGTCACTATAAGTCATGCTCGATTCATTGGCACCTGACAACAACAAAAGCAGAATGTATCAAAAGCCTCACCCTTGTAAAGACCACTGATAGCACAGGAATTAAAGTGCTTGCCTACCAAGTAAAAGATCAGTAGTTTGAACCCATCAATAATTCACTCCATGAGATAAAAACTTGGGAATTCTGTTCCTATAAGGATTGTTGTTCTGTACCTTCAAGTCAGCACTGTCCCATAACTGACCCTCCAGCGGATTTTTAGAGATAATAAATCAGACAGGAGTTGGTTGCACAGCAGCTGGTGGATTCAAACCACGTGCCTTCAGGTTGGTAGCACAGCCCCTTACCACTGCTCATCATCCAAGATTACAGCCTTGCAAACCTCAGAAACTCTGTGCTATAGGATTATGACTGTAACATTGGTCTTTACTGTGGAAGAAATTATAAGGATGGCACAGAATAAAACAGGGTTCAAATCTGTTACTCAGAATTGCTAAGAGTCATATTCACCTCATTGGCACCTAACAACAACACCATAGGATTGTAACGAGTCAGAATCCACCTGAAGGCAATGATTTGGGGGGAGGAGTGTCTGTATGCATGCATTTTCTTAAATATGACCCTGATTATAGGGAGTTCTGGTCTGGTAGCAGCATCTGTACAGTTGCACTGCTAACCCAAGGATCATGAATCTCTGGTAGTTCAAATCTACCAGCAGCTCCAAGGGATAAAGAAAGGAAATCTCTTCCCATGTGGTTAAGAGACGCAGAAAACTAGTGGAGGACCAACTTTGAGTTGGAATTGACTCGACTGCAATGAGGTTTTTTGAGACTAGAAATAGGAGTTTTCTTCTGTCACATTAAAGAAGCTATACCACTTAAGGGTAACTCCTAAGCTTCCATAAAAAGAGCTGATTAGACCCTAGACAACAAACAGGAAGAGGACAGATATGATGTACACCAAGAATCACTGGCAACTCCCAGAAACTAGGAGAGAGGCTTACAGGAAGGATCCCTTTATTTGAATTTTCAGCCTCCAGAACTATGAGGAAATAACTTCCTGTTCTTTCAAAATCACCCACAGTGGTATGTTTGTTGTGGAAGCCCTAAGTAACCAAAATAGCTATCAATGACAGACAGGGGGGGAATAAAATGGTGAGCAGGCCATGACCTTGCCACCAACAAATCTAATGCATTCAGATTACTTGCCACATGATCGAGGGGTTACTGAGCATCAGCAATGCTCCTTTTTGAGGCTAACAGAAGGCGAGTACCTACAAGGTGAGTTTCTGAACTCAGAGGCCACCTCTTGCGATAGCCCAGTAGACCTGGTGGCTTCCAACTTCTGCTTCTGGCAGAGAACTAGCTTCAAACAAGACATGCCTCATAATATTATAAGAAGAAGGTCTCTGGCTTTGATTTTGTCTACTATTGTAGAATTTTGCAGTCACTTAACCTCTTTAAATGCTAAAGAGCAAAGATGTCAATTTAAAGACTAAGGTGCACGTGATACAAGCCATCGTATTATCAATTGTCTCTTACTCATCTGCAATTAATAGGAAAGACTGCAGAAGAACCAATGCCTTTGAACTGTGGTATTGGAGGAGAAAACCAAACAAGTTTATCTTGAAGGAAGTACAGATAGGGCGCTCCTTAGAGGCAAGGATGGTGAAACTTTGTCATACTTTGGGAATGTTGTCAAGAGGGAATGGTCTTTGGGAAAAAAACCCATCAGGCTGGGTAAAGGAGAGGATCAGTAAAAAGAGAGAAAGATCTTCAGTAAAATGGAGTGACACAGTTACTACAGCAATGGCCGTGAGCGTGGCAGAGATCGTATGGATGGTGCAGGATGGGGCAAGCTTCAGATCTGTTGTTAATAGAATCGCTGTGAGTCATAGTCAACTAGATGGTACCTCACAAAAGCAACAACGGCCTTTTTTCATTTCTGGGCATCTCATGAGGGCATGCCATGAGTATTTGCATGTCCTTCCCAAACCACATCGAATTCATGACTTTTTTTCCAGCTTACACTCAGGTTTCCTTTAAGGCTATGTACTGTACATTCTTGATTACCTTTTGATTTTGCTGTTGATTTGTGACTTGCTCTTCCACATGTTACGGAGAAGAACTGCTCCTGTGAGCTTTCTTGGCTGGAATCTCAGTGGAAGTAGAGTGTCAGGACTGTTTCTTCTGGGGTGTCACTGAGTGTGTTTGAACTGTCAGTCTTTTGGTAACCAGTCAAGTGCAAAAGGTTTATGCCACCCAAGGACCTTACCACTCTGAAAGTGTGGAAGCCCTAGAAAGGTGTCTCACCTCAGTCCCTGCCTCTTGTTGAGATCAAGCAGAAACATTGACCATTTATACCCTGTCATAAGAACAAGAACCAGGGACTTTGCCAAAGGCACTATTATCAGTAGTAGGATTAGCAGGGCACATTTGGGCTGTGTGTTAACCCCAAATGCATAAGGAACAACTGACATTGTGGAAATAAAGTAGCAATGGGCAAGAGCACTGCATCCCACAAAGGCCTGGCGTGATGGAACAGGAGGAAATTATGACCCAGAGAACTGGGCTGGGCTGCAGATCTTGAGGACAGAGCTTCAGAAACTCTTGGAGGCTAGATCACAGAGAATAGCACCCGTTCAAACCAGCAGCAGGCAAGTCACTGACTCCTGGGATCCCCAGGTGTGCTAGAATAAAACTGTGTACCTTAGGGATTTCAGTCGCTGATGTTCTAGAAGGAGAAAGCATCAGGCCTTTCTCCTGAAGGGCCTCCAGGTGGACTGAACTCCCAGACTTTCCTTTACGAGCCAGACGCTTTTACCATTTGCAGCAACATGCAGGGACTCTAAAAACACAAGTGTCTAGAAACATATCACCTCACTGTTTCCAAAAGTCGTCATTATTCTCCTTCCCGAGTGTCTGCCTTTAAAACAACAACAGGTGTAACCACTGTGGAAGGCGGTATAGTGCTTTCTCAAAAAGTTACAAATAGAGATACCGTTTGACCCATCAATTACACTACTGGGAATATACCCCAAAAAGACCATAACTGACATCCAAGCAGGTATATGCACACCCATGTTTATTGCGGCTTTGTTCACAATAGCAAGGAGTTGGAAACAACCTAAGTGCCCATCAACAAACGATAATAATAATCCCTGGACCCAAGGTAAATAAGTAAGGTAAGGTAAAGTAAGGTAAGCATGTGCTTACCTCCCTATCTATAGCAAGCAGTTTCAGAGGCAGATGTTGAATTACATGTAGTAGTAAACTGTTGAATATCGCTAACCTATTTCAGACCCTGCCTTTATCTAGTTCATTACTGAAAAACACATGAAACTGATTACAATTAGTTGTTGCTGTTACATGCTATCAAGTCACCTGCGCCTCATAGCAACTTTATGGATTATAACTCTAATGCCTGCCCTATACTAAGCCTGTCTCACTGAGGCCAATATACCAACCCCCATTGTCTCAGTTACTGTATCAATCCATTTCATGAGGGTCTTCTTTCTTGCGTTATCCCTACATTCTTCCAAACATAATGTCCTTCTCCAAGGACCAATCCCTCCTGGCCATGTGCCTAAATTATGTGAGATAGAGATAGAGTTTCAAAATCCTTGCCTTCAAGAAGAAATTTTGTTTCACCCTCTCCAAGACAGACCAATTTGCTTTTTTTAGTGGTCCAAGTTATGTTCAGGACTCTTCTTCAGCACCACAACTCAAAGGCATCAATTCTTCTACTGTCAGTCAATGGCCAGCTCTCTAATGCATAGCAAGTTATTGTGAAGATCATGGCATGCCTGGATCAGGCACACCTTAGTCTCTAGACTGATATTCTTCCTTCTCAGTATTCTGGAGAGGTACCTGACAGCAGATTTTTCCAGTGCAATTCATCTTTTTATTTCCTAATTGCTAATGTTAAGAGTTTGGAAGCAGGAGTGACATCCACTTCCTAAATGACATGACTCTGGAAATTCTATGAACTTTGATAAATGTCAATAATTGTAGAGGGGCTTCAAGCCTTTTGTTCATAGGGAAGCTATAAGTCATGCTTGACTCAAAGGCAATCAACAACAACAACAGTGCTAAGAGTCCTGATTGGTGAGCTGAGCAAGCTATAATTGTTAACAATGTCAATCTATTCTCCATCTATCATGGTGTTGCCAATTGGCCCAGTGGTGAGAATCTTTGTCTTCTGATGTTGAGCTTCAATCCACATTGAAGACTACAGTCCTTGCAGTCCTGACCTTCTGCAGCAGGCGCTTTAGGACCTCCTCAGTTTCAGCAAGCAAGGTTGTGTCATCTGCATAACATAGGTTGTTGATTAGTCTACCTCCAATCCTGGTGCCACACTCCTCCTCATAAAGTCCAGCCTCCTGAATGATCTGTTCTGCATATAGAATGAAAAGGTATGGAGATAGAACACTTCCCTGACATACTCCCTTGCTGATTTTGAACTATGCAGTGCTTCTTTGCTATGTTCTGAGGACTGCTTCCTGGCACAATCAAGTATTCTTGGATTCCATCCTCCTCAAAATTAAGTGAAGAAAAGTAATCTTCCAGTGACTTTGCTTACTGAGTACTCTGACCCCATCAGGGATTGCAAATTTCAAAAAAGGCTTGGATTCTGTAAGAAGGTGGGGTATACAACATTCCTAGTGAGCTCTGATGGCTTAGTGGTAAGGAATTGGGTTGCCAACATAAAGGTATGTTGTTCAAATTCACCAGCCTGTCCACAAGAGGATGGGCCATCTCCTTCCATGTGATTGACTGACTCTGAAAACCTGCTAGAGGGTCAGCGATGAGTCACTTCCAACTTGACGGCATACAACAAAAATATGCCTAGAAGCAGAAGTATTTTTTTAGCTTTTTCTTGTTATTTGAATAAAAATTTACCAAGCAAATTGGGTTTCCATTCAACTATGCATACATATTTTGTTTTATGATATTAATTATAATCCTCACATTGTAATATCACCCTTCCTGTTCCCTCCCTATGATTCTCATTTCCACTCACTCTTCTATCCATCCTATTCTTCCTGAACTATATTTATCTCTGGGGAAATGTAGCCTTTTTTGGTGTTAATGGTTGCTTGTTCTAAGAACTGAGTGTCTCCCAGTGTTGTTGTTCATCCTATGTTGTTGTTGTGTGTCATCGAGTCAAAACTGACCCATAGTTGACTTTCCAGTGGGTTTTCAGAGGCAGTAAACTGCATGGGAGGAGATACCCATTCTTCTGTGGAGCAGTGGGTGGATTTGAACTGCATACCTTTGTGATTGTAGTACAACTGCTTACCATTAGGACACACTAGAAATCCTTTTACCCCATAGGCCTGAATATTTGGAGGATGAAATTGAACTCAGGAGTGGGTTGGGTTCCAGACCCAAAGGGTAACAAAAGGCCACAGTCACAGAGTTCCTACCAGTCTCTATCAGACAAGCAGGCCTGGACAATGTTCATGAATTTGAGTTTTGTTTCACATTTTTTTTTCCACTCTATGCAGAATCCTTTATTATGAACCCTTTTAGCATGGTCAGGAGTACAGCCAGGAGCTATCTATTCTTCTGGTCTTGGGGTCGTGGAAGTTGAAGTTCACATGATCTATCAGTCCTTTGGATCACTTGTTTCTGGACATCTTTCATTGTGTTCACTCTTCTTTGCTGCAGACAGGGAGTGAACAGTAGTTGTCCATTGGATGGCTTCTTATAAGCTTTTAAGGTTCCAGTTGCAACTCTCCAAAGTAGTCTGCAGAACGCTGACTTTGTGAACTACATTATGCCAAATTACTTGACTGTCTCCTGCAACTAGGGTCTTGTGGTCCCAGGCCCAGCAACTCATTTCTTCAGGGTGTCTGGTTTTCATAAAGAAGTTTCCATGGCTTTGTGCCCTGTTGGCTCCCCTATATACTCTGAAGTATGTACAGGGTATACAAATATACAAGCAAAAATATGATTTGTCGAACATATGGCAGCAAAACCTCTGATGTGGTTAAAAAAAATTACAACTTTTCTCTATAGATTGGTGAGTAAGCACAACTAAACTTATGCACATCTTGTTTATTTCATAATCCTTCCCTGCCTACACCAGGTAATGTGGCCTCTTTGGAGGGAATGGAGTTCTTTTAATAGATGTAAGCAGTTAATTGAATTAACTACCATAAGGTGGCCCTAGCACTAATGCAGGGAGCTCTGGGGTGTAGTGTACAGAATATTGCGCTGTTAACCCAAAGGCCACACCTCCAGTGGTTTGAATCCACCAGCAGCTTCTCAGGAGAAGGATGAACAATCTCCTCTCCTGTAATTACAGCCTCAGAAACCCATTAGAGGGTCACAGTCAATTCTGGCTCAAAGGCAGTGAGAGAGGGAGAGAGAGAGAATGCTAATCCTTTCAGAGTAATATCTTATAAAAGGGATGTACAGACAGAATAACCACCACACATATACAGGCAGATCGAGGCCAAAACATCTATAAGCAGTAAGAGTAGGTTAAGAAGTCCCAGAGCAAAAAAAATTTAAAAAAAAATAAATAAAAAAAGAAGTCCCAGAGCCCACAACTATGTAGGAAAAAGGCAGGGAACTGTTCCTCTCTGAAAACCCCTGAAGAAATTGGCATGGTCGTGACCCTAATGTGTGTCTCCAGCCTCCAGAACTGTGAGAAAATGATTGTTGTTCTTTAAAGCCGTGTGATAAAAGCTTGTGATGTTTCATTATGGCAGCCCTGAAAAACGAAGATGGGTACTGCGTCTCCGTTAAGGGAGCGCTGGGGGCTCAGTGGTAAGGAATTGTGCTGCCCACCCACTGAAAGGTTGTTTGGATGTATCAGCTGCTCCATGGGCATAAAATGAGTAATCTTGACCACATAATTTACAGCCTCTGAAAACCCTCTGGAGGGTCAGCTGAGTCAGTTCTGACTCAACAGCAAATAACAACAACAAAAACTGTCTGTTAGATACAAGATAAATAATGTGTGGAAAGGTTTATTGTTGTTTTATATAGTAGAAATAAACTGATTCATAGCTGATCTTCCAGATGGTTTTCAGAGGTTGTAAATCACGTGGAAGACATTGCCCATTTTTCTTCAGTGGAGCAGCTGGTGGACTCAAAGTGAGCAGGCCATCAGAGTGCCGCTGAAAGGTTTACCACTCGGTCCAAATCACACAGAGTGTAAGAGGCAGAGCCAGAGTCTGGATCTATATTCTTCTGACACCACAGCTCAAGCTTGTCCCACTGTTCAAAGGAGGAGCCTTTGACCATGTCAACGAAAGTTGAGAAAGACTTCCCAAAGACAAATGTCAGTGTCCTGCTGTCAGTCACAGGTGTGGGAGTGGGGAGATGGAAACAAAAGCATGAATTTTAGATTCCAGCAAAATTGTATGGCTACACCGTCACCGTGAGGTATTCATGAGTAACCACTTTATTCAGGTATTTTCTTAGCAAGTCTAGAAGCCAAGTGCCAATCTGGAGCACCCTCCAGGGTCCATTCGTCCTGAGTTGTACACTGATCAGGGAGTTCTGTCAATAGTTAGGAATTGTGCTGTCAATCCAAAAACCAAGCAGTTCCAATATGTCAGCTGCTCCATGGGAGAAAGATGGGCAATCTCCTCTTAGTGGTTAACTACCCCTGTTCAAAACTCCCTAAATGGTCAGCTATGAGTTGGTCAGTACACAACAACATCCACCACTTGGAACATGCTTTTGCCAACAAGGAGAAGTTGTGATAAGCTAAAGATGAAAGCAGGAGTAAAAGGAGACTGAAAACAGAGGTAAGATTCATGTCACCTTTCTATGACTATGCTTCTCCTGCCACAATAAGCATTATGTTATTTTATAAATTAAAAAATTCCCCGTAAAAGACAAATTTAAGAGTTTGTGGCAAAGGTAATGCTGTGAGAATACCGAATCTCATTTCACTGTCTTCTTCCTGCTTACCGAGGAAGACTCTGTTTCCCATCCTCCCCGGCAGTTAGATAGGGCATATCCAAGTAGATTCTGACTCAGGAGATATGGGCTAAGGCGATCTACACCTCTCTTAGCTACTAGTGCCACTATAACAGAGATTTCATAAGTCAATGGCTTTCACATACAGAAATTCATTTTCCTAGAAAGATGGGCCATCTCCTCGACTGTGCAATTAACTACCTCTGAAAACCCTCCAGAGGGTCAGTGATGGGTCAGTTCCAACTTATGATACACAACAATAACAACATGGTTTAGAAGCCCAAATTCAAGATACAAGTTCTGGGGGAGGTTTGCTCTCTGTCAGTGGTGGAGGAAAGTCCTTGTTTCCTTTAGCATTTGCAGACCCAGTTTCCCCAGAGATCTCCATGTACCCTGGCCTTTCTTGGTTGGTATCAAGAGGCTTCTTAGGGCAGGCCCTGGGTCCAAAAAGATACACTCCACTTCTGGTGATTACTGTGATATTAAGTACCACGCTCAAACCCTCAGTGTTAGCTTTTCTCACCCTTTAACTCTGTAAAACAAAACTTATTATAAGGTCACACCCTAGGGGAACTATGTTTATATCCAATTAAGATTATGATGTAATTAGGAAGAGTTGTATTCCACTGTTAATCCTTCAATAACTAGTTTATCAGATCACGAGACTCATTATGTAGGTTCCACATTGCATCATTATGTGCACTTATTTCAGAGAGGACACAATTCAATCCATGAGACACCATATCTAAACCTAGCCACAAAATTATCTGTATGATTCTCTGTACTCTTTTCCCATTTACCAAACTTCTCAGGTCACATGAGTTAGAGGGCAGTATCACTGGAAGAGATCCATATTTTTTCCCATCCCCCTCAAAAAGATGACCCAACAGAATATGAGTATTATCAAGAAAAATCTTTGATACCACATGCAAGCAAAATCTTGCTGAAGATTATTTAAAAAATAACTAGAATGGTACATCGACAAGGAACTGCTAGAAATTCAAACTGAATTTCAGTAGAGGCTGTGGCACAAGGGATATCACAGCTGGTGTTATATGGACATTGGTAAAAAAGAGAGAATATCAGAAAAAATGTTTTATTGATAATGAAAAAACATTGATTACATGTGTCCTAACAAATTATGGCTAACATTGAAAAGAATGGGAATCCAAAACACCTAATTGTGTTCATATGAAACCTAGACCTAGACCTAGACCTAGACCAAAAAGAAGTTACCCAAGCAGAACAAGGGAACCCTGCATGGTTTAGAATCAGAAAAGATGTGCATCAATGTTGTGTCCTTTTCCCAAACCTATTCAATCTATATGCTAAGCAAATCACTCAAGAACCTGGACTTAATGAAGAAAAATGTGGCCTCAGGATTGGAGGAAGACTCATCAATAATCTACATTATGCAGAGGGCACAATCTCACTTCCTGAAAGTGAGGAGGACTTGAAGCGCTTGCTGCAAAATATCAAGGCCTTCAGTATGGATTCATCTCAACATCAAGAAAACAAAACTCCTCACCAAAGGTCAATAGGTAACATCATGATAGATGGAGAAAAGATTGAAATTGGCAACAATTTCATCTTGGTTGGATCCACAATCCACATCTTTGGTACCAGAAGACAGGACATCAGGATACATAAAGCATTGGGAAAGTCTACTGTCAGTCACCTCTCCAAAATCCTGAAGAACACTGATGTCAGTTTAAAGACTAAGGTGTACCTGAATCAAGCCATGGTCTTTCCAATCACCTGCACTGCATCTGAGAGCTGAACAGTGTGTAAGAATGACAGAAAAAGAATTAATGCCTTTCACTTGTGGGGTTAGAGAAGAATACTGAAAATCTCAAAGGTTGCCAAATGTTGCCAACAAATTTATCTTGAAGGAAGTGCAGCCAAATGCTCCTTAGAGTCAAGAATGGTGAAACTTTGTCTCATTTACTTTGAGCATCATTTCAGGAGGAAACATTCCTTGGAGAGACACATTGTTCTTGGAAAGATGATGGGGTCAGCAAAAGAGAAGAAAATTCTCAAGATCTGACACAGTAATTATCACAATGGGCAGGATCAGGGCAGAGACTACGAGAATAGTGCAGAATAGGATGGGCTTCAGATCTGTTCAGAGACTCACTAGGAGTCGTAGTCAGCTTGATGGCACTTATCACCAGCAAGAGCATCACAAGATAAATGGAGCCTAGATCCAGGAAACTCATATTGGAGACTAGCCACTTGATCCACATCTGAGAAGCCAGAGTGCTCCTTGGAGGCAAAGATGATGACATTTCATCTCACATACTTTGGGCATATTGTGAGGAGAGATTATTCCTTGGAGAGGGACATCATGCTTAGAAAGAATGGAGGGAGTGAAGGAGAGGAAGACCTTCAACAAGTGGACTGACACAGTGACTTCAGCAGCTGACTTGAGCGTGTCAGAGAATGTGAGGATGACACAGGATAGGACAGGGTTCAAATCTGTTGTTCATTGGCACACTCTAAGTTTCAACCAGGCAGCACCTAACAACAACATTAAGCTGTTAAGGATTTAAGGGTTGTTTTTTTTATTACTATAGTGTGACCTTTCCTATTCAGACTAATGTGAATTTATATATGCCAAGTATTTTACACACGTGTCCTATGGAAGACCCAAAGAGAACCTCCTAGGTATTTCACATATGGAAATAATTGTTTGTGTTATCTGTGGTCTTTCAAAATCTAAGTTTGTATGCACACATATTTTGAGTTAAGCTCCTTTCTCTTCTGCCACCAATTATCTCATGCTCGCTTTGTTGTTTGGGGGTTTTGGGGTGTTGTTTTTCTTCTATTTCTACTCGTTTACTTACCAAATTTGAATACATTGTCTCATGCTCACTTTGTTAGATTATGTTCATTCCAAAGGGAAATCAATCACAGACTA
The DNA here is from genome assembly GCF_000299155.1 of Elephantulus edwardii. Lineage (NCBI taxonomy): Eukaryota > Metazoa > Chordata > Mammalia > Macroscelidea > Macroscelididae > Elephantulus > Elephantulus edwardii. Next base: position 788,321 of record NW_006399889.1, on the reverse strand, counting down.
AAAAAATAAATAAATAAATAGTACACTCACTTTATATTCTCACTTGAAAGAAGATCTGAAGAAGGAAGAAATGTCATTACAGTTTTATTCCTTTTCAGAACCATTCCATGTTTTACTATTGTAACATTTACTTGGTGCTATAGTAAAATCTTGAATAAACTGTCAGGGACTGAGTTGTTTTGGATAGACTCATGCCTCCAATAACTGAGTTTAAGCATGGTATTGTTGCTGTTGATTGCCTTCAAGTTGAGCACAACTCATAGCGACCTCACGAACAAAAGGCCTGAAGCCCCTCTACAACCGTTGACATTTATCAAAGTTCTTAGAGTTTCCGGAGGCATGTGGTTTAGGAAGTGGATGCCACTCTTACCCATAAAGGCACTAAAATGCTGTTGACTTTAAAGCGCTCTGGTCGCAATGTCCGTAGTATACTGTATTGATAACTAACCAAAATGCTGTTGATTATATGAAATCATTTACTAATATTATCATATTCTTTACTAAATATTTTACTAAAATATTTATGAAGCATGTTAAATTAAGTACTGTGACTCTAGTTTTACCTTTTCCAGTTTGCCTGGGATCACCTTAACTTCCTTGACTCCACCAAGCCTCTTAAGGCCTTATACTTTACATTTCTCTTGTCTGGAATGGTCTTTCTCTTTGTCTAGTTAAGTTTCCCTTTCAATCTTATTCCAAAGTGCAGTTCCTTGAGGCACAAATGTCAAAATTTACTAACATATATTGGATATTGAAAAGGGAAGTAAAGATAAAGCTACAAGAAACAAAACATGGCCTCCAGGAGAGAGTGCACAAAGCATAGCTCCCCCTCCTAGAGTGTGGGGGGCACCTTGTGACTTATTTTAACATCCTCATCACTGATTTAGAGTCCAGTTGCAAAGAAAAACAACTCTCTCCAGTACTTTATTCATCTACATCCTCAACAAGATAGATTGACGCAGTGACTGTAACCCTGGACTCAAGCCTATATCAAGAGACCTGAGGATGGGCAGGGTAGGGCAAGGTTCAGATCTGTTGTTCACAGGGTCACTATGAGTCATAGTCAGTTGATAGCGCCTAACAACAACAGGACAAGAGAGTTCAGGTGGTCCAGCTCATACTGAGCTGTGCTACCAACTCAAAGGCCGTCTAGACTCTCTAGCATTTCAAATCCACCGGCAGAAATGAGCAGTCTTCTCCCATGAGATGTACAGCCTTAAAAAACACACTGGAAGGTCAGCTGTGAGTCAGTTCCTACCTGATAGCAATGTGTTATGTACTGTATGGAAACACTACGTCAGCCAGGTAATGAAGGTTACTAAACAGTGATAATTGTGTTGATGATATATACCCTTAATATTGTTATGGCTAGGTGCCATCAAGTGGATTCACTGTGAACCCAATTACAATAGAAAGTAACAATGCCTGATCGTGTACCATCCTCACTGCTATTGTTGCACTTAACCCCCTTGGTGCAGTCATTGTGTCAAGCCATCTCTCTGAAGGTCTTCCTCTTTTTCAATGACCTTCTGTTTTACCAAGTATGATGTCTTTCTGCAGAAACTGGCCACTTTTGATAAAATGTCCAAAATACACAAAAATATATGAGATGAGGTCTCACTATTTTTGCTTCGAAGAAGCATTGGCTATATTTCAAGACAGATTTATCATTTGACAGTCATGATAAGTTTAATTTTCTTTGCCAAACACCATAATTCAAAGGCACAAATTCTTGGTGGTTGTTGTTGTTGTTATGTACCACTGAGTGTTGCGACTCATAGTGACCCTATGCACAGCAGCTCTGAACCCTGCTCTATCTTGAACCAACCTCATTGTCTCTGACACACCTACCCCCCATTACCCCAGCCACTGATAGCATTCATCTCATCCAGGGTCTTCCTCCCTTGTGCTGTCCCCACCACCCTTCCAAGCATAATGTCCCTCTTCAAGGACTGGTCCCTCTTTGCAACATGCCCAAAATATGTCATATGAAGCTTCAAAATCCTTGCCTCTAAACATTGGCCTGGATTCACCCTTTCCAGGACAAACCTGTTTGTGCTCCTAGAAGTTCATGATATATTCCATACCTTTCTCCAGCACCACAATCCAAAGGCATCAATTCTTCTTCAACATCCTTAGTCATTGTCTAGCTCTCAGATGCATAGCAATTAATTGCAAAGTGGTTACAGGCAGAGTGAGAAAAGATTGTGCCTAGTACCCTGTGCTCCCTTTGGGCAGAGGGGGCATTGTTGTGTTGTTGTTGTTAGGTGCCGTCAAGTCGTTTGCAACTCATAGCGACCCTATGTACAACAGCCCTAAACCCTGTTCTATCCTGTGCCAACCGCATTGCCTCTGACACACCCATCCTGATTACCCCAGTCACTGAATCAATCCACCTCATAGAGGGTCTTCCCCTCCTGCACTGTCCCTCTACTCTACCCAGCATGATGTCCCTCTCCAAAGATCTGTCTCTCCTTGCAACATGTCCAAAGTATGTCATACGAAGCCCCAGAATCCTTGCCTCCGAGGAGTAGCCTGGTTTAACCCTCTCTAGGATGAATCTGTTTGTTTTCTTGGCAGTCCATAGTACATTCAATACTCTTGTCCAGCACCACAGCTCAAAGGCATCAATTCTCCTTCTGTCCTCCCTAGTCATTGTCCAGCTCTCTGATGCATAACAAGTGATTGCAAAGACCATGGCCTGTATCAGGTGCACCTTCGTCTCCAAAGAGACACCGTTGCTCTTGAGTACTTTAGAGAGGTCCCTAACAGGACGAGGGGACATTAGCTTTAGAAAATGTACCTCTAGGTCTTTGTGGGTTTGAGGTTGTGGGAAATATGACCCCCCTCCTACCTTCAGCTGTTCACACAGGTTTAGCACCTACCTTCCTTAAGCATAACTAAGTGTTCTTAGATTCTTATTTTTCTCAATTAGCCCTGTGCATAGTCAATAAAGCACAATAGACATTTTCTGCTTTCAGCCAGTGTCCATTTCACATTAGCAATGATATCCCTGGTACCATGGCCTCTTCCAAATCCAACTTGAACTTCTGAAAATTCTCTTTCAAAGTATTGTTCTGGACCTTTTGTGGTGATCCTTAGTAATATTTGCTTGCATGTAATAATAAACATAGTTTTAAATAATTTCCACATTCTGTTGTATCACTTTAATGGCTTCCAGATTTTCTGGCATAGAATGGTAGGCACATCCAGGGCTCTGTTATCTGCTTGTTGAAACATGTCAATTGATATACTATCAATTCCTAGGGCCTTATTTTGTGCCAATACATTCAGTGAAGGTTGAACTTCTTCCTTCATTACCACTGGCTCTTGATCATATGGTACTTCCTGAAATATTTCTGTGTTGGCCAATTATTTTTGGTCCAGTCACTCTGTGTATTCCCTCTATTTTCTTTTTATATTTCTTGGAAAATCTTTCTATTTTGCTCATTTCAACTCTCAGTACTGCAATTCAAGGCTTGAATATTTCAGTTCTTTCAGCTTGAGAAATGCCAAGTAAATTTGTTCCTTTGTGTTTTAAAATTCCAACTCTTGGCACATTTTGTTGTAATACTTTGCTTTTTCTTCTCAAGCTACCCTTTGAAATCTTCTATTCAGATATTTTACATCAGCAATTCTTTTTGTTTTGGCTTCTTATGCTTTAGTGCAATTTTCAGAGTCTCTTCTAGACATCCATTTTTGTTTTTTTCTTTCTCCTCTGTCTTTGTAATGACCAAGAAGTTTTTGTCTGATCAGAGAAAGGGACCACCGCATGATTTAAAATCAAGAAATGTATGCATCAGGGATGTTTCTTTTCTACATTCCTATTCAATCTGTGTGCTGAGACAATCATTCAAGAAGCTGGACTCCTTGAAGAAGAATGTAGCATCAGGATTGGAGGAAGACTCATCCACAACCTGCATTATGCAGATAACACAACCTTGCTTGCTAAAACGAAGGATGGCCTGAAGGGTTTGTTGTAGAAGATCATAGACTACTGCTTTCAATGTGGATTATATCTCAACATCAAGAAAACAGAAATTCTCAACATTGGACCAATAGACAACATCATAATAGATTAAAACTGTCGATAATTTGGATCCACAATCAACATTCTTGGTACCATCAATCAGAGATCAAGAGATATATTGCAGTCAGGGACAAATTACTGAGAAACAATGATGTCAATTTGAATACTAATGTACACCTGATTCAGGCCATGATTTATTCAATCATTTGTTATGCATCTGAGAGCTAAACAATGAATAAGGAGGACAAAAGAATTGACGCCTTTGAATTGGGATGTTGGGAAAATAATACTGAATATCCCATGGACTGGCAAAAGAATAAACAGATAGGTCTTGTCTTGGGAGAAAAAATGCAGCCAGATTGCTTTTTGGAGGCAAAGAAGACAAAGCTTCATCTCACATGCTTTGAGCATGTTGTTAGGAAAGGCTATTACTTTGAAAGGGGCATCATGCTTGGAAAGGTAGAGGGCTGGCACATGAGAGGAAAACCTTCAACCACATAGATTGACAGAGTGTGGCAATGGCCTCAAGTATGTCAGAAATGGTGAGGGTGGCACAGGATAGGACAGGGGTCATGTCTGTTGTTCATAAGGTCACTCTGAAGGTCACTAGGAAGCATATGTGACTCCCTGACATCAAACAAAGACAACAACTTCTTACTTAAAGGAGCTCTAATGGCTCTGTGGTTAGGAGTTGAGCTGCCAAACCAAAAGCATGTGGCTTGAATCCGCCAGCTGCTCCAAGAGACGCAATTTACTGCCTCTGACAGATCCGCTATGGGTTAGTTCCAACTTGATGCTACATAATACAACTTCTTCCTTTAAATATTTCCTCAGACTCCTCTCAGATCCTTTCTTCCTCCTACAGGTAATTATGCAGGTCTGCACATAGATGGTGATAAAGTCTATAAGCTACGTTGTTGTTGTTGTTGTTGTGTGCCATCAAGTCAGAACAGACTCATAGTCGGCCCTTTAGTTGGTTTTCAAAGGCTGTAAGTCACTCAGGAATAAAGTGGCCATCTGTCTCCTGTGCAGGAATAAAGTGGCCATATCTCTCTCAACAGGCCACCAGAGCTCCCGTCCCACGGCCTTTCTCAAGTCCTGCCCCTTAATGTCCATCTAGAAATTATCTCTGTTTCTCGTTGCCGTGAAATTGAAACCAACTCATAGCTGGCCCTCCAGTGAGTGTTCAGAAGCAGTAAATTGTGTGGGCAGAGATTGCCCATTTTTCTCCGATGAAGCAGCCAGTGGATTAAAACTATTTGCCTTTTAGTTGGTGACTCATTTTTTTACCCATTAGCTAAAAGATCATTTCTTGCCAAGCATCATAGAGTGTTCTTTCCCCCCCTTCCTCCACAAAAATGAGAACTGATTTCCAGATACCCCTCAAAATTTTATTTAACCCATCATGTAGCTGGGAGGGCAATTTGCCACACTAACTTTTTCCTCTGAGCATGTACAGTAATTCAGATATCATTGTTCTTGGCATCCAATTTGTGGTTGCCATATGCACAAGGAGTGCTGGTCGTATAGTGAGTAGAGAGTTGTGCTGCCAGTCCAAAAGCAGGCTGTTTGAATCCACCATCTACTCCATGGGAGAAAGGTAGTTTCCTCTCATGCATTTACTGTGTCTGAAAACCAGTTAGATGGTCAAATACGAGTCTGTTCCACTCAATGATACATAGCAGCATGCCAGTGGAAGGAAACACTCCCTGACCCTGTGCCGTTCCCACAGTCATTTTATGGATCCAATCACTGAGATCCGTTGAGTTTTCATTGGCTGATTCTCAGAGTTACATCACCAGGCCTTGCTGCCCAGTCTGTCTTTTTCTGACACTTCACAAAAACCTATTCTACATCATAGCAAGAGGCAAGCCCCTGCTGGCAGACCACTGGTGAGTGGCTGCTGATGAGAGACACCTCGACTGGGAATCCGACCAGGGCTTCACTGCAGACAGCAAACACATCCCACACGTTTGGAATTGGCATTGACCTATTCTGGGTCCCTTTAGGACTGAAAAGGCTAAACATTAAAAAGGAGAAGATAATCAGGCATCAAAACAGCTTCCTAACTCCCATCTAGTCTGTTTAAGGAGCAGGTGCAGCCTGGAGATTTATTCTATCACTGGTGCAGGAAGGGGCTGAATCTGCAACCAGGCAGGGTGAGGCCTGCACCAGTTGAGGCAGCCAGATGAGGCAGATTTCTTCCTTCCCCAAATTTTCCTTCTAGTCAATGTGGACTCCACCTTCCCTCAATCCTCAAGTGGGAATTTGATTCAAACTGTTGCCATTCTCTTTGAAGTATCCTCAACCTGTCAGGCCCCAGTCTTTTTGTAGAGGTTATAGGAGCTGGATGAGATCCCCTGGTGGGGGCGGGGTGTCAGGGAGGGAGAGGAGGAAAGGGGAAGAAGGGAGCACGAGGCCGGCCGGAGAGGCTTGGGTTACACTCTGACAAAGAGAATTGAGAGTGGGAAAAGATGCTCTTCTCCAGTCCTGGCCCTCAGAAGGGCAATATCCTTTCAGTTTAGGTTTGCTTGGATTTTGTTCAAATCTCTTGGTTTATTTAAGTCTTACTCTCTTGCCCCCTATACCCTTTACCTCCTCCTTCCTGACACTTACTGCACTAACAAGATTACCATCTTAAGGTATTTGGGAATCCTCCACCAGTGCACAGTTATGATGACTTCAGAGAGACTCGAGAACTGACACAAATACTTTTAATATATTTATGTAAATTACTTAAGGAAGTCCTTCAGAATAAAGCATTAGCATAAATCCAATCAAAAATGACTTGGTTAACAGCTAAGTTGTTAGCAAGGAGGGCTGAGATGGAATTTTTTTTGCTTTTTTCTTTTCTGCTCTCGCTGCTTTTAAATGAAATTTCAAAATAACTCCTATAATACGTAAATTCTTATTTTTCTAGCTTTGGGGTTTTTTTCCTAATTTGCAGGGGGTACATTTTAGCTTTAAAATCCCTCCCTAAAGCTAGGCAGAGATCAAAAATCAATCCCAGGCATATTACCACTATCTGTGGAAAACATCAAGGAACAAAAAAGAAAAACTGAACATGGAAATATAATTGTATGTTTTAGTAACCATTTAAAAATTTTATATATGATATGAGGGAGCTCTGGTGGCCTAGTGGCAAGAAGCTGTGCTGCAATCCCAAAGGAATGCAATTAGAATCCACCAGCTACTCTGGAGAAAGATAGGCAACCTCTTCCCACATGATTAACTGTCTCTGAAAACCCACCAGAGAGTCAGCTATAGGTCGATTCCTACTCTGCGGTGCACAACAACAACTACATATATGATGTAGTCCAGCTCCTCAAATTATTTTCTCAGCATTCAGATTGAATAGATATTGAGAAGGATACAATACTGCACACTTTTCCTGATTTTAAATCATGCACTATCACTTTGTTCTATTTGGACAACTGCTTCTTCGTCTAGGTATAGGTTTTGCGTGAGCATAAGGAAATATTTTGGGATTCTCATTTTTCTCAAGGTTAGCCATATTTTGGTATGACCCACACAGTCAAATGCCTTTGCCTAGTCAACAAAACACAAGTAGACATCTTTCTGGTACTCTCTGCTTTCAGTCAAGATTCATCTGATATTAGCAATGCTATCCCTGGTTTCCTGTCGTCTTCTGAATCCAGCTGGAACTTCTGGAAATTCTCTGTGGATGTAGTGTTCCAGCCATTTTTTTAAATTGAAATTTTAATGAAAGCTTATAGAGACTTTGTATTTCCGTTCATTCATTGTTGTACACTTTCATCCCTGCCCACCCATCCCCCCAGTTGGTCTTTCTCTTTGAAAAGTAAAAAAAAAAAAATTAAATTTCATTATTATATAACACACACACACACACACACACACACACACACACACACCCAAGTCCACTCCACCATGCAGCTCTCATTCTGGACTCTTATCATGAAAATAATACCAAATCATATATCCCTTTCAAACAGTCCTTTCCCTCATCTGCTTCAATGCAGCATATATTATTTTTCCCATTTTTTCTTAGTTTCCCCCGAACTCTGATGTCAGTCCTGTTTTACAACAGTGGCATTATGCAGTATTTGTCCCTTTTTGACTGGGATATTTCACTCAGCATAATGTCCTCCATGGTCACTCATTTTATATAATATTTCATGATATAATATTTCATGAGTTCCTTGCTTTTCAATGCAGCATAACATTTCATTGTGTGACTGTACCACAGTTTCTCAATCCATTAGTTTGTTGATGGTCTAGCCATTTTTAAAAATAATCTTCAGCAATATTTTATTTACATGTAATATTAATGATACTGTTTGATAATTTCTGTACTCTGCTGGATAACTTTTTTGTTTGTTTGGAAAGGGAAAAATAGGGATTCTTCCAGTTAGTTAGCCAGATAGCTGTCTTCCATATTTCTTAACACAGACTAGTGAGTATATCCAGGGCTACATCTGTTTGTTTAAACATGTTAATTACTATTCCATCAATTCCTGGGGCCTTGTTTTTTGCCAATTCCTTCAGTGCAACTTGAACTTCTTCCATTATTGGGTTGCCCTTTGAAATTTTCTGTTAAGCTCTCTTACTTCTGCATTTCTTCCCTTTGTTTTGGCTTCTCTATGTTCTAGTGCAAGATTCTGAGTCTCTTCTGACATTCAGTTTGAGCTTTTCTTTCTCCCTGTCTTTGTAATGTCCTTTTGCTTTCTATGCAAAAGAATGTGCCATCAGGATTAGAGGAAGATTTGTTAATAAACTGTGTTATTCAGAAGACACAATCGTGCTTGCAGAAAGTGAAGAGCATTTAAAGCACTTGCTGTAAAAGATCAAAGACTTAAGCCTTTGATACGGGTTACATCTCAACATCAAGCAAACAAAAGTCATTACCATTGGACAAATCAATAGACAATATCATGATAAATGGAGAAAAGAATGAAGTTGCCAAAAATTTAATTCTACTTAGATCCACAATCAATAATCATAGTAACAGCAGTCAGGAAATCAGAAGATGTGTTGCCTTGAAAATATCTGCTGTCAATGACTCTCCAAAGTGATAAAGAGCAAAGATGTCAGTTTAAAGACTAGGGGTAGGGGGTAGGGGGTACGGTTTGGAGAGGCGCGGGGGGGATTGTGTACCAATGGGGGAGTTTTTCTTTTGCTTTTCAAGGAGAGGAGCAAACGGGGGGGGGGGGGGGTTTGTGCGGGGAGAAGGGTGCAACAATGAATGAATGGAGTTCCAAAATCTCTGTAGATGTTCATTGAAATGAAAAATAAACAAACTAAATTAATTAAAAAAAAATAACACCACCCCCAAAAAAAGACTAGGGTGCACCTGATTCAAGCCTTCGTATTTTTTTTAATTTTTATTTTAATATTTGTGTGTGTTTGTGCCGTCGAATCTGATCTGACTGGTGCAGGAGGAGATTGTCCCCTCTTCCTCAGTAGAGCATCTGGTTGGTTCGAACCATGCACCTCTGGGATTGCAGTGCAGCTTCTTGCCACTAGGCCATCAGAGCTCCCAAACCTTCATATTTTTAATTGCTTACTACCTATCTGTAAGTTGAGCAATGAATAAGGATGGCAGAAGAGGAATCAATGCCTCTAAATTTTTATATTAGAGGAAAATATGACACCATATGATGGCCAAAAGAAAAAACAAGTGTGTTTTTAAGGAAGTGCAACCAGGGTGCTCCTTCAAGACAAGAATGGTGAGACTTCATTTTGCATCCATAATTTATGTATATTTTCAGGATGAGCCAGTCTTTGGAAAAAAGACATCATGCTGGGAAAAGTGGAAAGTCAGGGGAAGAAAAGCAAGACCTTCAATAAGATAGATTGATTCCATGACTGTAACAATGGGCTTGAACATACCAGAGGTTGTGAAGATGGAGCAGGGCAAGGCCAGGTTCAGATTTGTTGTTCGTAGATTTGCTAGGAGTCATAGTAGTCTTGATAGCACCTAACAAAAACAACATGACGTGTGGAACTCTGGTGGCATAGGTCTTAGAGAGTTCTGTTGCTAACCCAAAGGTGGTACCTCCCTGAACCCACCAATGGCTCTAATGGGATTTTACAGCCTCCTTAAAACTCCTGGAGGGCCAGCTATAAGTTGGTTGTGATTTAACAGCATTGAGAGAGTGAGTGAGTGACATATAATATCGTATTGTTGCTGTTGTTAAGTGTTCAAGTCAAGTAGGACTCATTGTGACCCCAAGAACAGTAAGTCTGAACTCTGTCCTATCCTGAAGCATTCTCATCATCCCCAACACACTTGAGTCCACTTCCATAGACAATGCATAAATCCATCTCATTGAGAGTCTTCCTCTCCTTCACTAGCCCTCCAACTTTCCAAGCACAATGTCCCTTTCCAAGGAATGGTCTCTCCTAACAATATGTCCAAAATATATGAAGCCAAGCTTCAGCAACTTTGCCTGGAAGGAGCATTCTGATTGCACTTTCTCCAACACCTATCAGTTGGTTCTTCTGATAGTCCATGACATATTCAGCACTCTTGAACACTACAGCTCAAATGCATCAATTCTTCTGTCATCCTTGTTCATTGTCCAGATCTCAGCTGCATAGCAGATAAGATTTAAAAGACTGTGACCTGAATCAGGTATGCCTTAGTCTTTATACTGACACCATTTCTCTTAAGGACTTTGGAGAGATCTCTGACAGCTAACTCCCCCAGTGCTATGCATCTCCTGAACCCCTGACTGCTGATACTAAGGGTGTTTACTGTGGACCCAGGAAAGATCATTGACAATTTCAATCTTTTCTCCATCTATCATGATATTGCCTATTGGTCCAGCAGTGATAATTTTTTATATTCTTGGTATTGAGATGTAATCCATATTGAAGTTATAGTCTTTGATCCTCTGCAGCAAGCACTTCAGGTCCTCCTCACTTTCAGCAAGCAAGGTTGTGTCGTCTGTATAATGCATGTTGTTGATGAGCCTTCCTCCAAACTTCTTCATCAAGTCCAGCTCCTCAAATTATTTGCACAACATACAGAATAGGTATGGAGAGAGGATAAAATCCCTGAAGCACACTTTTCCTGATTTTAAACCATGAAGTATTCCCTTGCTTTGTTTGGACAACAAGTATCATTTTTGTATAAGCACAATTAAGTGTTCCGAAATTCCTGTCCTCCCAAGATTAACTATAGTTTGCTATGATCGACAGTCAAATAGTACAGTATAATATAATATGTTGTTGTTGTTGCTGTTATAGCCCATTGAGTCGCTTGCAACTCATAGCAACCCTCTGCACAACGGTCCTGAACCCTGCTCTGCCTTGAAAAAAACCTCATTGTCTCTGACACATCTACCCCCATTACTCCAATAACTGAGTCAATCCATTTTATTCAGAGTCTTCCTCTCTTGCACTGCCCCTCCACTCTTCCAAGCATGAGGTCCCTCTCCAAGGACTGGTCTCTCCTTGCAACGTACCCAAAGTATGTCAGACGAAGCTTCAAAATCCTTGCCTCCAAGGAGCAGCCTGGTTTTACCCTCTCCAGGATGAGCCTGTTTATTCTCTTGGCAGTCCATGGTATGTCCAATGCTCTTCTCCAGCACCATAACTCAAAGACATACATTCTTCTTCTATCATCCTTAGTCATTGTCCAGCTCTTTGATGCATAGCAAGTAATGGCGGAGACCATGGCCTGGATTGGACACACCTTTGTCTATAGTATAG